>NC_141934.1:30252610-30564076 GCF_057802395.1 Ceratotherium simum simum
CAAGCTCAACGTGCCAGAGCTCACACCCGAAACAATTTCCAGTGCAGCTGTGCAGCCTGCACGAACGTCAGAACGCTAACTGCGACAGCTCCTCGTCCGTCAGCCATGTGGGCTGAGTGACCAGACGCTCCCAGGGAGAAGGAACTTGTGGAGACCGAGAGCAGTCAAGACACGGGACACAGAAGTGATTCCTTTCCACTGTGACGTCTTATTTTTTAAATAAGGTGCCCAGAATCTGTCAAGCCAGCAGCCACTTTCATCATAAAAGAAGGAATTCATCAGGGACCACCTGCCACAGTGTAGACACCAGGGGCACTTCACAATTCTAACCACAATGATTATGTCAAACAAACTTTTTTTCTTTTTTTCTTTGTGAGGAAGATGGGCCCTAAGCTAACATCTGCCAATCCTCCTCTTTTTTTGCTGAGGAAGACGGCCCTGGGCTAACATCCATGCCCACCTTTCTCCACTTTATATGGGACGCCGCCACAGCACAGCCTGACAAGCAGTACGTCAGTGGGCAGCCGGGATGTGAACCGGCGAACCCAGGGCCACCGCAGCGGAGCGCGCGCACTTAACCGCTTGCGCCACCGGGCCGGCCCCAAACAAACTTTTTAAGAGAAATGACTGGTATGTCCAAATTTAATACATCAGACAGCATTTTAACTTAAGGGTTAATGCAAGAAGGATGACTCCAAATGCCTAAGAAAACCAGAGGAAAAACACAAAATCTATGGAAGTTTGGAGAAAGGTGACACACAGTGAACAAAAATATACTTTAAATAAATAACTATGAGTATCTTCCATATTCAGAATCCTTTAATTAAGGATTAACAGGCATGCTAACTAAATACAGTCTTCATTTTAATAGGAAAGTATTTTCAAACAAACTAGATGCTGCCAAACAGAAACAAGTTAGATGAAAGATTTTAACTCGACTGAACGTTTTTCACAGCTGGAGCCCCACTCCCTCTAATCCACAGTAAAACGATGAATAAATACACCCCACAAAGCAACTTCCAGTGGCTGCAATTATTTTAAAAATTAAAATTTAAGAGATAAATTTTTAAAAAATATTCAATGTTGTTTTCTAACTGAGAATTCACCTTCACTGCTATGGTTATTAGATTTAATGAAGGGCCCACTCTAAGGAGTGGAATAGTCTTCGTGGATCGAAAACAAAAGACCGAGGAGCTGTGCCTGCCACACTGTCACATCCAAGTCATGTCAGTAAAGCCAGAAGCTTTAAAAAAGCCATGCAAGGAGGAGGCCTCAGTTTAAAAAGGAACTACCGGGACCGGCCCCACAGCATAGTGGTTAAATGCGCACGCGCTCCACAGCTGGCGGCCCGGGTTCAGATCCCGGCGCGCACCGACGCACCGCATGTCAAGCCATGCTGAGGCGGCGTCCCATATAAAGTAGAGGAAGATGGGCATGGATGTTAGCCCAGGGCCAGTCTTCCTCAGCAAAAAGAGGAGGACTGGCATGGATGTTAGCTCAGGGCTAATCTTCCTCACTAAATACATAAATAATAAAAAGGAACTACCATCCAGCCCACGTGTATTCTCAGTAAATATCACGGCTGGAGACCAGAACTCGGCAGGTCGGGCACACGCACCCCGAGACAACATTCCTGCCCCGCTGCTCCCTGGCAGGCATCTACTACTTGTAAGTGTATTAAAATTGGGCAGGCACTACTGTTAGCTAAGTGGGAGAGTTAGTTACTTACTGTCACACTGGCAGGGGGGCAGGCACACTGACGGCATCCGCATCCTCATTTGCCAACTGATAAACCAATAATTAGAGCAATTACAGCAACCAGAACCACACACAGAGCAACAATTATCCACTTTTTCTGTCAAGGAAAAGCAAGCCGATTACATCATGGTTAATTTCATATCACCACGTTAGAGGTCACCAGTCATTTAAAATAAAACGGTCCATTGGAATTGGTTTAAAATCTAAGTTAGAGGACAGCTGATTAATGTTGTTTGTCAATTTTTAGTTTCCAAAAAGAGTGATTTTTAATTTAATAAGGTCTGACTATTTGGAGAATAAAACTGTTAGTTCTGTTATAGAACTCTGAGAATATTGTTTCATCAGTGAGAGCACTGCACGACCACATTATTTGGATAATTTTCGGAGGGACTGAGACATACCCCTGATCTTTCCCACATCCACCAGATCAGTGAACTAAGACATCAGTCCTCTCCTTAACAAGCCCACCGTCTTCTTTCTCATTGGTTTGTTGTTGGCAGTTGAACCCCTCACTGCTCCCCCACACCATATAAAGGAAATCACCCACTAACATCAGCCTCCAGGGGCCACACACGCTGCCCTGGGAATAGACAGGACATGAGGAGGAGACAGCCAACATCTGAACAGACGAGGCAGAGCACAGCAAGAAGTTAAGCTGCACGGTGTCAGATGTCAGGCCTTTACATGGAAAGATGCTGATCATTTTTGAAACAGACATCCACGTTTGACCAGGTAATGTAGAGACCCCAGTCACCCTACACCAGGCTCCCTTGGTAGGGTAGCAATGACACCTGTCACTCCCCCACCTCTCATCTTTGTAAAACAATGAACTTTTCACTCGATTTTCACTGGACTGACATGCCATCTAGGTTATGGAGAAAAGGAAGGGAACTGCCCTTTGTTAGAGATTTTTTTAAGTGACAGTCTACTTCGTGCCCAGACCTCGGCTAAGCATTTCACACATACATATCTGGCCACCTCACTTTACTCTAAGGGTCAATATTCTAAAAAGTGAAACAGAATAATGTGAGAAGCCACGTCCTACATTTCAAAGATAATTAACACACATTAATATGCCAAAAAAGCAGAGCGAGATGCTCTGCAGGCTGACAGGAAAGCCTGGATGTGCGTCCTCTCTGAGAATGTCCACGCACAACTATCTCGGCTGAATCTGCACACACAATCCGACTCCACTTGTTCTGAACACCTGGAAACTCTCCCTTTACAAGGTCTTTGCAGGTATCGCACTGGACACCTCCCCCAACCCTCCCTGAGCAGTTGGCCTCTAAGCATGGCACTGTAACCCAAACGCCACCTTCGGGAGGTGGGAGGGGACACACACTGAAAGCAATGGTTTGGTGCTTTGAGTCAACCTTCTCCACACTGCGGAGGAGGAGACCAAGTACGTGGACAAGGGCACACAGTGAGATACACGGGTAGTTTCCAGGCCCCGAATCAGAACTGAATTTTGTAGTTTCACTGTTTTCTTAGAAAAGCCTTCACTCATACACAACATACTTGAAGATTCAGATAAAGATATTAAAACCCATTTACAAAGCTTAAATGTGGGTGCTATCTGACATCTTAGGGCCAGAGTCTCAAATAATTCTCTTCTTTCCTCCAAACCAAAGAATTAGCAAATAATCTCAATAAAGAATAAAGTGTTCATTGCATAAAATGTGTAACCAATGATTTTTAGGAGAATTTCCAATTCCAGTAGTTTTATATCACCCTCCAAATAACGACCCAAGAAACAGAGAACTCCCGAGTTTAAACCCATCCAACCTAGAAAAGGGAAATGGCCTGACTTTTGGTTGTGAAGGGTTTTAATTACTTAGAACACAAAACAGTTCAGAGTCAACATAATTTATCTAATAAACTTCAGAACATTTTAGCAAAAAGAATTATTAAGTTTTAAAATGAAACATTAATTGAAGAAATTTTTATTCCCTGGAATAGCTTTTAAGTCAGCTTACATCAATGTACGACAGCTCAAAACCAAATAGAGAGAAAAACACACTTTAATTCTTAAAAACCACACTCACCCTTCTCGCTTTGCTGTGGTATTTAATAGCTTTTTTCGTTTCTTCTTTAGCATTTTCTACATAGTCTGCGGCATTCGTAACATTTTTTTCTATGTTGTTGATCATTTCACCCTTAAACAAAAAGTTTCAAACTTAGAAGACATCTTCAATTGCCCCAATTATGTATCTTAAGACGGCCATATAATGTCAATAGTTTTTAGGTGAACGTAATGTGCATGTAATGGATACCAAATTTTTTTTCACGTTTACAAAAAGATGAGACCATTGTAAATGTGCCAATACAAAGTAATCAAAATTCAAATTATATTTTAAAAAGAATTAAAGGGATGGGCAACAATGCTGACAATTAAAGGCACAACAAGTAGATTCTGAGATGTGCTTTAACATGCGAACACTATGGAAAGACGAGCACAGTGAAGGAGGCAGCCAGCTGTAGGCTCAGCTCATATTGTACTATTATGCACGTACATACAATGTACAAAGAATGGGTAGAAAATTGTTGCGATTTCTTTAAAATATCAGTAAACTAAGAATAGCTTATGTCTGACACTAAGTTGACTAAATTAATGAGCAAAAATATACAGTGCGATGAATCCAGGAAACGTTAGGGGAGAAGACACATTACCTGGCTCTCTGTCCACCAGCAGACATACTCTTCACCAGTGAATAGCAAAGCAGTGAAGAATGACGCACAATTAACTTACTCATTCACAATTTACACTTACTAGAAAGTTGTGACTGTACGTATATTTTGAATTAGATATGTCAACATAATGCAATACTAATAGACTTCTAAAGGAAACAACGAGACAAAGCTAAGAATACAGCAATTTTTCTAATGGAACCTAATGCAATACATTTGGTATAGAACAATTATAATTAAAGTCCACGGTACTCTAAAATCTTTAATTACAAAAATAACGTACTGTTCTTATTGTCTAACTGGAGTATGTGGAAATAAGAAACTGAAAATAAGAAACTGATAGTAACCAGACTCCCAACTCTTCATTTCTTGCATCATAAAAGGCAATGGGTCCACCCAAATCAGAAAGGAGTGAGATTGTCCCATCCACCCCGCCATGTGGTTGTTGGTTTCTCCTAGCAAATGCATCTACCTCAGCTTCCCACACACATTTTTATGATAAACCTCCTCAAAATAAATGGTGTTCTTCAAAGGGTGAGTGACGCATGTGGAGAATGAACCTTGTACATGGATGGAATTTCTACATAATCCAGGCAATCACAGAAAATCAGCAGTCAGATTTGAACCTTCTTAGAGGACTATTCCTGCCAAACAGATCCTGAAACCAGTCTCCATAGCAGCGAGGAAGCAATTTGCCAAAGATGGTTAGGTACGAAAGCTCCCACCCCACATGGCGGCCAGCTGAATTCTCACGGTCACTGAATCAGTGAATGACCCGGTCCAGACCTCGCACAGTATCTGGAAAGTCACGAACGACCTTATTCAGTCACAGAGGAGATGCAAACATATCTACACACCTGAGAGATACGCACCGGCTTGTACTGTAGGCTACATTTTATATTGTTCTAAAAACTGTATTAACTCCTTCAGTCCTCTCAGAGGGCTCTCTCCACACCCCCTTCACGCCCCACCTGTGTCACTGGACAAACTGACATCACCAGGGAATAAGTACAAGCCTCTATCTGTACCCCGTGGGGCTCAGTCTTTTAAACATTTCTCCTAGTTATTACTCTAACATATGCTTCTTGTAGAAAACTTGAAAATTCATATATTTCAGAGAAGAAAATTAAAATTCCCATAGTCCCACTATTAATATACTGTTTGGTATACTTCTTTCCTTCTGTGAATACTGTTTCATATAGCCAAGCTCATGCCATACATAAACACGTGCATGTGTGTGTTACATGTATACATTTACATGTGTGTGTGTGTGTATGTGTACACATATAAGGTTTTGTATCTCCCTCTTATCTAAACTTAAAATTCCAGCACATTTGTATATGTCACTAAAAACCCTCCAAGTGGCTGTCCTATGGACACCCCACAGTTTAATTAACTACACCAGTCCCTTACTGTTGAAAGTTTAAGCTGTTTCCAGCATTTCAGTCTTACATTGGAACAACACTGCAATCAACTTTTGAATTTTAGGATTGGACTCAAAATAATGGCTTTCCTAGGTAAACTGGAATCAAATATAAGATTTTACTTATGTGATTTAGGGAATGACTGCTCTCTATTTTAGAGCATTACCTGAGTCTCAACAAACATAGCCATATCCATAAACATTTCGTGCAGCTCTCGGATACTGGTCTCCAGCTTCATAATATCCTTGTGACGCGACTCAATTTCATTGAGAGCTTGTCTAGTAATTTGTGAATCTGATATAATCTTTGAAAAACAAAAACAAAAGAAAAATCAAACGAATTGATGATTGCTTTAGAAGTTAAAGAAAAACATATATATCTAAATAAAAACATCTGCGGCCACAAAGCCGCGTGCGCACTCACGTCTGAGGTGAAGATGGAAGGATTCCCACTTTCCAGCATCTCCTCCAGCTCATCGTCAGTGGTGGTTTTTCCAGCTAAAACATTAACAATTAAAAACACCATTCAGAATGTGGTAATATTTAAAAATGACTTTTTCAACCATAAATTAGCAACTAAAATCTAATTGAGTTGTTAACATTTTTCAACAATGTTTTTCTAACCTTTCAAACATATTTTTTTAGGCACGTGTTAACAAGAGAAACTAACAAAAGACTGAGAAGAGGGAAGAACTAGAAAACACTTGTGAAAAACCTTATCACCGAAATGAATACTAAAATCTAATTTTAGTATGAATGAGAAACAACTATAAAAAGGATATCGATAAGTAATTTTTTGGCACATCAGTTTTCCTAAAAGTTTAACTTTGGTTTATGGAAAAAGGGGGTAAGCGGAATTCAGCATATACTAAATGGACATAAATAAAGACTCATAATTAGAATCAAATGCATTAATATTTTCTAAGTTTTGGTTGTTAATATTTTTCCTTGAGTTAAATGTATTAATGCTCTCTATGACACCTGCTCACAGGTTTTTGGAAAAATCTCATTGATAATTACTATTTTTCAAAATGTGTGCCACAAAAGATAAAATTAAATGAGTAAACATCATAATAGTTAAAATATTATTTAATGTGAATGTTCGTAGCAGCATTATTCATAATCGCCAAAAAGTGGAAACAACTCAAATGCCCATCACCCGATGAATGGCTGAACATACTGTGGTCCACCCATTAATGGAACACGATTCAGCCATAGAAACGGATGAAATGCCCACCTGCTACAAACGGTTGAACCTTGAAAAACCGTGTGATGTGAAAGAGGCCAGTCACAAAAGACCACATATTGTATGACTCTGTTTATATGAAACGTCCAAAAAGGACTGATTTATACAGATACACAAGTAGGTTGGTGGTTGCCGAGGGCTCAGGGGAGGGGAAATGGGGATACAGAGTTTCTTTCCGGAGTGATGAAAATGTTCTAAAATTGATCGTGCTAAGTTTTCCAAATAGGTACGTGAGGCTTAGACATACAAATGTGCTATCTGATGAATGACTTAAATAGCTAAATACAAATCAAAAAGCATTTCCATAACCTCAATTATTAAAAACACAAATTCAGTAAATACTCCAAATCTAGGAAAGCTGACTTGAAAGAGTACGGTCAGAATGGTCACAAAAGGCGAGGACTAGTAGGACTGCACTTGAAGAGAAGGTGGACAGACGGAGCTGGCTGTCCTCGGCACACAGCTCCCCCACACGGGGACACCACCACACAGACAACATTACAGTTACACAAGCATGATCTCTACATATGTAAACATCCTTCAAGACAAGTTATATCTTCAACTTAAGCACAGATCAGTGAGCATATCCCACTCACAGGCTATTTAAAGATTTAAAAAGTCTATGTTAGAGCCAGAATAGTCCTATAGCAATTCTGAGGACACAGTGATGAGTGGCAGGCAAATAAACACATCAACACAGACTTGAATCTAAGCTAAGCAGTTGGATGTATAAATGATGAACGAGTGGAATAATTCAAAATTGTATTAGAAAAGGAACACGGTTCCTGAACTGTTCAATACAATTCACACTCATTTTTCAAAATCAAGCATATTTGCATCAGTTTTTAAGGCAAATCTTTCTTAAGGAAGAAAAGTACGTTTTTAACAAAAATAGCATTTTCATTTACTCACTTATTTCCAGCTGACGCTGTATACGCCCTTTGCTTCGCTCCCGAAATAGAGTCTGTGCTTCATTATATTCTGTCATAACTTCTACAAACTTTCGAGATAGTACTGAATGCTATTAACATGGAAAAAATTAGATTAATATATCACGGTCACTTCTACTGAGATATAAAAACATTACATCACAGAGATTCAAACTATTATGCTACTCCTTCAAATGGAAACTAAGAGAAACAGCAACTTATTCTATAACAGAGTCTGTGCTCAGAACTTCACAGGCAGTATCTTACTTGATTTTCACAATAACCCTACTGTACTATTAATATCCCCCATCTTACAGAGGTGAAACCATGTTTCAGAGAGGTCAATCAGCCAGGCTACAGGCTGACTGGATCAGGGTTGGCACCCAAGCAGGCTGACCCCAGAGCCTACACGTTAATCACCATTTGTCAAGGAGACTGAAGTGAAGTGGTCTGAATGCCACTTGGCTGCACCATAAACCTCTGACAGCAAGGACCTTACACAAACACTAAAATGACTCTGATAATTCTTTGCTCTTCAGAATAGAATTCTGTGGATGGGCTGAACAGACTCTTTTCGTCGTAATAAAGAGAGGTAGTGTATGAATACTATGTCCTTTCTATGCAGAAATGTTGTGAGGATTAACGTGATAGTAAAGATGAAATTATTTTGCATTGGAAAGAAGAAAGTGAAGAGACCCATTCTTGGACATCACTTCAATCTAGAGGAGGCTGATGATCAAACCTGGGTTCTTCGTATGCGAAGATCCACTGAAGTTCGGTTTCCACTCTCATCCTGATCAAAACTTTGTTCAATAGCTAGAAACAACAGGAAAGAGCTATCTTTTACACTAAAACTGAAAGTTTTTCAAGCCAAACCTCAGAGTGCTATTCTTTCTTATCTGTTCAACCCCTAATAAATGAATGGATGCTGGTAATAATCATCAACTGTTGATAATATCACAAAATAAAACAAGATGTTATATCTTAACATTCTTTAAAAGAAAAAAAACCACCTGAATGTGCCCAAGTTTCAAGGACTTAACTATGGATCTCCAGGAAACGCGGAAGACAGCGGCACCCGTTGAATGACACGGCAGGGGTGCAGTGAGGGAAATCCTGAGCACGGCAAAAGAATTCTGATGGACAAATGTCCTGGTTTCTCCAACCAAAAGAAAAACAGTGCCGGGGGAAAGAGGAAGGAGAAACTGCTTTTAAAAGATCATAACTGACACATCAACCAATCACAGTGTATGGGCTTTATTTGGAATCCAATTCAAACAAACGGTAAAAAAAAAAAAAAGAAAAAAATTAAAAGATCATTGAGTAAGTATAAATTCTTACTGGATATTTCATAATAAATAATGATAATTAATTTGACTTAGATACAGTAATAGTATTGTGGTTGTATTTTGGGGGGGAAATCCTTATGTTTTACAAATACATACTGAAACATACATGATGAAGTCACCCATGTCTGGGACTGGCTTCACAATCACCCAGGTGGGGTGGGGGCCTGAGACTGCAGAGCCAACAGTGTGGACCCGGCTCATGGCAGTAATCGCGCTGCTTCTATACACGCCTGAAACTTTCCATAACAAAAGTTCTTTTTGATCTGCAGAGATTTTCTTGATTTGAATGCTGTGTTGTAAAAATTAAGTACAATGTGTCTTTCTACCACATCAAGAAAACACAGCCTCTGTTAAGGGCCGTAGGAAAGCTATAAACCTCTAAAAACCACCGCGGCTGGTGTCGAACATGGAGCCCCATAAACCAAGCTGAACCGCACTGAGTGTTCACAAGACCTGCTGACTCAAAGAACAACTCAGGAAGAACCTGAAATGCATTCTAAAGGCTACTCAGCTTCTCAAATAACTGCAATTTAGCCAGGAATGTCATAAAAACATACCACTGTAAGAGACTGCCAATACACAAGCAAGTGCCTAACCCCGCTTGTGCCTAATCTGAAGGTGAACTGGAGCTCCCCTCCTAAAGTGAAGGAATAACCACCACCAGCTTTAGCTCCTCACATGCACTCCTCAGAGCTGGTCATCGAAGAATTTTAGAATGATAAATAACCTAAACAAAGGCTGACTATTCCAAGTACATACAAATAATTTAAAGTGCTCACAATTGTAACTTTTGAAAATGTAAAAGAATAAAAAATCACAAAGAAAATAATTACCCATATTCCCACCATCAATGATTAAACATCACCAAAACTAAACTCACACTTTAACTTGGCTCGAATTTTATTAGCAGTTTTCTTGATTTCTTTGTTCAAATCTTCAAGCTCTTCTTTTATTTCTTTGAAATGAAAAAAAAAGTCATCTGAGCTATAGTATCCAACATCAATAATTTCTAATAAACTTAAATGGAACAATGTTTTTCATAAATATTCATGTCTGTTTCTTTCTTAAGGAAAACTCCTGATCGTGCCCGTGGTTCTCCAAGTGTGGGTCCTGGACAGGCAGCTTCAACGTCGGGTAGAAATGAAGATTCTTGGGCCCCGCCTCGGCCCACTCAGCAGGAAACTTTGCTGGGTGGGGCAGCAATCTGACTTAAGCCCTCCGGGTGTTTCTGGGGCCCACCTAAGCTGGAGAATAGTGGTTTATACCCATTAACTGATGAAATATTCACCGAATCCATTGCTAACACCTAGCCCTGATAAAGGAAAGCAGAAATTTAATCATATTCTGGAAAAAAAAGTCTCCCGTGTGTTTGATTTCTTTTCTGCTATCCACCGTCTACTCAGCACAGCTTCCCGGCGGGAGTGTGGTTCCTGCACTGTGGGAGGCCGATGCTAACACCCCTGGGGACCAGCCAGCAGGTCTGGGGAAGGAGAGCCGGGCGCAGGGACCCAGCTGAAAATGCACCTGGAGCAGGAGGATGTGTGCAGGGACCTGGCCCAGCCAGCACCTAACCACAGCTGAGTGAGGACACGTGCCCCAGGCTCCAGGGACAGGCGGAACCAGGGCGCAGCTGAGAGCAACCAGGACTGAGGACTGAGCCTGCCAGTGGACTGGGTCCCGCTCTTCAGCCGGCATCCAAAGGAGGACGCTGCTCTCAGGATAAGACAGCCCCCCGGCTGCTGTACAACAGGATGGGGGACCCTTCAGACGGAGACACTGGACTCCCCGCTAACACAGGCACAGGGTCTCAGGCGTTAACTAGAGAAACAGAAGAGCGTTACCACATTTGACCCTTTAAGCTACTGAGCAGGTCATAAAGTTACACTTGATGACGGTGGTACTTCAAATCACGGAGACAAGAGTGGGAGACTGGGAACCTCCCCTTCCAGTGGACTGGGTAATTCAGATCAGCCCTCCTGCTGAGAACAGTCAGAAAAGCTGTACAACATACTTTTTTAAATCTGCTTAAAGGCACCATAAAGCTAAAAAGGCAGGAAAGAGGATCCAGGAGAAGGAAATCCCGGGAGGAGAGCCCAGCGACGGGAGTTGCCTTCACCGAGTGCAGCCAAGCAGCCAGAAAACCTGTGCTGAGGCTGAAGGCCAGGGCCCAGCAGTCGGGGTCCCGGGAGAAGCCTGCCCCCACCCCCCCACCGTCGCGAAGACTCGCTCTGAGCCATCTCACTCTCTGAAACAAGATCGCCCACTGCTGGCGCCCCAGCCAGCTGTCAGAAATTTTTAAAAATCACCTCTTAAGAAAGAAAATACTATCCCAGGACTCAAATTATTGCCACAAGTTTTCATGTACAAAGCCCAGTACTCAATCGAAAATAATCAGGCAAAAAAGAGAACACAGAACAGGAATCAAACCCAAGAAAAACAACAGCCGACAAAAACAGATCCACAGGGCACGAGCTGGTGGAGTTATCAGACACAGACGTTCAAATAATGATGTTCCATGGCGTGAAATACAAGACTAAGAATTTTGTCAGGAAATAGGACAGTATAAAAAGGAACAAAAAAGAAACTCTAGGACTGAAAAATATGCTAATCAAAAATAAGACAATAGGTGAAGAGAGATCCCCTGACTGGAAAGATAACAGCTGAGGAGAGGTCTGAGACCAAAAAGAAGGCTTCAAATAGAAGACAGTGAGACAAAATGATGAAAAATAGAGAGCAGAGGACAATCAAGGATACAGCAAACGGGTCTAAAGCACAGACAATCAAGTCTCAAAAAGGAAATGACGGAAAATGGAGCAAAGATGATTTATGAAGGAAAAACGGCCAAGATTTTTCCAAAACTGCCAGTGAAAATATCAACCCAAAGATTCAAGAAGCCTTATAAAAAGCAGGATAAATAAAAAGAAAACCACATCTGGAAACAACAAAGTAAAATTGCCAAACCCAGAGACCAAAAGTCAAGCATCTTAAAAGCTACCATTAGACAGCTGACTTAAAAAACAAACAAAAAAAGGACTCCAGAAGGATATCTTCAAGATGGTAAAAGAAAACAACTTTCAAACTAGACTCCTGTACTCAGTGAAAATATCCTTCAAGGAGGAAGATAAATAAGGATAATTTCAGACAATAGCATACTCCAGCTAAAAGAAGTAATACACAGTATTTTTTAGAAAGAAAAAAAATGATCTCAGATAGAAGTTTGGAGACAAGGAAAAATGAGAAGCATTGGTACAGGTGAGCATGTGGGTGGATCCCATGTACATTAACTGTAAGACAACATAAAATGCAAGCCTATATCATTTCCACCTGTTCCACACATGACAATAACAGCACGCGAGAAAGGACGGGGTGAAGGCTGCCCAAGGTCCTCCTATCACTTGCAAGCAGTAAAAACACGGGTTTATGTTCGACTTGCACAAGTCAAGAACACACACTGTAATCTACAGGACAGCCACTGAAACAACAGTAGCTAGTACACACACCCCAGCTAATGGGGCAGGGGATCAAACTCTTGAAAACCAATCCAAAGCATGAAAAAGACAGAATTAACAAGAACAAGCAAGGAAAACAAAAAGCAAGGAAGATAATGACTGTTAGTCCTGACTATTAGTCCTAATATACAAATAATTCCAGTAAATAGATTAAAAGCCCTAATTAAAGACAAAAAAAATGATCAAACTGGATAAAAAGACAAAACCAAACTATATTTTATTTGCAAGAGATAGGAGAAACACGTAAAATATAAGGACATAGGAAGATTAAAAGAAAATGACGGAAGGTACACACCATGCACACACACCAGTAGTCAAAGAACACTGGCACAGCTTCGTTACTATCAGGCCAGGGGGACACGAAGGCACGGGCACCACTGAGATAAGAGGGACACTCGCCACGATAAAAGGGTCAACTCACACAGAGGTATTACAATCCTAATGGCAAATGTTTCCAGGCTTTATCTGCATACGTGTCTGGAGTGGACCCCAGAAAGAGGGGAAAACAGAGAGCTAAACAGGACAGCATTGGCACAATTCCTATAATGAGAGTGTGGATGTGGAGCAGACAACAGTATTTTATCAATGCTAAATGTTCTGAATTAGATAATTGTACGGTCAGTATGTAGGAGAATATCCTTCTTAGGAGGTTAATACTGGAGCAGTTGGGGTGCATGGTCATGAGGCTACCATGCACTCTACAGTGATTCAGCAAAAATACCGGTAACGTGCATATCTCTATAAAGTGTGTGTGTGTGTGCATATAAACATATATACAAAGAGAGAAAAATCAAATGTGGCAAAATGTTAACAACTGGTGAATCTAGGTGAAGGAAACAGGAGTTTTTACTGTACCATAATTGCAACCTTTCCATAGCTTTGAAAACTCTCAAACTAAACATCTGAAAAGAAAGTTTCACAGTACGAGTCCTCTGATTTAGCACGTACATTCCTAGGAATTCTGGCCAAAGGGCTAAGGTGACAAGCACACAATGACGGCCGTGCGGAATAGCTTCTAGTCGTGAAAATCTGAACCTCAGTGTGCACGCGGGACCAGTTCAGTGCTTTACTGGCACTATCTCAGAAGAGCAGAGTGGATGAAAGAGCTGGCTCCAGAATCAAGACGGTCTCAAAAGTACTGAAAAATCAGGGCTCGTGAGACTCTGGACCAGCTGCTCAACCTTTCTAAGTCTCGATATTCTCAGCTCTCAGACAGACCGAATGAAAGCATGGGCCTCAGCACAGGCCCCGTGGCTTAGCGGTTAAGTGCTCGCGCTCCGCTACTGGCGGTCCGGGTTCGGATCCCAGGCGCGCACCGACAAACCGCTTCTCCCGCCATGCTGAGGCCGCGTCTCACATACAGCAACTAGAAGGATGTGCAGCTATGACATACAACTATCTACTGGGGCTCTGGGGAAAAATAAATAAATAAATAAAATTAAGCATGTATTAACTTTGATAACATAAAACAGGCTACCTTTAAAAGATGAAGAGGACAAAGGTGAGGAGGAGGAGGAGGGGATGAAGGGGAGGGGGGAGCAGGGGCTGGTCAGTAGGGTCAGATGCTAAGAAGGGAGGAAGACGGATGAGGGCTGAGCGTGGGTAGAAACGGCAGTGGGACGATGGCGGGAGGGAGCCCGGAAGAGCACGCTGTCAAAGGAGGAACCAGCTGCTGGAGGGGTGAGGCCGGGCTGCGGGAGAGACGCTGCTGTAAGGACAGGGAAACGCTTTCAGGGGCAGACGCCAAGATGAGGAGAGCAAGTGGCAGAAAACCCACTGGAGACACAGCCAGAGCTCATGCTTAAGAAGGAGACACACACTTCTCACTCCAAGACACAAGGAGGGACCAGGTGGACACAGCAGACGAGAATAAGACACAACGCCGACAACAGTCAACATTTACTGTGTATTTGGTGTCACGACCGTCCTGGACACTTTCACAGCGCCGACTCGTTTAACACTCATAACAACACTACAAGGTAGTTAATAGTTTAACTCATTTGACAGATGTGGAAACTGAGACACGGAACGTTAAGTAATTTGTCCAAGGCCACAGCTCCCCTAGAAGAGGCTTCCTACACTACAGACAGTAAGGGAACCAATTACTAAGGTAATCAACGGCGAGCAAGGGGTTCTCGAGAGAGTGTGGAACGCTGATGACGGCCCCCTCCAGGAGGAGAGCGCAAAACACACAGGAGGAAGAGGAGTTAGAGAGGGAGCAGTGAGGACGCAACGGCTCCAGCTCAGACAGACGGGAGGGCGAAGCGGACCAAGGAGCAGGACAACGGAACGGAAAAGAAGGGCAGATATAAGTTAGCAACAGGTGGAACTATTTAGGATGAACCATATCCAAAAAGTGGGACGAGAAGCAGGGCTATGACTCCGGATTAAGAGGAACTACAAACCCTGTTATTCATGAATAAAACCCCCCTGCTCCACGATGGTAAATGCCAGCCATATGCTGTCACTGGGATCCAACAAGTTGAGTCACGGACCTTTCAGGCTCCTGCAGGGGTGGATCTACATTTTGGAGGGCCTGAAACTTACACATTTTACAAGGGCCCTCTTAAAAAAAAGATACGAAAGTAGAAAGGGAATAAAGCAAAGTGCAAGGAAAAGAGGCTTCGTTAGCTTCTCAGCAAACCTTCCTCCAGAGCTTGTTACTGAAGGCCAGTGAAATGACCAATAGGCCGGCCGGCCAGCCCCACCCTCTGGTGAGCTGCCAGATGCAAACCCAGCCAGGGCCAGGCTGCAGACTGGCACCACCTGGGGGCACAGGGGCGGGGGGCCGGGGGCCCACCTCGGGCCCTGAGGCTGGCGGGGGCTTCTGGGACAGCAGCAGTCCCAGGGACCTCCCTGTCCTCTGGAACCTCTCTGCACGCCCAGCCAGGAGCCTGGGTGGGGAGGGCACAGGGGGCCGGAGAGCCGACCCTGCCCATCCTTCTCCCTCCACCCCCACCGGCCAGCGCGAAGGGCTGGGAGGGGACAGCAGCCCACCCACAGGCAGCACCCTGGGCCCAGGATCGCGGGGCAGGAGTAACTGTGTTTTTCTTTTTAAAGACCAACTAAGTAAGCAGGTGGATACTGCTTCCTACATTTTGGTTCACACTGTGGTGAAACAAACAGAAGACAGAATGCGATGGTTTCACTGAGAGCCCAAAGCGCTACTGGGAAGCACTGAGAGTTCTCAACTTATTCAAACAACAGTTGTATCTGCTGTTACTGGGCAGCAAAAGTTTTCTGGAGGTAAATTACTTAAAAGAAATTTTTTAAATTAATATTTACTCAAATTTAATTTCCCCAAGAATGAAGCACCGTGTTAGCAAGTGTTACATAGAAAGTTCTGTGGGCAAGTGAATTTGTGAGGTGCTACACTAAGCGGAGTTGAACAGGCTTCTTTACTGCAGGCCTTCTCAGAGCCTTCGTTACCCTAAGCACACTGTGACTTTCCAAGAGGGCCACATGGTGTAAAGAGGCTCCTAAGTGCATGTGGCTACGCCACACAGCTCTTGTTTCACAGGACAACTGACGAGATCCGTGCCCAGGACACATCTTGGGACACACTCTTGTAAATCCTAAGGTAGGGCATCTACAAAGGCTCAAACCATGATTTTACAAGACATGCAAAAATCTTAAAATTAAAAATGTGTTTTTTTTCAATTTAATACCAAGTTATTATTTTTTCAATATAAGGCTATATCAAATAATCCTCTAACAAAAAGTTGCTTTCACTTTCCTCCGAGATGGAGAATAAGAGCGTGCCCATCACCACTTCTATTCAACACTGTACTGGAGGTCAGCGAAATAAGTCAACTACAAATAGAAAGCATAAGAACAAAGGGAAAACCGTCATTACTCAAGACGACATAACTGGGTGCAGAGACAATCCAAAAGAATCTATGGAGAAATTACTAGAATAAGTAACTAGGCAAGATAGTGGGATACAAAGTCAACACACAAAAATCCATTGTATTTCTAGACGTATAAACAAACAGAAAAAATCTACAGCAGACACTATTTACATTAGCAGCAGAAACATCAATTACCTAGTAATAAATATAATGAAAGATATGTGAGACCTCTACACTGAACCTACGGAACATGACTGAGAGAAACCAAAGAAAATCTAAAGTAGAAAAGGGAAAGAACATTTTCATAGATTAAAAACCTCAATATTGTAAAGATATCAATTCTCCTCCAAAATGATGTCTGGATTCCAATTTGCAATCTCTGGCTTACCCAGACCCATCTCACCTTTAAAGTTTTCAGAACTTACCACTCCAGATCAGGGAAGCATTCCTTATAACTACCAAGGCCCTGACACTTGGGTTATTTACAATCACTTGCTTACACGTTGCCCTCGACAGACATCGAGAAGAGCACGTTCCACACAAACGCTTTTGCTTAAGATTGAAAATCGCCTCTCAGTCTGTTCATCTTTAAAGCTGCTCAAACAAGTATTGTTTTCCAAATCAATCTCTTCTTCACTTTCATCTAAACACAAAATTCCACCATTCCTGTTGAACTGTGGACACAACATGATCTAAGGTCCAGTCGCTGATATGGCCCCAAAGCTCTGCAAAGCCACTCTTCGGCGTTCTTTTGGACCTGATCGTCAGTGGTCCCCACGCTGGCTGAGCACCAGCATCACACTGGAGCTGTAAAGAACCACACGGACGCCGTGGCTCCCATGACCAAATGCACCGGAACCCCGGGGTGCGGCACGCCAGCTTCCAGTGTTTTGCACAAGCTCCCAGCGCGATCTCCTGTGCAGCCAGGGCTGAGGCCTGAGTTACAGACAGCAGGAGAGAGGCACACACACAGACAGACAGACACACTTACTTCCTTCTGGGTTTGGTGCAGAGAGAATGATGCTGTGGTTTTTCTTTACGTCTTCAACATACTGAGCTATTTTAGCTATACTGTTTCTGATCTCCTCAACCTAGGAGAAACATAAAAAGTCATCACCAGTGTGGTAAACTCAAACTTGCTATCACTTTTCATCACCTAAACAGGGAAGGATAAAAGAGGGAAATAACTGAATAATCACCACATAAAGAAACAAAAACCTTTTCCTGTTCTCACACTGAGAATCATTCAATTTAAACAATAAAGAGAAATGTAACACATTAAGATATATAGTTCTCTGACTAAGGCAATTTCAGTCAACACTCACCAGCAAAACCTATTATTTATTTATTTACAATTGAGACCCAAGTATTACCACAGACAATCCCCACGAGAAGCACATGCTACTGACACCAGCACTCCATGCAGTCACAAAAACTCACCCTGAAGAACACGTTGACAATAACATTCTCGTAGGGGGAGGTGTTTTCAGTTGATAAGGCCAAGCCTTCCGAGTCACCATTTTTTACCTGTAATGGTCTAAACTATTCAATACTTGTTTCAAAATGTAATTTACTCATTAGGAAGATTTGTCCAGATAGATTCATAACATCATCTTCAAAAACCTCTGTGGGGGCTGGCCCCGTGGCTTAGCAGTTAAGTGCGCGTGCTCCACTACTGGCGTCCTGGGTTTGGATCCCGGGTGCGCACCAACGCACCGCTTGTGCGACCATGCTGAGGCCGCGTCCCACAAACAGCAACTAGCAGGATGTGCAACTATGACATGCAACTATCTACGGGGGCTTTGGGGAGAAAAAGGGAAGAAAAGGAGGAGGATTGGCAATAGATGTTAGCTTCGCACCGGTCTTCCTCAGTAAAAAGAGGAGGATTGCCATGGATGTTAGCTCAGGGCTGATCTTCCTCACCAAAAAAAAAAAAACAACCTCTGTGGGAGGCTGAATAATGTCCCCCAACGATGGCCAGGTTCCTATCCCTGGAAGCTATGAATGTTCCTTTATGGTGAAAGGAAACTGCAGATGTGACTCAACAAAGCCTCTTGAGATGCGGGATTATCCTGATACTCCAGGTGGGCCCTCAACATAATCACAAGTGTACTTACAGAGAGAAGCAGATGGAGATGTGGCTACAGAGGAGGGCAACATGACCACTGATGCAAGATGCCACACAGCTGGCTTTGAAGATGGAGGACAGAGCCCCGAGCCCAGGAGGGCAGCTCTAGGACTGGACCCGGCAGGGACAAGGACTCTCCCCTAGAGCCTCTGGGGGTGTGACCCTCCGACACCCTGGCTTCATCCCAGAGAAACCAATTTGGACTTCGGCCTCCAAAACTCTGAGAGAATAAATCTGTGCTAATTTAAGCCACTAAGTTTGTGGTAACTTGTTACAGCAGCCCTGGGAAACTAGCACAACTTCTCTATTTCAAGGTTAGGGAAACCCCACAGCCCGTCACAGGGGACTTGTTCTACTTCTCACATGTGGTGAAAACAACAGAACGACCACACGACGGAACGTTACGGAACTATAACAAAAGACACAAAAAGATCTCAGATATATTAGGGTAAAAGCAAATAATCAAAAAAAAACACACACACACACACAGAGAACAATGTATAGAGCATGTTAACAACGATGTGAGAAAGAGGTCAAAATAAGCACAGACATTAACGTCTACTTAATGTAGACGCTGGGGCCTGCCCCGTGGCTTAGCGGTTAAGTGCGCGCGCTCCACTACTGGCGGCCCGGGTTCGGATCCCAGGCGCACACCAATGCACCACTTCTCCGGCCATGCTGAGGCCGCGTCCCACATACAGCAACTAGAAGGATGTGCAGCTATGACCTACAACTATCTACTGGGGCTTTGGGGGGAAAAAAAAAAAGGAGGAGAATTGGCAACAGATGTTAGCTCAGAGCCAGTCTTCCTCAGCAAAAAAAGGAGGATTAGCGTGGATGTTAGCTCAGGGCTGATCTTCCTCACAAAAAAAAAAAAAAGAAACGCTGGAGTCTACAGCCATTCTGTCCTGAACACAGCCGATCTCATCTGATCTTGCAAGAAACACCGGAATGTCTAACAAGAAACTAAAAAGAGAAGTCACCATCGAGTGGGAGAGGTGAGAGAAGAGGGCAGATGAAAACAGCAGTGGGAGCAAGGCTTCTCAGTGTCTGCACAGCTTTCGTATCACTTTGATTTCTGAAAAACGTGAACGTATGCCCTAGTCAAGAAATAGATAAAAACGTTACGAGTCAAGAACCCCATGTCCTAGAGCAGCAGCTCTCAAATTTCTGGGTCTCAGGATCTCTTTGATTCTTGAAAGTTATTGACAACCCCAAAGAACTTTGGTTCACGTGGGGTATAGCTAGCTATAATTACTGTGTTGGAGAAATTGCTTAAATATTTATTAATTCACTTTAAAACAGTAATTACAAATTCACTACACGTTGTGGTAGATGTTCACATTCTAATCCTGTGAATGTTACCTTACGTGGCAAAGGAGACTTTACAGATTTGATTAAGAATCTTGAGATAGGAGATTACCCTGGATTATCTGGGTTGCTCCAATGTAACCACAAGAGTCCTTATAAAACAGAGGCAAGAGGACCAAATTTAGAAAAAGGAGATATGATAACAGAAGCAGAGGCTGAAGTGATGTGCTTCAAGGTAGAGGAAGGGGCTGTGAGCCAAGACTGAAGGCACCTCTAGCAGCTGGAAAAGGTGGGGACACGGTTCTCCCTGGAGCCTCCAGAAGGAGCCAGCCCTGCCCTCACCGTGACAGGAGCCTGCACGGCCCTTTCAAACTGCTGAGCTCTGGGACCATAAGATGAGAAAGGCGTGATATGTTACATCATGAGCTTTGTAGTAATTTGTTACAGCAGCAGTAGGAAACTAATACACATGTTAACATAAATAACACATTTTTATGGAAAAAACAATATTTTCCAAAAAATCAGTGAAAATAAGAGCTGTGATTTACATCTTTCTGCAAATCTAATTTCTACCTTAATGGAAGGCAGCTTGATTCTGACACCTGCTTCCGTGTGTGGTCTGTTGCCATATCACACACTTCATGTAGCCTCTGGAAATCCACCATTGGACATTATGAGAGAAAGAGAGGAAAAAGGCAAGCCACATCTTGGAACTGTTATGAAAACAGTTTTGACCACATGAACTCCTTGAACGGGTCTCAGGGACCCGAGGGACCCCGGGTCCAAGCCCCAGACCACATTTTGAAAACCGCAGCATCAGAGGAGAGGCTAATGCAGAACTCTGCTTGCACAGAGCAGTGAACAGCTCTTTCCTGAGGCCTGGCTGCTATTTCCATTTACATACAGTTTCTATACAACTTCACACACTTCACACACTTATAATTTAATTTTATTAATCGTGTAAAAACAACACATAAAAGAAAAACTGATTCTTTTAAAATTTTTGCTATTTTATTATGAAGGCTTGAACTCAAGTCTGGACATTTTGGTTTCAGTGCACAGATCTACATTTCAATTAGCCATCTTTAAAGTACCGTTGCTGAAGTAACTTCAGCAATACACATCTGTCACAAACTAGAAAAGATATTGTTTTAACTCTTGCAGATTCAACAATGTATACCACCAATATCTCTGTAGCAGAAGCCCCAGTGTGGCCCCAAAAGCAAAGGAAACTGTTAGGCCCCCACTCGGTACCAGGAGGGAAGTGCCGTGGTCACAGTGGTGCCACTCCCATTTAGGCCTGTGAATGACACGATACAGGGTCTCTCTGTCCCTTACACATCATCCTCACCAAGAGGAGAGCCCCGGCCACCGTTAGAGCAGTCTCTTAGTCTTGACCAGACACTGGTCACCTGCAAAATTCCTATCTTCTGCGATGTTCTTCGTGGTATTTAAGGTCTGAATGTCATTTTCTAAAACTGAGTTTGTGTTAACAATCATCATTTGCTTCTCTATTTGTCTAAAAAGTCATTTCACAGACATTAACTATAACTAAGGAAAACCCAAACTTGAGAATCAATTGCTCTCAAACCGTCCCAGCACGAGTCACCTGTTTTTGCATGCATCTCCAAGGGACCCACAGCTGAAATGGATTAGTACCAGGTTAACAAAGACCACAGCTTCAGACATTCAGTGATGTGTTCTACGTAATTCCTCTATCAAGTATAACAACAACATTTAACGCTAGGAAATTCTTTAAAATAAGAAATATATTTTTACAAAGAACTGATATGGAAGAATTAAACATCCAGGTAAAGGAGATAAAATCAGAAAAATAAGGATTTTACAAAGTGGGTAAGTAAGCTAAAGACAACAAAAAGAGTCTCATTTCCAAAGTGAAATCAGGAAATCTAGTATCCTAACTCCTTTGTACCTGAAAGCAAGTTCCTGTATCTTACAATTTAATTTCATGTCTTTTCCAATACATAAAACTAGGATCTAACATAAATACTTGAAACCCACTGACTAGGTATTCAATAAATTCTGGCTGAATTTGGAAAACTGTAACTTGTAATATATTTCATTAACATATTACATATTTCCAAATCCATGCATTGATGGACCTGTTTAGACTGTCAATGGATTTAAGGGCCAGCTGAAACTACTAGCCTAGATTCAGCACAATCAAAATAAAATCCTGCACATGAGGTTTGCACCATTAAAAAATTACCCTGGACACATGTTTCTTTTCTTCAGGTTAACAAAGTCAAAATATTTGTTCTGTAACAATTTCAAAAATTTAAAATTATGCAAAATTTGATCAAATATTACTTAGGTTTAAGAATTTAAACATGGGGTAAGCCTAAAACTCTCTTTGGGAGCTAAGAGAGAGAGGGGAGGCCTTGTGGGGCAGCCTGAGGGAATGGACAAGGTACAGGGTCAGAGCCAAGGGGCACAGGCCCAGAGGCGGCGGCCCCTGTGCTGAGACCCCAGAGGAAGGCCCAACTGACCGGCAGGCCGGCAAAGCAGAGCTTCCCCCATTACCCATCTGCTTGTGTCTAAGACTGCCCAGAGAAGAGCCCCTCGGGACCTAGAGCCTGAGAGTCTGAAATGCGGAAAACTTCAATCAGAGATTTGAGAAAATCTACAACATGAGCCCTTTGAGATATGTGACCGATACCTGGGGACTCAGTCCTGGGCCGTGGAGGTGAAGCACGAGAAGCGTGGGCGTGCGTGTGCTGTGCACACCTGACTCAGCAGACCCATCTGCTGGGGCACCACAGCCACCAGGACCTCCACCCTCCCGAGGACCACGCCGCCCTCAGCTGGAGAACACCACTGGTCGTGGGGGCAGAACGTTTACAAAATCTACCAGAGGGGGCAGGAGGTCCCAGAGTGACCGGCACCTGGGAGGAAGTGCATCTACATACCCAGGCGAAAGTCACTGAGAGCAGTCTGAGCGCCTGAGCAGGCAGAACCGCCCTGCCACGTGCCACCCAACCCGAGTGCACGTGTCTCCTCCATATCCACGTTCCACCATTCTCACCCAGCCCCCCCAAGTCTATCGGGAAGGATGGCTCAATATTAATGAATATTTAATAGCACTAAAAATTCTAAAGAACTTAATTCAAAAAGCAACTTTCTAAAATATTAGTTTTAATATTATTTCAAATATGACAAATCCATTAATATAACTGTGTTTAAAGAAAAAAGTCCAACTGGGTTCCATCTTACCTGATGGAAGAAATCATCCATAAAATGGTCCTTTTCAACAACAACAGTTGTGTCCCCATCATCGTTTTTCCTACACTAAAATGGAAAATATAAAATGTAAAATTCAGATTTAAAAAATTTTCACGTAGGCATAAACAATGACTTGAATGAAAAAAGCAATTCAGGAACCTACAAGATCTCAGGTCACTAGAGCACCAACTGTCACAAGTCAGCAGGGCACCCAGAGAGGGTGACATTCAATTTGCAACATTGTCAACGTGACAGTCGACAGTTACAGCAGGGCGGGGAAGCGGGAGGGCCTGGGGAGGGTGAGCCACTTCTTCAGAAACAACGCTGGATTTCTCAGAACCGAGCACTATAGAAGCATTCATTTTCACCCAGTCAGTCAATATAACACCAGCTGGTTTTATCTTCGAGAAGTGAAACTGCTTGTATTGCATATTTTCTACAAAGATTAGAGATACTGACACCACGAATTAACTTTTCTAGAGTGCGTAATAATTTTCAAGGAACTTTCACATGTATGAGCCGGCGTTCGTCATTTTTCCTAAGTGAATAACTCCTGGTCATGGCCACACTAATCATCAATAAACGCTTTAATAAGGAAAGCCTTGGTAAAGAAGATCTTAGTGAGTAAAACTGAGGAAGAGAGCAACTACGATGATCACTGGGAAGAGCCAGAATGACAGTACAGTTTAGAAATCAGGTACTTCAGTTTAAAATAACATCAAAGAATAAATTAGGAGATATTCCAGGCAATGGTTCTCAACCTTGAGTTTCATCAGAATCATCTGGAGGGCTGGGTCTCTGACTCACCAGGTCTGGGGTGGGGCATTCTACGCATTCTTGAACATTCTAGAATGTTGCTACATGCTAACAAGTTCCAGGTGCTGCTGGTCCAGCAACCGACTTGAAGAACCACCCTCCTAGGCAGGCAGAATAATCCAGCAGTGAAATCGGATATTAGGAAGAATGTGACTTCTGTCTGCAGCTACTAGGGAGAGGAGACAGTGACATCAGACCCAGGGAACCAACATCTGAATAAGTGATGTTTATCAAAGACGGGTGATGCGGGGGCCGGCCTGGTGGCGCAAGCAGTTAAGTGCGCACGCTCCGCTGCGGCGGCCCGGGGTTCGCCGGTTCGGGATCCTGAGTGTGCATCAACGCACTGCTTGTCAGGCCATGCTGTGGCAGCGTCCCACATAAAGTGGAGGAAGATGGGCACGGATGTTAGCCCAGGGCCAGTCTTCCTCAGCAAAAAAAGAGGAGGATTGGCAGATGTTAGCTCAGGGCCCATCTTCCTCGGAAAAAAAAAAAAAAAGACGGGTGATGCAGCATCCGTTAGACAGGTCTGTGGGATTCGAGAGAAAAAGAGCAGAAAACCTGCAGGAACGCACAGTGCAGGGAACTGTTCTGAACCGTCTCCCTAAGGACACAGGGATGAGTCAGCTCAACCCCCACCCTGCCACACTGAGGGGGCAATGAATTCAGGAATTCTCATAACCCTGAGGAAAATCGAAGTCTTCACCCTCTGAGAGTCTGAAGTGTAGCTTTACTGATCTACAAGCCAGGAATAATTTGAAAACAAAATTCTACTAAAATTTAGCTAACAAAAATCTGCAAAATTTAATAAATGTGTTAAGAATACACAACGCTCCCTCTGTACCATCCAGGGCCCTCACTAAAGCAAAGTGATGTGGCCTAAAAATTAATAATCTCTCCCCACCCTAAGGAAGTCTCTCAACGTCACCTCAGGGCGGGGGGGCCTCTTCTGGGCACAGATAAGACCCTTCAGTTAGAGTGAAGGGGGAAGAATCATGTTTGTGTAGGCTAGGGAAGGAGGAGCCTCCTTACGTAGGGGCTTCTGTGAGAAGGATGCACCGACTCCTTCATCCACCAGCACCCTGTAATCTCCCTCAGGATTACTGGAGGCCCCTGTGGAGCTGAAGGCAGGGAGGGACCGCACTCCCCAGGGATGTGCATTGCACGCTCTCCACACTGACTCCCAGGGCACCGTGCTGAGTGATTTTCCCAGCAGTGCCACCACCCTGCTCTCACATGACACCAGCTGTTGAGAAGAAGGCCTGGAATTCTGCAGCACTGCTACTGAGAACGTTTTATTTGCGCTATGTTAACAGGACAAGTATTATGGGTTGAACTGTGTCCCCCAAAAACAGACGTTAAAGGCCTAACCCCCAGTACCTCCGCATGTGAGCCATATTTGGGAAGAGTCTGTGCAGACATAATTAGTTAAGATGAGGCCATGCTGGAGCAGGGTGGGCCCTTAACCCAACATGACGCATGCCCTTATAAGAGAGAACACACGAGGAAGATGGCTGTGTGACGGGGGAGGGCAGAGGCAGAGACTGCAATGATGCATCCACGAGCCCAGGGACACCAAGGACTGCCGGCCATGCCAGCCACCACTAGAGGACAGAGAGGCGGGAAGGACTCGCCCGGCAGGCCTCAGAGGGAGCAGCCCTGCCGGCCCCTGGATTTCGGACTTCTGACCTCAGCACACTCCTGCTGTTTCACACCGCCCGGTGTGTGGTGCTTTGCTACCACAGCCTGAGGACACTAGTGCACCAGTGAGAACCGAAGCACACTGGCACTATCCTTTCTCTAATCAACTGTGCTGATGAATCAGGCCGTTTATCCTTGAACTCATTCAGCATGAAAAGTGTCATCTGGAAGGAAGAACGCTGTATCGGGATCAAAGATCTGGATTCTAACCTGCTTACCAACAGTCCATTAACTTCTCTGGATCTGTCTCCCGGTCTGGGAAGGGAGACGACACTTGTCCCACCTCCTTCAGAGATGGGGCTCTAAGGATAACTGCCTGTGCGTGTTTCATGAGGGGCTTGATTCTCACAGGGGCACATAAACCAAAAAAGGCATCTAAAATCACTTCCAGTCCATGCCCTTAGTTCTCAGCAAAGCAGCACTTACAGCAGCAATCAGCTAACAGGCAACAGAAACTAATGTGAAGGCAAAGCCACAAACACCCCGCCCGTCTTCTCCAGGGTCCCGCAGCACTGGAAGAGAAAGCAGAGCTGCTCCGGGACCGGGTGCCGGTGCCCCAGGGCTGCGGGCAGCGCTCTGTGGGCGCTGTCCCACTGACTCCTCTAACACCACCGTCTCAGGCACGTGTCACCATCGCCACTTCATGCGTCAGAACACACGCTAAATGGCTGGCAACGTGCCCAGAGTCTCGGAGCTACGAAGCGGCAGAGCTGGGATCTGAATCCAGGTCTGTTTGACTTGACTGAACTCACCGCCTTAACGATTCCTAGGCTGACTTTAAACCACTAAGAGCTGTCCTTGACCCCAGCCCACAACTGTCGGGCAACTTACAACACTCTGCATACATGTTCCCACTAATTCTACTGTCCCCATCTTGCCAGGAGGCAGCTGTCACACGGAGGAGAGAGGGGACTGCCTGTCCATCTGACTCCAAACGCCCCGGCTCCTCAAAAGGCACCATCCGCCTCCCCGCAGAGGACGGGGCTCCACTAAAGTCTCCAATTCTGCCACTCCAGACAAAGCTCGGCCACCAGGCCCTCCTCCAGCTCCCCGTGGTGGCCTCACCCCTCACCTTTGCAAAAACGTATTTCATACCCCACTCGGGGGTATGGAAACATCCTAATGGGTCTGTATTCCATGATTTCCCTGGGGTCGTCTTCTCTTCCCAGTTGTGGGGTCTCAGAAGAAAATGACTGTGTCTTGTACGGCTCAGGGCCGGGAACAACAGGGTGAAACACCATCATATCAGCAGTTAACTTACTGTGACTCCAACCAAATAAGCCAGGGGAGGGGAGAGAATGAACGTGGACGTGATTTGGTAGCACTGGCGATTTTCCTTGTGGCCCAGAGCACAAGCGATGAGAGAGCATCTGCCCCCACGTGACTCACAGGGTGCCTCACATCTCACCACTCTGAACATAACTCTAGGTTCACAGATGCCGAGTTTGTGTTTGTTTTACCTTTTGTTGTGGAAAATTACAAACATATACAAAAGTAGAAGGAATACTATAATGAGCCCTTGATGTGCCCATCACATGGGTCCAACGACGACCAATCCACAGCCTGCCTTGTTTCACCTTGCACCCCCTCCCCCCACCCCCACCGCACTAGATTACCCTGAGACAAATCCCACACAAAAGATGTCTGTTGTGTGTACCACACAGCCAAAAACTCAAGCTAAGGACTTCACCTGCCCCTCCAGGAGAGAGGCTGCCACCTGTCCCAGCGCTCAGGAGAGAGTTCTCCAACATAACACTCTCCCTAAGGAAAGTCAGTCGTTTCCACTATTGCACTTTCCACATCATATCCCAACCCCACCCCATACGGCAGGCTCTGAATACACAATTACTAAAGAAACTCAAGTGCTCCTTGGCTCTCTGAAACCCACGTGTCTGCCTGATCTTGACTCACAGTCATTCACTAGCTGGAAAGTCATTTGTTCTCCACCTGTAGACCAGGAGAGAGCTGGATTACTAGGAATATATTTTCTCTACTGTCTTCTTTTTTATTCTTATTTTTAAAGTTTTACTTGTATTTCTTATTTTTACCTGGAATTCTCAAAACTATTAGATATTAGGAAACAGACCTAATAATAGTCTTAGCTTTTCCATCCATAAAAAAAGAAACAAAGACGACGACTACTAAAACCACTACTGCCCCTCCTTCACCAAGTGCCCTTCAATCTTTCAAGCTGAGACAGTGCAATACCTGTCGTCTACGACAGTTGACTTATCGTAAATAACAAAATGATTTGTGGCACAGCGTTTACTAAAAGCAATGGGAACACTCACCAATATGACACTTGATTTCCAAAGTGCAAGATAAATGTTCAAATATCAACATTCTGCTTCTGCTAAATTTTAAAAGAATTCTCCTTAAAAGTAGCGTTATATTAAAAATACAGTTCTCCCTATGTGAAAACTATTGTCAGGAATAGACAGCAAGCAGCTCCCATGTTTAGAGACTATTTAACAGAGGTGAATCAACGTCCCCGGAATGCTCACTGTTTGGATTTCAACAGAAGCTGAATTATCACCAAGTGTAGAATCCAAAGCTGGATGCAACACTGGCTGTTTTCTCCACGTTCTTCACATACACTACACTAGGGCCTTGCACACAAATAATAATGGTGCCGAATAAATTAAATTATCCTGAGATATGTACAATGGTTGTAGTGCCTTTACTGCTAGAATACACGAATTTCTTTTTCAAAATTAAATCGCTTGAGTAAAAAAAGTAAAGAATACTCATAATTAAATATAGGTAAAAGATGACTATTGGCCAGTTTGTAATTATGGTGCTTTATGTGACAAGCTTTTCTCATATTTCTATATAATTAGTTATAGTTTCATGCTCTATGGTAAAATGTTACATTGTTTCATGTTTTTATATTTTACTACATTTGTCTCCGTTAATATTATATAAATACTGTTTGCAGGTACTTAGACTTCACATAAATAGTGTTGTACTTCATAAATGCTTCTGCAATTTGATATTTTTTTCCTCTCAATGCCACAGCTAAAGGTTTCTTTCTCTCTCACTTTTGCTCACTCCTGACAAACCAGTCATCCGTCTGCCCCTCACATCACCTTGCCCCACCTCAGAGCCTGCGGACTTGCTGTGTCTTCGGCCCAGAGCTGTCCATGCTGGCTCCTCCCTCTCACTCAGATCTCAGCTCAGAGACCCCCGGCCTGCCTTTCCCGGGGGCCCCCACCCGCAGGCACCCGCTCTCACGTCCTTCCTGGCCCTCACCGCAAAAGCCCTTTTCCTGCCGTTACTTCGCTGCTTCTTGCCCACTCCCCACTGCAAGTTGCACGGGAGCAGGGACTTCACCGTTTTTTCCAACTCACGCATCCTGCCTAAAACTGTCTGGCACGTAGCACCATTCAGTAAAGATCAGCTGAAGGCATGAATGAAGAGCAGAGAGATAGGATTGAGATGCGGGGTGGAGAGGAGAGAAAGCACATCCAGAAGAACAGAGAGAAGAAACAAAGACAGAGACACGGCTGACACGAAGCAGGTGCGAAATGGACAAGACACAAAGGGCAGAGAGGCTCTTGGCTGCGCCCTGGCCCCTGGACCTCACGAGGTCTGACGGCACATTCTGCCCTCGAAGTCTAAGGCCCCATTCTCCCTTTTAATAACTCTCTCTTTTCTGTTTTAGCTAATGGGTTTCTGTCCCTTGCAACCAAAAGAGCCGTGAAGACAACAGATCCCACAGTCATCTGCGTTTTTCTTACCATGGGCATTTTCAAACGGAAACACACCAATTCCATCAACACCTAGCGGATGCTCTGAATACTGAATACTGAGGCTTCAGAGCAAAACTGACAGCACCAAGTCCGCCCTGGAAAGGGTGAAGAGTCTGGGGGAAGGGTGCAGGAAGAAACAGGACTGCATCTTTGCTCAGAGACAGGAAGATGGCCATCTCTGGGGACACAAGAGAGAAAGAGGGCGGGAAGACTTCCTGGTGGCGATGCCCGAGCTGAGACCAACAGAAGGTGTCAGGCAGGCAGAGAAAGGGGGAGAGAGAGAGGCACATCCAGTGGTTTTAGACCCAGGGAGCAGTGGGCACAAAGGCACAGAAGAGGGAGGCCATGTCAGGCCCAGCAAACAGTATCTTACGACTGGACCAAGGAGCTCTGGTGGGAAGTGAGGGTGCTAAAGAGGAAAGCTTTTTATGAATTGGCTCTCTCTTAGGTTTTCCATTCCTTAAATTCAGAATAGACTTGCAGTTAAAAACAAGAAGTGTTAATCTGTGGAAATGTAGAGGTTTTGCTATCTTAAAAACAGGACACATTATGTATACAAATGGATATATTCATTATAGTTAAAAATAGAGAAACTATAGGTTCCACTGTGGGAATTGTTTATATGATACAATATTAAAAGTTGGCAGGACCGAATAAACTATGAAATTCTAAACTATAAACATATGCATATATAAAATTATAACTATATTATAAAATTCTTAGTATTTTAAGTGTCAGTGAAGTATTTAGAAAAAAGTGTTTCATTTTATAAACTGAATCTGAATCCTTACTATATAACATTCTGCACTAAATGAGCAATCTGAGCTGTCAAAAAACAACTTTAAAAATATCTGGGCAGGGTCCTGCCTGGTGGTGTAGCAGTTAAGTTCACATGCTCCGCTTCGGTGGCTTGGGGTTCACTGGTTCGGATCCTGGGCCTGGACCTACGCACCACTCATCAAGCCATGCTGAGGCAGTGTCCCACATAGAGCAACTGGAAGGATGTACAACTATGACATACAACTATCTACTGGGGCGCTGGGGAGAAAAAAGGAAAAAAAGGATGAAGATTGGCAATAGATGTTAGCTCAGGGCCAATCTTCCTCAAAAAGAAAAAAAATATTTAGGCAGTTTTTCCTGCCCTTTAAAAAATTATATTTGCAATTCATCACCTTGAATCCAGGGATTAAAAATAGTAAATTCTCATTTCTCATAGGTCTACTAATGAATACCACATAGCTACTTTGTGTTTATGTTGATTATCCTGCGAACAATTGCCACAGTTGAAATCTATAGTTTCTGTATTCTTAACTGTAATAAATATATCCATTTGCATACATAAACTTTAAAAAATAAAAAGGTAATCAAAATATAATTGAGCCATTATCTTGTAGAATAGCTATTCCATTTTGATTTCCTTACATCCTGAAATGTATTTCACTGTGCCTTCTTCCCTCTTCCCTCCCCAGGCTGTGTGCATCCACAGCATGCACCCAATTCATTTTTGTGTCTCTGCACCCAGCACATTACTTCATAGGGACTTGGCACTCAAGTGTCTGCTGGACCGGTAGTTCTTTTACTTGTTGTAAATCACAAACATCATCTTTCTAGATTTAGAGTCTAGGAGATCTTGGGCAAGTCACTTAAACTTTCTGTGCCCAAATGAATGGGTTGCTCAAAAAGAGAAACCATTGGTTAGAAGCAGCTAAATTTGTATTTGACAGATTGTATTGGGCAAACTAGTTTTGAAGTCCTTTCCAAGTAGTTACCAGTGGTAATCTGTTTCTCAGGAGGAAGCATCAACAGCCACTAAAGGAAACTTTTTAGAGGCATCACAAATATTTTGTCAGTGTGCACATTGTTGATGAGGCATTTTAATTACCCAATTAAGCTTTACCTAGAAAAAAACACCAACCATTTAGAAACATGGTTGTGAACACACATTAAACTACTCCAAGAACTGCTTGGAAAGGATACATTTCCTGGGGTAAAAAAAAAGTTTAACTTTTATATCTGATAACTTTCAGAAGAGTTTTTAAATACTATAAAGTTATTAAACTTTAAGTATGTCAAATTCAATTTTAACTTAATATTTTATCCTAGAGAGAACGTTGCTTTTTATAACTTTCTGAAAACATTAAAAAACTAATAAATATTAATAGCACTTATAATTACATAGCATTTTCTCTCTCCCCCCTTCTCCCCGAGTGTCGCACCTAGGAGATAATTTTATATTTTACAACTCCCTCTCTGAGTAGACAAAAGAGATACCATTACCCCCTTTTTATATACAGGAAAATTGAAGTTTTGAGAGTTTTAAAAATTATTTGCCCAAGATTAGACAACTACAGAAGCAGAAACTTCCACTAATTTGCTCTAAAACTGCTCAATCTCTTCATGTAGAGCAGGATGATACTGGACTAGAGAAGGTTACTTCTGGCCCTAAAATTCTAGATCAAAACAGGTTTACACGTTCTTCCTGACATTGCTGCAGTAAGAACTGGAATATACACAAACTTGAAGAGTAATAAATAACTGCCTTGCTTATTTTTTGCTAATCAAGCCAAGAAAAGCTGCTTATATATTCCACTGACAGATCTTTTTACTATTCTCCAACAATATTACATAAATGAGGCTATCTTTTGCTAAAACAGTTACAGCTCTTATGCTCAGATACATTCAGCATTTCTTCACTGAACAAATATTTGAGTTGCTACTTGTGGCTTGGAAAGATTCTGTAGAGTGAGATAACGCAACAGTAATTTGCTATGTTTAACATGATGTTGATCTGCGAACTGCAGAAGTCAAACATTTAACCATTAATAAAAAGGGAAGGAAAGAAAAATCACTATGAAGAAACTTTCTCAGAATGAGTGTAAAGTGTAACTTCCATGATCCTAAGGATGAATAATTCACTGTCTTTCTGAACCAGGGTTCCTCATCTGACCCCCAGAACACAGACAATGATTTGAGAGACGATTCTCTCTACTCTCCTAAGCATGGTACATAACTAGCCGCATTCTAGAAGCAAAGGAGAGAAGTTACTTCATTACATGCAATGCATGCCTTAGGCCAGGAGGCCTAGCACCCTGTTCTGAGGCTGCCAGGCTTCAGAGGGCAGAGGCTCTCTCTGTGGACTGGGAAACAAACACGTCAACATTCAGCTTAATCACTACCCGTATTTTTCAAGAAAAAAGTCATAATGACTTCTGTTGACCTGAAATGTTTCAGGTCTTCCACAGTCTATTAACATCCGCTACAGTCTGACTGTCACCGTCTCGTTCACAGTGTCGTCATCTGAAACACGCACAAATGCCAAGCGCGCTGCTTCCCTCCCACCCCGGTCACCGGCGATCCGCTGTGGTCACTCGCTGAGACCTGTGCGCTCCACCAGCTGGGTGTGCTGGGCGGCGAACAAGAGTCAACGCACAGCCCCAGTTCTCCCGCGGAAACACAGGCGCGGGCTCCGCGCCCAGCATCGAGCACCGAGCACCCAGCACCCCCCGCCCAGCACCGAACACCCAGCACCCCGCGCCCAGCACCGAGCACCGAGCACCCCGCACCCCGCGCCGCCGGGCGCCCCCGTTCCTGTGGCACCGTGTGCACTTATCCCACACTCCTCTACCGAGCCGCCGCCCGCAGGGTCCCGCGTCAGAGCGCGGGGACGAGGCAGGCACGAGGGGACAAGCGCCCCCCCCGGGAGCCGACGCGCAGCGGGGCGGACCGACCACCCCGCAGCAGTGACTTCTGCCGCGGTACGCGCTGCGCAAAGACTGCAGAGGGCGCCGGGATGCGGGGACCTCGGGGATCAGCCTGGGGACGCGCAGAGCCGGGCTCAGACAGGGGTCAAGGCCCGGCCCGGCCCCTGCCCTGGTCGCTCAGTTCCCCGTCCAGGAGGCGAGGGCGGTGACAGTCCTGCCTCCGGCCGTCGGGGCGTCCGCGGGACGGCGGCCAGCACCCGCCCGGGGGGACAGCCTGCTCCCCGCTCCCGCCCTGCACGGGCGCCACTGCCTGCCCGCCCGCACGAACCGCTGTCCGCCCGCGCTCACCGCCGCGAGGTCCGGCAGCCGGTCCCGCATCCCCGCGGGCCGGGCGCCGCGCCCCGCCGCTCACGCCTCCCGTCGCCGCGCCGGCCGCCCGGCTCCGCGCCCGCCGCCGCCCTCCCCTCGGGCCGGCGCTGCCACGGCAACCGCGCCCGCGCGCTCTGCGCATGCCCGGCCCGCGCCGCGCGCCGGCCCACGCAGTCTGCGGGAGCCTTCCTGCGGGAATGCCGCGGCCCGAGGGGCGGGGCCTTCCGGGGAGGGGCGGGGCCTCGCGGGGGGGGAGGGGCCGGCTGGGGCGGGGCGGGGCCTTCCGGGGAGGGAAGGGGCCTGCCAGGGAGGCGAGGAGGCGGGGCCTGGCGGAGGAGGGCAGGGTCATGGCCTTTGCGGCGCGGCCGGGGGGCGCGGGGCCGGGCCGAGTGGTACTCCGGCCACCTCGTCTCAGGTCAGCGGGATATGCCATTTGTCCTTTCTTGATTTGTCTTTGTTTTTGTGCATTCACACTCATTTTATTTATTTTAAAAGTCGTGAAAAATGTAGTGACAAATTTAGCAAGGCTATGGAAATGAGCTGGGTGCGGCTTTGGATATACGTATCCGGAACAGGCCTTCTCTTCAAGCAGCCACAGCAGCCTTTTGTGTGAATAAAGGAGAAGAGATAAAGCGATGCGCATAATGCTTAAGAAACATAACTTACAGTTAGGGAATAGAACTCAAAATGGCACAGGGTGGTAATATGCAGAGACCCAGGCCTTGGGATGCAGTTCTAGTGGAAGAAACAGAAAACACAGAAGCAGACAAACAAACAAGAAAAGAAAATAGGTGCATGGGCATAGAGGAGAGCTGAGAGGGGGGTGGCTACATCGGACAGGCGCTCGTCCAGGGTGCAAGAGTCTAGGCAGACAACAAGAGGGAACAGTCCCCAAGACCACCGTCACTTCTGACACCAACCGCAAGTTCTGGAGGTCCCCAAAACCTCCCTGAGTTTAATAATTTGCTAAGACTCACAGAATTCACTGAAAACTCTAATACAGACGGTCCCTGACTTACAGTGGTTTGATTTAGGATTTTTCAACTTTAAGATGAGGCGAAAGCGATACACATTCTCAGTAGAAATCGTACTTGGAATTTTGAATCTTGATCTTTTCCCGGCTATCGCTATGCGGTATGATACTGGGCATCGGCAGCTGCAACTCCCAGTCAGCCACACGATCACGGGGGTAAACAACCGATACACTTACAACCATTCTGCACCCACACAATCATGCTGTTTTTCACTGTGAGTACAATATTCAATAAATTACATGAGATATTCAACACTATTGTAAGATGGCCTTTGTGTTAGATGATTTTGCCTAACTGTAGGCTAATGCAAGTGTTCTGAGCACGTTTAAGGTAGGCTAGGCTAAGCTATGATGCTCAGTAAATTAGGAGTATTAAATGCATTTTCGACTTACAATATTTTCAGTTTACAATGGGTTTATCAGGACATAACCCCATCTTACGTCGAGGAAGGTCTGTACTCTCAGTTAGGCTTTCTCACAGGGAAAAGATCCAGATTAACATCAGCAAAGGGAAGAGTCCGGGGGAGGACCAATGTTCGGCCTCTGTTGTCTTCTCCTGTGTAGTCAGGAAGCATTTCTGTCACAGCATTGATATATGGCAATACACATGAAGTGTTGCCAACCAGGGAAGTTCACTCGAGCCACCGCATTCTGAGTTTTTCTTGAGGCACCATCGCATAGGCATGATTGATTGCCCTGGTGGTTGATCTAAGTCTGAGGTTGAGTGGAGCCCATGTAACCCAAAACCCCCATCCTAAATCACATTGTCACTATCTGACTAGCCCAAGGCCTCCAGGCAAAGATTACCTTCCAGGAGTAGAGAGCAAAGGACAGACTTCTTTTTGGACCAAGTTAAATTCTTTACTACCTCCTTGAAGAGGCGGCTCTTGAGCTATGATCTGAGGTGAGGACGGCAGCCATAAGAAATCTATTTGAGAACAGTGATTTGATTCTTGGTTTTTAGCAGAGGAGCTGGGGGAGCAGAAAGACTAGACAGACCAGGAGACCAAAGATAGCCGCTCGGACCTCGGTGGACTACGGGCATACTTTTCTCTTCTTAATTTATGACTTTGACATGTTTTTCATAATCTAAATCAAAATCAATATTTGATGGATGTAGGTTGAACAAAAATTCTCCATTTTGGCTAAGCCACAAATGAGTTGTTGGGGGATTCCGGGGGGCAATCGTACAGAGCTTGTCTGAGAATGGAGATAATATAAAGGAAGTAAAATTGAAACCAATACACCCCAGGACTTTTATGAGGCAATGAATTTCCTTTTTGGTTTTTTCACTCAGAACGAAGAAGCCCTGAAACATTGCTACGAGAATTAAAATAGACAACATCACAGATTACAGACTAGGAGGTAGGCCACTTCTAAAATGTAACGTCCAGGGAAACAGGGATTTGGGTCTGTTTTGTTCATGGTTGGGTCTCAGATGCCTACAAGGTTTCTGGAACATTGTAGACACTCAGGACATCTTTGTAGAATGAAAGAATAAATGTCCAGACCTGGCTTTGAATCCCAGTTCTGCTATTTACTCTCTGTGTAACTTTCAAAGAGATTAATTTCTCTAAGCCTCAGTTTCCCTACCTGTAAAGTGATGATGATAAGGCCTGCAAGTTGAAGGGCTGTGACGTTCTCATTTCAACCCCACCATGCCTCCAGGGACCGTGATTCACCGTACTCATTTGCCATCTTAATTGCAAACAATAAATACGAATCATGAATGTTTAATCAATTTATGCTTATTATTCTTAGAAATAATTAACATGCAAAAAAAATCATCTAAACCACACTGTAAAATTTGTTGCAAATTTTAAAAACGGATTGAAAGGTTATATCTGGTTATTAACAGCAAAAAGAGCAAAAGAATTTTCTTGGGAGAAAAAAATCAATAACATAAAATAAACAGCCTAAAAATGCATACTGCAAAATTTACTCTTAATTTAAAAATTGATGATGGGGCCGGCCCCCTAGTGTAGCAGGTAACCTCTGCTGTCGGCGTCCTGGTTCCGATCCTGGGCGCCCACCAATGCACCGGTTGTCAAGCCATGCTGTGGCGGCGAACCATATAAAGTGGAGGATGATAGGCACAGATGTTAGCCCAGGGCCAGTCTTCCTCAACAAAAAGAGGAGGATTGACATGGATGTTAGCTCAGGGCTGATCTTCCTCACCAAAAAAAAAAAAAAATTGATGAAAGCATCAACTCTTACAAATATTAGATGTGCAAATAAGGTCTGGAGGAATCGCAGTAAGTAAAAATAACTCACACACACCTATCTGCACATGGTCACGGGCACACAGACCAATGCCAGAAGCTACAATGAATAAATATTTTGTGTTGATGAACAGATTAATGAACACAATCTTGGCAATGAAATGTACTTGGGAAGCAACTTATTCCTCTCTCAGCTAGTGACAAGCCGGCCTGATCCAGTTACTCAGACGGGCCACTGGGACTCAGACCTCATCTGCCAGGCGGACTCCTCGGCACTGGCCTCAGGCTCTGCCCCTGGCCAGGTTCAGGCCCAGGGAGAAGACAGACAGCGCCTCTTCCGAGCTGCAACGGCAGATCCCCGAACTTCACTCTTCTTGGATCAACTGGAGTTATTTGCCTCCTGCCCAACCAATCACAGGTCAAGGAGCTATGCAGCTGTGATGGGTCAATCCTGGTCATGTGACCACCCCCGGCCCGGAAGTGCCTGGCCCAAATTCTATGACTTGAAAGCAATGGTGGAGGGAGGATGGGTACCATGTGGGAAACGAACTGGGTGATACCTAGAAAAGAAAGAAGGGATTCTGGGTGGCTAAACAACCACACCATGCCACCTCCATCCCAGTGACAATAAGCTCATAGCAAAGAAATGAAAAAGGAAGACACTGGGATCTTTTCATTGCACTGTGCAGAACACTAATTAGGACAATAATTACCCTAACAAAGTTTCCTCTGAAAATACTTTCTTAATGAAAACTTATTGATGTCAGTTTAATTTTGATTAAATATATTTGGTCATAAATGTTCCCTGGATCATGAATATGGCATTTAAACGTCCGATCTCTGTGGTGTCTCACTCAGAGAAATGGAGTCCCACACTCAAAAGCAGTTCAAGTTATTCCAGTCTTTATTACGGTTTCCCAAATTCTTGTGTTATAACCCACAGGATCACTCTTAAAATCTTCTTCCTACAGTTTTCTAGTGTTCCATATGTCTTACACCCTATAGCTCCCCAAATACCCTCTTTCTGTCCACACCACGCCCTGAACTTCCCTGCCACCTCCCCACCACAAAGGCCTTCTCGTGACACTTGAATTGGTCCAGCACTTCTCCCTCAGCCCTTTTTCCTTCCCTCAGCCACCATCATTGTTAACCTCTCTCTCCAATAAGTATTGGCCCAAACCTGCTTTCTCCCCCTCCCCCAACTGATTATTCTAAAACACGTAAAATGGGGGAGCAGTTGAATTGAGCTGTCTACCAGAACGTTCTTATCCTGCCAGGGAAAGAATGAGGGTGTGAATACTGAGACACAATTTGTGATTTTTGTCGCTATTATATACATACATTTGCAGTCAAGATGTCTTTGGGGTCAAAACATAGATCACAGTAATGGGTTCAAAACACTATAGTAACAGCTACACATCAAGATTGAAAGAAATCCACATTCCCAAGAAGGAGAATCTGATTACTCAGCTGTTAACTACCCCCGTGATGGATGGAGGTAGTTCTCAAAGAGAGGGGTCGTTGTGAGTTGGACTTAGACAAGCACTGAAAAGTTGTCCTCTCCTGAAGGAGGCCTTCTTCGAAAGGAGGGAAGGAAGAGAGAGAAAAGGGACAGGGAAATGCCACTCAGTCATTGTGATGCACAGAGTAACGGCTCCTAGAGGCACCCACATTCTTTGGTTCATGGCCCCTTCCTCCATCTTCAAAACCAGCAATGTAGCATCGCTCTGACCCTTCTTCCATCTTTGACTCTGACCACAGCCAGTTCTCCACGTTGAAGGACTCATGTGATTGGACAGGGCCGACCTGGATAATCTCTTCATCTCAAGGTTCATACCGTTAATCACACCTGCAAAGTCTCTTTTGCATGGAAGGCAACATAGTCTCAGGTTCCGGGGACTAGAGCATGGACATCTCTGGCAGCCATTATTCTGCCTACTACTCATACCCTTGGCTTATTTTTCAGAGAATTATTTGATGTATTTGTTTATGTGAATGGAAGGGAAACAGGATGAAATACTTCACAGATCATGACTCATGACTTTTGTTGTAGCCCTGTAGTTATCCAAGAGAAAAAATACTTGAAATGCTTCAATCAGGTGACTTCTGAGGAGCCACTTTTTGAGCTACAGGCTGAAATGGCACATGGGGATGAAAAGATAAACATATTCCTGATAATCACGAAAAGCAAGGTAAAACTACAGTGCAACACTATTTTCCCAACTTCTACAGAAAACAGAAAGAAAATATATATCCCTTTGACTTAGCATTTCTTCTTGAGGAATCTAAAGTGCCATAACAATAAGAGGCCAGGATACAAATACACATGCTAAAGATATTAACTGCTGTGTTGTTTAGTGGGGAAAAGAGCTAAAAAACGCCGCATGTCTACTGGTAGTGGCAGGTTTGAATATCTTAGGATTCACCAATGTAGTGACCATTGTGTAAGGCAGACAGTAATGGAGGGAGACACGCAGTCCTGCCGTTTCCCCAGCCTCCATCTGAGCGAGGTTGTGGGTCCAGGCGGTTCTGAGACACGCTGTCAGGACTGATAGGTGAAAACAGTCATCACACAACCTTAAGCTTGTGCCCCAGTTCTGAGCCATTCTAACAAGCATACTACAAATTCATCTGGTTTATAAACCCTGTGTTATGGGTTGAAGTGTGTCCCCCAGAAAGATATGCTGACGTCCTAACCCCTGTACCTGTGAATGTGACCTTACTTGGAAAGAGGGTTTTTGCAGATGATCATATTAAGATGTGTTCATTAGGGTGGCTGGTGTTCTTATCAGAAGAGGAAATTAGGACACAGGCACACACAGAGGGAAGACGACGTGAAGAGACACAGGGACAAGGCTATGTGATGTCAGAGGAAGACACTGGAGTGAAGTATCTGCAAGTCAGGGAATGCCAAAGATTGCCAGCAGTACCAGAAGTTAAGAGAAAAGCCTGGAACAAATTCTCCCCCAGAGACTTCAGAGAGCATGACCCTGCCAACACCTTGCTTTCAGGCTTCTAGAACTGTGAGAGACTAAATTTCTGTTATTTTAAGGTACCCAGTTTGTGGTATTTTGTTATGGCAGCCCTAGGAAGCCAGTACACCCCGTAATTATCTTATAAATAGCACAGTTATGGTGCATTGGTGATTACTGTGTCTTATAAGAGGCAGCTTGTTCAAAGCAAGGTTTAAAATGTACCACAATTTTTGAAACCCTGAAAAAATATATACTGAAAATTTAAATATACATGCTTTTAAATATATACTGGAAAATATATATACTGGAATTTTTCATATATATACATTAAAAATTATATATCTATATATTCATATATATCTATATATTAGATATAGGTATTATATTTATATAGAAAAAGATACTATATAGATACTATACTATACATGTTATATAGATACTAGATTTCTATCTTTCTCTCTATATGTATCTGGAGGTAAATATAAATATCTAGATAGATCAGTGGATCGATCTAAAGTGTCCCAGGCCCATCTCACCCTCTGAGAAGTCCTCTATGTCCCGTTTTTTTATGGCATTTTCTCTCCTCTTTTCTTAGACTAGACCCTCCTAAAGTGACACTGATCACAGAATGAAAGTTTCTTTCACAGAGAGCGTTCTGTCCTACCGTGAACTGCCAACAGTCAGCTTTTAAAGTTCCTTTGCTGAAAAGAAGCAACCGTTGTTCCTAATACAAGAGGCCTCTTGCACTCATCCTAAGACCCTGAGCTTACACAGAAACACTGTCCAAATGTGAGTCCCTCCTGCTCTCTGGCCCATCTGCTCCAGCCACATGCCTCCTTGCTGTCCCTGACTCGTCAGGCTACCACCCCAGGGCCTTTGCACCTGCCATTCCCTCTCCCTGGAATGCTCTTCCCTCAAATATCTGTGTGGCTCCTCCTCTCCCCTTCTGCAGCCTTCGCTCACATGTCACTATCTTGGGAAAGGCCTGTTGGTCACCTCCCTACCATCACCCCCTCCTCTGACATTCCACGTCTTCTCTAACTGCTGTATTTCTCACCCTAGCAATCGTCGCCATCTTGTGTATTTCACTTGCTTACCAAGTCTATGTCCAGTTCCTTCCTTCTCGAACGAAAGCTCCATGAGACCAGGACCTGTGGGACCTGTTTTGTTCACTGCCCCCGTCCTTAGGGAGTGCCTGGTATACAGTAGGTGCCCAATAAATATTAGCTGAACGAATGAATGAATCTGTGTGTTTTTTCGTCTCAGTGTCTTAGACTCACTAAACTAGAGGTTGTGAACTGGAACAGTTCAGGGCTCCAGCAGATAAGTAAGTGAGCAGAGCAGGCTGAGTGCAGAGCACACGGGGTAAATGGCACTGGGCCTTCATCTGGGATGGGGCCTGAGGCGAATGGCAGTGTTTGCCCCATCTGTGGGGGGCAGTGGCCCTTTACCTTTAGATGGTCGTGGCCATGCGAGAAGTCAGGCCCAATGCTTCCCAATCTTGATCTTCAAAAGAAACAAAATATTTGGATTTTTATGTAATATATCCTTTTTTGTATTAGTTATCTATTACTGCATAGAAAATGACATCAAAAGTTAATGGCTTGAAACAACAATAAACAGTATTATCTCACACCGTTTCTGTGAGCCAGAGATTCAGGAGTGGCTTAACCAGGTGGTTCTGACTCAAGGTGTTGTGAAACTGCAGGTAAGATGTAGGCAGGGGCTGCAGCCATCAAAGGCTTGACTAGGGCCGGAAGACCCACTTCCAAGTTCCTGCGGGCTCTGCAGGGGGCCTCGGCTCCTCGTCACATGAACCTGTCCACGTGGCTGTGCTTGTCCCCACCATACGGTGACTGGCTTCCCCCACAGTGACCCAAGGGAGCGAGGAGGAGGCCACAGAGCCTCTGTGACTTAGTCTCAGCAGTCACACTGTCCATTCTGACATATTCCCTTTGTCAGAAGTGAGTCACTAAGTCCAGCTCACACTCAAGGAGAGGAGGAGGAGGCTCAACTTTCAGAGAGAGCAGTATCAAACGTGGACTTTTTAAAAACCATCCCATTTTAAAACGCTAGTTCAGATATAAAGCACTTGTGAGCCACCTCAGTGCAGGACAAAGAACACCTTTGAAGGTTGGATTTAGTTCATGGGCCACGAAGGTGCACCCTCTGCACTGTCCTTATCTTTAGATGAAAGAGATGAGTGACTATATGGTGTGAATATATGACAAGTCTCTCCATTTGCTTTTAAGACGATAACTTCTGTGCTAATGCTAAGAAGTAGCATGTACTCTGTGCATCGATGTGCTCCCTATATGGAACATTGAGTGTCGGATAAAGAAAAGATCTCATTTGGTAAGTTACTGACATGCGTCAGCTGGACTGATGAATGAATTAGATAATGAAATCTTTAAGATTAGCTTCCTTATTGGTTTGCAAAGTCAACAAAGTTGATGGAAACCATACAAATAGAAAAGCTTGGCCCTATATTTGGTAAATGTTTAAGTTATTTGCTTAATGATTAGTCTTTGATATGAAATAGCATTATTAAAATTCTAATAAGCTGGTATATGTAAATCATTATTATTTTTATTAGAATATATCGCTGCTGTTTCTGATTATTCTTTCTGTATTCAGATGAATACAGGTGAAGAGCTCAGGTGAAGAGCAATTCACTCAATAATTCAACAAATATTTACTGAGCTCCCATTATGGCCGAGGCACTGTGCTCGATACCTCAAATATCATGATAAATAAGGTGCTTAGTTTATTCTAATGAGGGAAAGAGAGATAAAAAAAGGAAGCGTGTAAATAATTAAGCAAGATATTTTCAGTTAGTGGTAAGTGCTTTGGAGAAAATAAAATGGTTGCTGAGATGAGGAAGGGCTGGAGTGGTGATAACATGTTAGAAAGGGTGTGGTCTGAGTGGGCCTTCCTGAGGAGGTGACATTCAGCTGTGACCTGAAGAGTGAAAAGGAGCCACTCAGGCAAAGATGTGGAGAAAGAACGTTTTAGGCAGAGGGACCAGTAAGTGCAAAGGCCCTGATTTGGGAACAAACTTGGCCAAGGTAAGATTCAGAAAGGCTTGTGTGGCCACAGAAGAGTTACTGGGAAAGAGGCCCGAGGTGGGGCAGGAGAGGTAGGCACAAGCTAGCTCATATAGGACCCGGCCGGCTGAGGATTTCATGTATCCAAGTGAGATAGATAGATAACCGTTGCAGGGTTTAAGAGGGGAGAAGGTTGGTCTGACATGTTTTAAGAAGATCGCTCTGTGCCTCCTGATAAGATGCACTGAGAAGGACATACGTCATTTCTGTGGTATCCCAACCCACGCTGCGTAACCTGACTCTAATCCTAAGGAAATATCAGAGAAATCCAAATGGAGGGCCAGTCTACAAATAACTGGCCCGCAAAATACTCTGCAAAAATGTCAAGGACGTGAAAGCCTGAGATGAATGCAGCATTCCACATTGAAAGACAGTCAAGAGACAGCACAGCTAAACGTAATGTGTAATCCTAGATGGATCCTGCAGAAGATAAAGGACAGGCGTGAGACAATTGGCAATTAAGTTCTGTAGATAAGATAACAATTGCAACAATGTTCATTTCCTGACTTTGGTAAGTGTACAGTGGTTACGTAACAGAATGTCCTTGGTTTTAAGAAATACACACTGAGGGGCATGCTGTTTGCTTCTTACTCAAACATCTCAGAGGAAAAAAATCACATATATATTGACATATTTTTAAAATCATATATATATGATGTTTTTATTGAGAGGAGAGAAGGATCAAGAATGATTAGGGCCGGCCCTGTGGCTTGGTGGTTAAGTGCGCGCGCTGCGATGCTGGTGGCCCGGGTTCGGATCCCGGGTGCGCATCGAGGCACCACTTCTCCGTTCATCCTGAGGCCGAGTCCCGCATACAGCAACTAGAAGGATGTGCAGCTACGACATACAACTATCCACTGGGGCTTTGGGGGGAAAAAATAAAAATAAATAAAATCTTAAAAAAAAAAAAAAAAAAAAAGAATGATTAATGTTAACATTTGAGGAAACTAGAAGTAAAGGGTGCTGAAATTCCTTGTACTACTTTTGCAACTTTTTTGTAATTCTCATATTTCTTTGTGTATATGGCTGTAATTTTTTAAACTACAGGTTAAGCATGGGTTTGCAATCTGTGTTGGGTGGCCGAGACAAGTTAAGTACCTCTGTAAACTGCAAAGCCATTAACAAATGGACGAGCTTGGACAGTTCTATTGAGGAAAAGCATTATTTCTGCTGGCTTGAGTATATTTTCCCCCTTTTCACTCTCCATAAGATGATGATGTTTAGAAGTTCTGGGATTGGGCCGGTTAATGACATTAGCAGCCAAGAACAGACCATCCAGGAGCTCCTTTTTTTTCTTTTTTGTGAAGAAGATCAGCCCTGAGCTAACGTCCATGCTAATCCTCCTCTTTTTGCTGAGGAAGACCGGCTCTGAGCTAACATCTATTGCCAATCCTCCTCCTTTTTTTTCCCCGGAAGCCCCAGTAGATAGTTGTATGTCATAGTTGCACATCCTTCTAGTTGCTGTATGTGGGACGCGGCCTCAGCATGGCTGGAGAAGCGGTGCGTCGGTGCGCGCCCAGGATCTGAACTCGGGCCGCCAGTAGCGGAACGCGAGCCCTCAACCGCTAAGCCACGGGGCCGACCCAGGAGCTCCTTTTAGAAGGATGGGTGCGAGAGAAGCTAATACTCTTGGTTTGACATACTGCCCTTGGCTTTTTTTTGTGGGAAGAAATTTTTTTTAAATGCCAAAAGGTCTAAACACTGGTGTTTTCATCACCCAGAATTATACAACGATTACCTTTTTAAAAAAAGAAAGAGGACACTGCAGATCAAGACTTCTTTGACTGCTCTTCCCAATTTCATCACACTCCTTTCTCCTCTCTCAAAGCAACAGTCAGCAGAATTTAGTCTATATCCTTGTAGTCAACTTAAAAATTTACATACATACATCCAAGAACTAATATGGTTTTATGTGTGTTTGTAAAAAACTTACATAAGTGGTCTTATACTACATATAATCTCTATAAATTATATATAGTGTAGACTATATAAAGGTATTACCACATATTTCTTGAACTTGCTTCTTTTCTCCACATTATCCTTTTGAGATCTAACTCTGTTGACATAGCTGAACTTCATTCTTTTTAAATGCTGTACAGTAATCCATCGTATAAACACAGCATATTTATACATTTCCCTATTGATGGACATTTACGTAAGTTCCACTTTTTGTTATTGTAAATAATGTCACACTGAGCATTGTGAACCTGTCTCCTTATGCACATGTGTGAGGTGAACGCTAATGCATCTCCCGAGAAATGGAAATACAGGGCAATTCAGGGTCGTGAGCTATGGACATTTATGTTTTATTAGTTTCTCTCTCTCAAGAGGCGGAACCAATTTACACTCCCACCAGCAGCATGGAGATCTGCTTGGTGTCTTCCTGAGGGTCCTTTGGGGCACTCGGACTTGAGTTCCCAGCAGGCACATTCTCAGATGTGTTGTGCCCAGTTTGCGTCACTGGAGTTCCCAACAGACCTGCTTGCAAGTGCACTCAGGACTCCGTGGCTAACTCCTTGGTCATTTGGGTTCTTTGCTCGGGGAACAGTCCCCGTGGTGGAATCTTTTCTGAGGAACTTTATTCTGATGGGGCCATTCGCTGCCTGCTCTTGCTGCCAGTCATGGATGCTTGCTTGGCCAGGGGGGACCCAGACATCAGTTAAAGAATCTGTGGTTGTCCATATAAACGCCAAAAACTGGCCTCAGATTTAGGGTACGAGGTGCGAGGACTCCATTCCGCCCACACCTCTGCTAAAAGCGAATGAACGGATGACGATAACCAGTACTCGTGAGCCTGCGGGTCCTCCTTCTCCACCCACGCTGACCCTGTGAGGGGGCGTCTCCAGGAGCGTGCGCGCACGGCGCTCGTCCGGACTCCTGACGGCCTATCCCCTCCCGAGTCTGGAACCTGGACACTCATGACTGCACCCATGTCTGTAACAGGAGACGACCTGCCACGGTTGCGAACACCACATGTCAGCATCCTGTCGGCAGAATACGCTCACGGAGGCTGCTGACCGATTACACGCCGTAGGAGGCAGGGGGCTGGCTTTTCGGGGGGAGAAAGCATCGGTCTCTGCTTCCCTTCCCCTCGGAGGGCCCTGATTGAGGCCGAGGGCTGGGGAGGGGGCAGGGAAGGGGCCCGCACCCCCAGCATGGCGCCCCCGGGGACCGGCGTGCCCGTGCTTGTGCGGGAGGCCGCCGGCCACGACCGGGGCTTTGTGTGGCCGCTCCCCGCGAGTTTCCCGCCCAACAGGCCGCGGCCCTGCCCTCCCGCTTCTGTTACCCGGGCGGCAGCAGGGCGCGCCGCGTCGCCGTCGGCGCATGCGCGCGCGGGAACCCGTCCTCCCGGCCGGCGCACGTGGCCCCGCGGGCAGGCGGGCGTGCGCGCGCCCGCACGGCCTCCCGCTCCCGCCGCGCCGCGAGCCTCTCCCTGCGCGCCCGGCCAACGAGTGCGGCCGGCGGAGCCGCGGCGTGCGTGCGCGCGCGCGCCAGGCCACGTGGGAGAGGCGCCGCGCCGTTGCCCCGCCCTCCCTCGGCGCGCGCCGGCGTCGGCTGCGTCTCCGGGCATTTGAATTGCGCTTCCGCCATCTTTCCAGCCCTCAGTCAGCCGGGCCCGGAGACGCTTCTGGAAGGTAGCGGAGGGGAGGCCGGCCCGGGGCGGGGGCCGGGGCCGCGGGCCGGGGCCGGGGCCGGGGCCAGGGCCAGGGCGAGGGCGGCGGCGGCCGCGGGAGGCGGCGGGCCGGGCCCGGGGCGGCGGGCCCTCTTCCCCGTGGAGGCCGCGGGCCGGGCCGGGCCGGACCCGAGCGCGGGCCGGGCGGGCGGGCGGCGGGGCGGCGGGCCGGGCGCGGACGGAGGGGCCCGGGCGGGCCGGCCGTGACCAGGCGCTTTCGGGGCCCGGCCTCCGGGCCTCCCCGCGCGGCCTCCCCGCCGGTTCCTGTCCGCGCGGGCGCCGCCGGCCCGGTGAATGGGCCGCGGGAGCCGCCGCCCGGCCGCCATGGCGCCGCGCCCCGCCCGCCGCCCGCGCGGGGTCGGGCTGGGGGCCGCCTTTGTGGGCCGGCACGTGGGGCGGCCGGCCATGTGTCCCGGCCCCCGCGGGCCCCGCTCTCTCTCCGCAGGAACATCACGATGGCCGCCCAGGGAGAGCCGCAGGTCCAGTTCAAAGTAGGTGTCCGCGTGGGCCGGCGCGGCGGGGCGCGGGGGCTCTCGGGGACGGGCCCCGCGTGGCCGCGGGCGCACGTTTCGGCCGCCGAAGTCGCCGAAGCGATGGCGGGGCCGCTCGGTCGGGGTCCTTTGTGTGGGGGGACCTGACGTGGTGTTGAGGTTCTGTCCCCCCGGTGGAGGTGGGCGTCCGGCAAGCCTCGCGGCTGCGTGACTCCGGGGTCCTGCGATGTTACGGGTTTGGGGTTTATTTCGAAAACGTGTTGTCCAACAGCTCGTATTGGTTGGGGACGGTGGCACTGGGAAAACTACGTTCGTGAAACGCCATCTGACGGGGGAATTCGAGAAGAAGTATGTAGGTACGTGGGGGAAAACCGTCGGCGAAAGTGGGGTGAAACGGACGAATTCCCGGACTGATGTGGGGTGTGTGTTTCAGCCACCTTGGGCGTCGAGGTCCATCCCCTCGTGTTCCACACCAACAGAGGGCCCATCAAGTTCAACGTGTGGGACACAGCCGGCCAGGAGAAATTCGGTGGACTGAGAGATGGCTATTACATCCAAGGTGCGTGTCTCGTCTGTAACTTGAACACTTTTTGAGAAATTGTAGTTTGGTCCCCTAGGGTGTTCAGTGATGATCAGATCTGTTCCAGTGAACACATGCTTAATCCGGACCGTACTAGGAGTTGTGTAATTCAGGTTGATTAAAAAGACATTGCCTCCAGGGAGCTGACCATCATTGGAGGGGGAGAAAATTTTATGGAAGTTGTCTTGTGCCATTTGGTTGCATGCTGTGTCATAATAGGCAATGTTTTGAAAAAACTACTTGATTTTATATTGAGGCTTATAATTTAAAAACAGTAGTAAGCAACAGACAAGCAGTTGCTGCAGCTTCAGCCTCATTTGAAAACTTACTTCTGGGTGTATATTTTGGTGGTCATCAATGATGATTTCTTGTCCATTCCATTGAGAAGATAGTAAACAGTTTGACCAGATACTGGACCAGAAGAGCTAGGTTCTCTAGCTTACAAATGTTGTAAAAGACCAGCTGTTTTCTTTTTAATTGTGCTGAGTTTTGCAGAATTTTTTTTCCGAATGCTTGATTTAAAAATTGCAAAGAAAATAAATGCTTACTGTTGTGCCAAACGAAAAGATGAATAAAGAAAATACTCATAACCTGGAATCTTACTCTCGCTGAAAAGTTGTTGGGAATCCTTCCATGCTATTTGCTTTTCCTTGAGTGTGTACAAATACAGGGATTTTTCCCAAAAAAATTCTTTACTTAAACTGTATTATACTGTGCATACTCTTGGTTTGTTTCTTCATTAGCTTTGAGAGGTGCCTATCCCTACAGGTCAACATAGTGACCTACTTGAGTATTGTTAAATAGAGGCATGTTATGGTGTATTCAGCCGTTTAAGGACATTGTAAAGCATAGATTCCTAGACCCTCAGAATATGGGAGGTGAGTTTTCTGGAATGTTGATTTATCATTAATCTACTTTAGGTACTTTTTTGGGATGAGGTAGAATTAGTGATGAAGGACTATAGGGAGAGAGATTTGATAAGGTAAATTGGTCTTTCATGCTTTCATATAAACGGTATTGTGTGTTACAGTGATTTAAGATTTTTAGAATTGGAAGAGACTTTGAAATTGATTAGGCAAATCTGGATGACCTAGAGTTAAGTCTGGGACTGAGTGCTAGTCCATAGTTCTTAGCATTTCTCATCCATGTAGTTGCTAGGTGTGTACTAATTTCTGTAAATTTTTCCTTCAGCCCAGTGTGCCATTATAATGTTTGATGTAACATCGAGAGTTACTTACAAGAATGTGCCTAACTGGCATCGAGATCTGGTACGAGTATGTGAAAACATCCCCATTGTGTTGTGTGGCAACAAAGTGGACATTAAGGACAGGAAAGTTAAGGCAAAATCTATTGTCTTCCACCGAAAGAAGAATCTTCAGGTATGTTTCTTACAGCTTCCATTTACTGGATTAGGGCCCTTAGATAAAATTATATATGGGTCCATTAAAGTGGTTGATAAACATCTGTGATATGTGGATTGAAGTAATTTTATCTTTAGCTTGCAGTGTCCCCCAGGATGATCATTGTTTGAGTAATGGAGTTTTTAAAATTAATTTTACTTCTCTTTTAAACAGTACTATGACATTTCTGCCAAAAGTAACTACAACTTTGAAAAGCCCTTCCTCTGGCTTGCTAGAAAACTCATTGGAGACCCTAACTTGGAGTTTGTCGCCATGCCTGCTCTTGCCCCACCAGAGGTTGTCATGGACCCAGCTTTGGCAGCACAGTACGAGCATGATCTAGAGGTATGATGTTTCAGTCTCAGTGGGTGCTGTGGGATTTGGCATATCACATTCCTAGTGGCTTTAGTCTAGAGTGTTAAAATTTTTTCATCTCTTTCTCTAGGTTGCTCAAACAACTGCTCTCCCGGATGAGGACGATGACCTGTGAGAAAATGAAGCTGGAGCCCAGCGTCAGAAGTCTAGTTTTATAGGCAACTGTCCTGTGATGTCAGTGGTGCAGCGTGTTTGCCACTTTATTATATAGCTAAGCAGAACATGTGCTTAATCTTTGGGATGCTGAAGGAGATGAATGGGCTTCGGAGTGAATGTGGCAGTTAAAAAAATACCTTCATTTTTTGGACCTGCATATTTAGCTGTTTTGGAACGCAATTGTTTCCTTCTTGAGTTTCAAATATAAGACTGCTACAGTCACATCACAATATTCAGTGGTGAAATCTTGTTACTGTCATTCCCATTCCTTTTCGTTTAGAATCAGAATAAAGTTGTATTTCAAATATCTAAGCAAGTGAATTCATCCCTTGTTTAATGAGCATTTTAAAACCACTAATAGGGAAAGTTGTGCCATGTTAATACTTAAGTTGCCTTTGCTATTACCACTTAACTTGAAGTCTCTTAGGTTAAATTCTGTGTTTTATTTTTTGTACATTTGAATCGTTTGATATAAATGATAGGACAGGTCGACAGTATCCTATTTGGTAAGTTTTTAAGAGGTGTAAATATTGTCAATGCATTTAAGCTAAAATATCTACCCCACCTGCCTTTTGGCTGAGTAGTGTCTCCTGGGGAAGAGCTTGTTCAGGATTTGTGACCTGTCAGAATAAACGTGGTACGTGTTTTAGACATTTCAAATAGATATTTTAAGAATTAGACTTGCTTTAAGTTGATGGCAAAAGTAACCATGTTCTAATGTAGAGATATTCAAAATCAGATGAAATCATACAAATGATTGTAGGAACTTCAGGAAGTCTCATCTGTTAAAAATGAATATAAATTATGCATTTATTTGCTTTTTTGTTTTAATGTAACATTTTAATGTAAAGTTGGTATTCTAGGAATATGTTCCATGTTTATCTGCTGCTTTTAAGTACTGCCAAGCTTTAAAGATGTCAAAGATTAAGGATTTAAATTGGACAAATCACAACTTGGATGATTTTTTTTTTTTTGAAGGATTTGTGTGGGCAGTGCAAGGACACAATAACCAGATAATACTGCAACAGAAAAGTAGAGCTTAAAATGCTTTCTTGGTATTGTGAAACAGAACAAAACTTTTATTTAGATTAACCATTTATTTTTGTATGGTTTCTACGTTTAAAAATGAATTGGGTCTGTCTTGCCTGAATTTGATCCCATTGACACTATACTGTAGCAATTAGGAATCTTAAAAATAAGAGCTATTTTGCTCGTAGAGATACTGCTATAGTTCAGTTTACTAAAGTTCTTTAGATGTCCAATTATCCTTAAATGGTTACCTTCCTACCTACAAAGAAAGTGGCAAAGGATCACTTAAGTATGTGGTGAAATGAAACAAAGTGTAGAACTGAATAGAAGTCGATTAAGGTACTGAAGAAACTGGTACCAGTAGGTTCACTTACAGGTTGGAGTTGCTTTATATGCTGTGCTATATTCAGTTTAGAACCAGAATATAACAGTCAAATGTGAAAAGTCTTTCTCATAATTGGGATGAAATCTTTCATTCAGATACCTAATTTAACATAAGGGGTATGTGTTTGTAACCTTATGTACAATATGCAAATATGACGTAAATACTCTGAATCTTAAGTGTAACAGTTAACTTTTGGAAGCTACTTGACTGACTTGTTTAATATGGGGTGGGAGAGAATTTACAAATCATTCATTGGAAGAAAAATTGCTGCCAAATATATTGCTTCTACTTTGCCTGGCATTTCTGAATCATCTGTAGTATTCACTATGGGAAATAAGTGAGTAGTTAGCATAGATTACTATCTTGTGGGGGATACATTTCTATCCAGTTTATACAAATGGGAAGTTTTTCTCTTGATTTTTTGAAATCTGTCTCATGGGGGAAGCCTTAAACTGAAAGCCTTGCATATTGTTCAGTTGCTACAAACTAGTAATGGTTTATTCAAACAAAATCAGTAAGCATAGTTGATGAAATAGGAAGCATTGGTTTCTTGATCCAGCTGGTAGATAGGGGTATTCATCCTATTGTTTGCTGGAATATTTCATAATAAAGCGGAAGTAAGATGGAGCACTGGCAAGATTAGCAAGGGTGAGGGTGAGGAGCAGTTTCATGATGTGCCATGGCCAGTTTTCTAAAAACCCTACAGAAGGGGTTCTTGGTCCTATCTCAAAAGTATCTAGGAAAGGGCAGAGATTTCCAAAAATACGTTAAACTTGGGAGGACCTATTTGATGGTGTGTGCCTGAAGTAACTCAAACTAGTAATTTTTGGTTTCTTTTGTAAAAACGCATAACTTATGTGTTGAACAAATGGGCTGAAGGTTATGATTGGTTTGACCTACTGGAGTTGACACGACTCCTTGGTGTTTTGACCATCCCTTGGGCCGCGTTGGGCTGTGGGTATGCTGGCTGATGAGATAACAGGTCAGGCAGGCACTGCTGGCAGTGACATTGATCTCAGTCCTGCCCCCGCTTTTAGCTTTCAACCTTGAAGCCGTGTTGGGGAGGTAAAAGGTGTGCCTAACATGGTAAACCTCGCCTTTAAGCGCTTGGAGTCCTATTCAGGAAGCAGATCCGATCTGTCTGTCCCTCGCTCCCTCCCCATTGGTCAGGAGGCCTGGAAAGCATGACTTTGTCCCTCAGAGGTGGGGTGCCTGTCGCTGCAGCTCCACACGTGTTTCTTTTCAGAGTGCCCCTTTCCCTCTTCATTGAAGAGAATCCCGCTAGTTAAGTGCTTGAGCTCCTTTAGACCTCAGGAATTGGTTTTTAAACTGGGTCAGAGGTCCCTCCTGTAGACTGTCACTGAATCCCCTCAGCCCTAGTCAGAATGGGAAGGCTGCATTTGTGCTTGTGTCCCTTACTAGTCTTGCTGTGGGGGCAAGAATCTTGTCCTTTTGCTCCCTCATGTCCCTGGTGTTTTATTATATCTTCTGTGGGAACCCTGAGGAGGAAAAGAAGTGGAGATTAGAGGTAGAGGTGGACTGGGTATCGTGGGGTGGGGGGGATGGGATGGGGTGGGCTGGAGGGCTGAGGGGGTCTGGATGGGATGGGGTGGGGGGAATGGAGTGGAATGGGGGGATGGGACGGGGGGATGTGGTTGGCTGGATGAGATGGGATGGGGTGGATGAGATGCAGAGGGGCAGGGAAAATTTTATTGCAGCCTTCAGTCTTGGCTTATTTTGAAGTGGTGTTACCCTCTGGAGTTTCCTGTTTGTACTATCTTAACCTATTTATTATGGAGTATTTTCTTTAGAGAGTAGAGGAGTGTGGACAATCAGGAAGCTTGCCAGCTTTGATTCTCTGAATTAAGATGATGCTGTTAGTAGATACTGGGTCTATGATGCCTTAGGTTCAGCCATCCATCGGGAGTGGTAGAGGAACCTTGAATTTAGTTGGTTTTCAGTTCCCTGCCTTTAAGAAGCACAATATAAACCATTCCAGATAACTACTCCTTTTATAATGTGGACCATTCGTTCCATAAATTCTGAGCTCTGTGCTCAGGGATGTAATGATGAGCAATAGCTCTGCCCATGAAGCTTTCGTCTTGGGAGACAGGCGGGCAGGTAATGCAGCAATGAGTGTGATGACTAGAAGTGCGAAGATGGAAATGTGACAGCTTTAAAAGCATGAAAGGAAGCGGGTCTCTGAGAGGCCTGTGGGTGGGTGGATGGCAGGCGGTGATCTGAAGGTATGCGGGAAGAGTTTGAGGCAAAGGGAACACATGACCGTGGCAGAGACCCTGAGGAGAGAAGGGGACTGGAGAGTGGGAAGTGGAGGCAGGGTGTGTTAAAGCCAAACATTTGCTCTCAGAGCACAGTGGGAAGCCACTGCTGGCTCAGAGTAGCATTTTCAGGATTGATTGGGCAGCAGGAGTGGGAGGCCAGGGACCAGTGACGATTGAGCCTTGCCCCACTCAAGTCCATTCTCCATGCTGCAATATTCCAGAAAAGAGAGGGTGACACCGTGGTTATGACAAAGCTCTGTTCATCCGACAGTGAAAACGAATGAATATCCACTATGAATGCCAGGCACCATCTCTTTTTAACCACCAAACTCATGTTTCCCCCACCTTCATTGAGTTATAATTGATAAGAAAAAATGGTATGTATTGTATACAATGTGATGTTTTGATATACATTGCAAAATGATTACCACAATCAAGCTATTCAGCATGTCCATCACCTCAGTTATTTTTGTCTGTGTATAAAAGCATTTAAGATCTACTCTCAACAAATTTCAAGTATAGTATTAAATGTATTCACCATGCTGCACATTAGATCTTCAGAACTCCTTCATCCTGCATCACTGAAACTTTGTGCCCTGACCCCCCTCTTCCCACTTCCCCATCCCCTGGCAATCGCCCCTCTACTCTCTCTTTCTGTGAATTCAACTTTTTTAGATTCCACATATAACTGCTGCCATATGCTGTTTGTCTTTCTGTGGCTGGCTTGTTTCACTTACCATGATGTCCTCAAGCTTCATCTATGTTGTCATAAATGACAGGAGTTCCTTCTTTTTAAAGGCTGGATAATATTCCATTGTGTACAGATACTATATTTTCCTTATCTGTTCATCTGTTGATGAACACTGAGGTTGATTCCATGTCTTGGCTGTTGTAAATAAGTTTGCTTCTTAGATGAGGGTAAAAGATTAAGGAGCTTCCCAAGTAGTGGGGACGAGACTTGAGCTGTGTTGCCTGTTTAAAGTGACTGATAGGAATTCACCGCCAGTTTATAGACAGAACTCTCGGTCAGGTGAGATGGGCATGTTGGTCATCCTCTGGGCATGGAAAATGGGAAACCAAATTATTAGGAAGAATACCGTTCATTCCAGACACTGAAGCCAGCCTGGCAGAGTGAACTGATGAGCAATTTTTGGGTAACATTTGCTTTTTGATTTTTTTTCCCTGACATGTCTGACCATTTTTTTCCCCAAAGTGAAAAAATCATATACTTTATATATTAAAAGTTTTGGGATTTGAACAGTTAAAACATACACAGTCCCCACATTTTCCTACCATTTAGAGGAAACCGTTGTTGACATTTTGTCATATATCTTTTCAAATGATTTCTTAAAAAATGGATTATGCTATTTCATAATCATTTTTCACTCTTTATTACTTTCCTGTGTTAGATGGTTTTACACTACTTTCAGTAATTACCTGGTGATCCATAGTATGGATGGGCTGTCACGTCGTCTGACAAATTCTTTCATTTTGTCTGGTTGTTTCTGTGTTCTGCTCCTCTTTGTGCAGCTTTCAGAGTGGGTTTAGCTCTTCAAGGGAAATTTATTTCCAAGTGCTTAGAACTTCTGTCTTCTTTCACCTCTGTGTGCTTCTCAAACTGTCACGTTGTTAAATTTTACCTTTGGAAGATGTGCACTGCTTTATCAAATCCTAATAGATGGAAAACCAAGATTATTTTAAAAATCTCTCTGTGTGTGTGTGTTTGCCAGGTTATCTTGAACTTTCTATCCCCAACATCTGACATAGTGCGAGATGCAAGGATCCTAGTATGTGCTGAATTAAACGCATTTTATTAAATAGCTCCCTTGCTGCCACTTATTCTATAAATTCACATTTTGTGTTTTCAGAGAGAATCCAAGTGAGGTGTACACCCTCACCCATTTTTCAAGGATTCATGTTGTGTTATGCTCCAGTTTGGAGCTCAGAAAAGGTTAGCTGGCGATGTTGGGATTGGATTATAGGGAGGGAATCTGGGAGGATGGTAGAGCTCAGCGAAGAAAGCCTCTGTGAAGAACAGGAGACTGAGAACTTCAGTTGCAAAAGAAGCCAGTAAGGGCCCAGATCCCGAAGGTCCGAATACTCGAGACACATTAACATAAGAGAGCTAAGGAGTTTCTCTGATCAGCAATTTTACCACTTAGGGTGTGTACGTACCTTTTGTTCTATGAACGGTTGCCAGGTACTAAGAGGTGGAGCGACCATTGCCTCTTCCTTTCTGAGACAACTTTAGGTGGTTTTGTCTATTGAGTCCTATCAGGACAGATGGAAGAGGATGAGTGAGGAGTCTTGTTACCTGATGTTGGTTATTGGAGTCCCTGCAGTTACGGGGCTGTGTAAGAAAGTAAAGTTTATCGTAACACAGAGCTGTTAATGAATTGATGACTCAAAGCTCTGGTTCGCAAGTCAATCATCACTTCCCCCGAGCCCTGGGGGCTCACATCCAGACCCTCTGCCCTGATGTCTGGATTCCAGAAGCAGCGTCGCCACCCCACCCCTGCCAGGATCAGGAATGCCGCCTCTTTATGACTAACTTCTGATTCAAGCCTGGGTTGATGCAACCCAGAGGCAGAGTCTCCTCAGACCCTGTCACCCTCGTTGTGGAAGTGACAAAAGTGAGTCCCTGGAAATGGACGGGCCTGACTCTGGACCCGTGATGATTTCTCTCTGTGCCTGGGCACACTGTTACCCCTTACAAACCTGGGGTCCCACCTGCATGGGAGCGAGGATGAGGTGGGGATGGTTTGGGGGGTGATCATTCAACTGTCACACAATGTGTTAAAAATGATGATGTATTTTTTAAGTGATTGTTAATAACCAATTAACCACATTTTTTACATAACTGCAAAGAACATTTTTGTATATATGGTTTGAACGTTTTTTCCCTCAGAAATAGGAATCAGATTATTTGGTCAGTGTTTATGAAAATCATTGTGTTTTAAAAGGTGTCAAACTACTCTTTGTGGACCTGATTTATTTGATTATTTTCATCATTTCTTTTAGCTCATTTTGAAATATTAAGGCTATAGTTTTAATCTGTTTTAGAGGATGCATCTTTTGGGCATCATTTGATTGTCCGTTTGTTATTTCACCTATTTTCTCTCTCTCTCGAATGTTGTCCTTTGTGCGATCCCACCATCCTCCGTTTCTGTCGCTTATTCTTGGAACTCAGTTTCCCTGAGCTTTCAGAGGGAGGGATGGACCAGGGTAGCCTTTCTTTTCTGTGGCATTCGTGATGTTTGAGAACTATCTCCACACTGTGCGAGTTGCTGGTTCTTACCCTTGTCTACTTTTATTTGGACCCTGTTTTCCTTTGTTTCTACTGTCTCTGTCCCGCCTACTCTGGGATCTGTTCCTGCAAGGTTCTCCTCAGTGTGGGGCGTGTCCTAGGGGGCCTCTGGCTGTGCCTGCTTGGCTGCTGTAACAGAACAACGCAGACTGGGTGGCTTCAGCACCCGACATTTATTTTCTCACGGTTCTGACGGTTAGGAGTCCAAGATGGAGGTTCGGTTCTGGCAGGTGGCCCTTTGTCCTGGCACGGCCTCTCCCCAGGTGCTCTCCTGGACGGGGAGAGCTCTCTCTCATCCTCTTCTTATAGGGCCTCCAATCCTATCCCAGTAGGGCCTCGCCCTATGGCCTCATTAAACCCTAATTCTCCCTACAGGCCCCAGCTCCAAAAACAGCCACCCTGGGGTTAGGGCTTCAACGTACGGATTTTGAGGGACACGAATGCCCAGTCCTGCAGTTTGTTCGTTTCCTGTGTCCACAAATCGCTGGAGAACCTCCGTGAACTCCTTGCAGCAACCACCTTCTGACGTGCAAGTGCCCACTCGCTGCTGTGATTCTCATGGGGGCCACTTTTCCTCACCGGTGAAGAGCTCGTTAACAAATTTGGGATTCTGCTTTCAGATCCCACAGACGCTCTGTGGCCTCTCTTTCTCCTTTCCCTACAAAGATGCTGGTATGATACAGATCTCCCAGGTATCAATGGTTTGTCCCTGGGTGGTTTTATTTTTTTTTGAGATGTTGTAATTTTTTGTTTTTGTTACCCTAGTTTCTCTGCCTTTTTTTGTTTTTTATTTTTGCTGAGAAAGATGAGTCCTGAGCTAACACCCCTACCAATCTTCCTCTACTTTGCATGTGGGTTCCTGCCACAGCATGGCTTGACGAGTGGTATAGGTCTGTACTGGGACCTGAACCACAAACCTGGGCCATCGAAGCAGAGCGTGCCGAACTTAACCACTGTGCTATGGGGCTGGCCCCGTACTCATACATTTTTATATATTTGGTATGCTTTTTTTTTTTTTTTTAATTTTATTTATTTATTTTTCCCCCAAAGCCCCACTAGATAGTTGTATGTCACAGTTGCACATCCTTCTAGTTGCTGTATGTGGGACGCGGCCTCAGCATGGCTGGAGAAGCGGTGCGTCGGTGCACACCCAGGATCCGAACCCGGGCCGCCAGCAGCGGAGCACGAGCACTTAACCACTAAGCCACGGGGCCGGCCCTGGTATGCTTCTACATATTGCAGTCATTGTTTTCTTTTTTGATGGTCAAATTGTGCTATCTTTGGCTAGTGGGGACCCCATCAAGTTAATTCCTGTGTCATTTTGATGGGACTCTTCTCTTAATCACATTTTAGCTTGCAGGCCCGACAGATATCCTGTGGTCATCCTATAATATAATTACTTAATTGCTTTATCCTACTACATATCATAGGTTTAGAATAACAATACCAATGTTACCACTATGACAATACCACTGAATGTGATTTGAGATTTCTCTGTGTGTATGTTTTTTCTTTCCCACCAATGGTATGCTGTCAAAATATAATGTTTTAAAATCACTTGAAATAATTCTTCTCTGTGGTTATACTATTAACATGGTACAAAGTTAGGTTTATTTATTTCATTTTTTTTAAGGGGTCTTGTTGTTTTTTATTTACTTTTTTACAAAAAGGGGAGAAAAATGATTCTAAAGCCAAAACCAGACAATGAGTTCCATTAGAGGGGTCAAGATTTTATTTCCGTTGCTTCCCCCTCCTCCTAGGTAACTAGTTTATTAGTTTTTGGTTTATCCTTCCACTGTTTCTTTTGGGGAAAAAATGCACATTTTTATATATTTTGAAAATGTAAGCACGTGTGTGTGCTTGTATTTGAGTGTATGCGATATTTATTTATATTCTCCCTTCCTTCCACAGAAGTTTTCATACTATATGTACTCTTCTGAACTTTAAATAATAAATTCCGGACTCCCTGCATAGCAATGTAAGATGTTTTGCCTTCATTTCACAGCTGCATGAGTGTATATTATGTTGTATAACACTCCACATAGATTCAACAGCCCCTCTGATGGACATGAGGGTTGTTTCCAGTCTTTAGAGTGAGAGTCCTGTGCGGATGTAATTTCGTCGAGTTGTGCTGGAGCATCTCTGCAGTATGTAACTAGAAGTGGGGCTGTGGCTCAGAGGGTGAAGACATAGTCAACGTTGCTAGAAATAGCCAAATTCTTCCCTTTAGGCATCGTATTGATTTTCATTCCCACTGGCAATCTATTCTGTTTTGGCCACAGTAATTTTTAAAAAGTTATACATCTTTAAAAGTTTGACATAAAAATTTAGTTTTCCGTTTTTCTCTTGAGAAATGAAAAGATCTGGGGATACCCCATCCCCACGTGGGTGGGGTGGGCTCTCCAGGTTGTCGCAATTCCTGCTTCTGACAAATTTATGCATATTTGTTTACACCCGGCCCAGGCCTCAGTGTGCAGACATTTGAACTTGTGAATTCTTGTTATAAGTTGTACTTCATGGTTTAAAATGTTCCTTACCTGTGAATGAGATAGAAAATGTTTCTGCTCTAATTGTACTTCCATTTGGGAGTGTGAGTGTGTATATGCATGAGTGTGCGTATATGTGTGAGAGTGTGTGTGTGTGTGTGAATCTGGGTGTGTGTGTGAATCTGGGTGTGTGTGTGTGTGAATCTGGGTGTGTGTGTGTGTGTGTGTGAATCTGGGTGTGAGTGTGTGTGTGAATCGGGTGTGTGTGTGAATCTGCGTGTGTGTTTGTGTGTGTGTGAATCTGGGTGTGTGTGTGTGTGAATCTGGGTGTGAGAGTGTGTGTGTGAATCTGGGTGTGTGTGTGTGTGAATCTGGGTGTGAGAGTGTGTGTGTGTGAATCGGGTGTGTGTGTGTGAATCTGGGTGTGAGTGTGTGTGTGTGTGTGAATCTGTGTGTATGTGTGAATCTGGGTGTGCGTGTGTGTGTGTGAATCTGGGTGTGAGTGTGTGTGTGAATCTGGGTGTGTGTTTGTGTGTGTGTGAGAATCTGGGTGTGTGTGTGTGTGTGAATCTGGGTGTGTGTGTGTGTGAATCTGGGTGTGTGTGTGTGTGTGAGAATCTGGGTGTGAGAGTGTGTGTGTGTGAATCGGGTGTGTGTGTGTGTGTGAATCTGGGTGTGAGTGTGTGTGTGTGTATCTGTGTGTGAGTGTGTGTGTGAATCTGGGTGTGTGTGTGTGTGAATCTGGGTGTGAGTGTGTGTGTGTGTGTGAATCTGTGTGTATGTGTGAATCTGGGTGTGTGTGTGTGTGTCTGAATCTGGGTGTGTGTGTGTGTGAATCTGGGTGTGTGTGTGTGTGTGAGAATCTGGGTGTGAGAGTGTGTGTGTGTGAATCGGGTGTGTGTGTGTGTGAATCTGGGTGTGAGTGTGTGTGTATCTGTGTGTTAGTGTGTGTGTGTGAATCTGGGTGTGTGTGTGAATCTGGGTGTGTGTTTGTGTGTGTTTGTGTGAATCTGGGTGTGAGTGTGTGTATGAATCTGGGTGTGTGTTTGTGTGTGTGTGTCAATCTGGGTGTGAGAGTGTGTGTGAATCCGGGTGTGTGTGTGTGTGTGTGTGAATCTGGGTGTGTGTGTGTGAGAATCTGGGTGTGAGAGTGTGTGTGTGTGAATCGGGTGTGTGTGTGTGTGAATCTGGGTGTGAGTGTGTGTGTGTGAATCTGTGTGTGTGTATCTGGGTGTGAGTGTGTGTGTGTGAATCTGGGTGTGTGTTTGTGTGTGTGTGTGAATCTAGGTGTGTGTGTGTGAATCTGGGTGTGAGAGAGTGTGTGTGTGTGAATCTGGGGGTGTGTGTGTGTGTGTGAATCTGGGTGTGTGTGTGAATCTGGGTGTGTGTGTGTGTGAATCTGGGTGTGAGAGTGTGTGTGTGTGAACCGGGTGTGTGTGTGTGTGAATCTGGGTGTGAGTGTGTGTGTGTGTGTGAATCTGTGTGTGTGTGTGTGAATCTGGGTGTGAGTGTGTGTGTGTGAATCTGGGTGTGTGTGCAGAGAGGGCTCAGCACAGTTTCTACCATTTTTATGTAATGTAGAAATCAGTCTATTGTGAAATTTGTAGATCTTTCTCCAGTTTTGTTCTTTTATTTTCACTGTACAGAAATTGAGTCGGGTGTGAAATAGTGGGACTGTCACCTTCATTTTAGGACTTTTCCCTCTTATTAATAAGAAGCCAGCCCCAAGGGAAAGACATTTGTGCAGGTGAAGGCAGGCATGTGTGGGGCCCAGGCCCGACCTCGAGATCCAAATCAAGAGTCTGGCTTTTTATGTCGAACAGCTGAGAACGGCCACAGAAGTCTGAGGAAGACAGGCTTGGAGCAGTGCTTTTGGTCACAATACTATCACTGAGATGTTGAGAAAGATGCAGATTTTACTGGTTTGTGATCCTTTTAAGTTTAAATCACCAAATATTTAGTAACATTAAATCCTTACAATACTCTAATTTAATAAAGCTCTTTAGTATATATCCTTGTTATCTCAGGATAATTGGTATTAAAAGGAGTCACTTGAAATAAATCTATTTAAAACAGGGATCAAAATTTCAGAGTGAAGAGTGAAAAATGATTAGGACTTTATTTTGAAAAATGAAACTAAAAATGACAAGTTTTATATTTAATGCCATTAAGCTTACAATTAAAATTATGTGCTAATTCTTGGAACAAACCAAAATGAATTGTGTTAATTTAGGAGGAACACAATTTGTATGCTAGGATTATAGTATATTCTTCAATTCATGCTTGATTTTCATAGCATAATAATAATTTTTTTTTTTTTTTTTTTGTAAAAATATCCGAGGCCTTTGTTGGTCTTTTACTGTTCAAATTATTCCCTTTTGGAGCACCAGGTCATCCTTGTTGATTTCTCTTCTTCAATTTTAGCTGGTCTAATTCTGCCAGATTCTTATTTCTTAATACCTATGCATTAAATTTTGGCAGTTCATCAACATGACTTTTATCCAGTTTATCAAATCTTGCATCTTTTGCAGGACTTGCAATCTCTTTTAACTGATTTTTACTACAATTCCGTTAATCAGGGAGGGCCGGAATTGCCAAGACAGGAGACGTCTGACTCACTGAATTGGGCAGTGACAGATGCAGCCATTAAGCAGGGAGAGATGTTTAGGAGTCATTTTACAAATGGTCATCAGTGAATGATGTAGTATTTTGATGACTTTTGCCTCTTATTGCAACCTCAATTAGCAATGTTGGATAATCAGAACCTTCTAGACTTCCTTTGATTCTCAAAATAATCTTGTTAACCAGCCAAGGCCTCACACCCGGGACACGCTGGTATCGTGGGCCTTTTGTCCCACCACTAGGCCAAGCGGTGTGGTAGGTACTCTGGGAAGACTGGTATTTTTAGATCTATCAACAATATTAACATCTGCATACCACTAAAAAGTCTTAAATCTGAATTTTATTTCAAAGAGCTCTCTTTCTTTGTTTCTTAGGATTAACGTGGTGGTTGCATACTGTTAGTGTTTTCTTTCACCAAACTCAAGCAAATACAAAAAACTTCAGGAAGGACCAGGGTGTGCAATGCATTTGAATGGACCAAATTAAAAAAATTGATCCTGGAATTTGTACAACTAGGTAGAATCCCTATAGCCTTCTAAAAGATTATAACTGTGATAAAGTGGCTTTGATCTGAGTTAAAATTTAGCCCAATTTCTTCATGGAAGGCGTGCCTTATTGATATATAGTAGTGGTGAGACTGATATATTACTTATACATGTGATAAAAAGAGCTAGTTTTTTGGGCACACAGGCACCAGGCCAATGTTAAGTGCCTTACTGCCATCTCGTTGATTAAATGAGATCCATGCTATTATTTTCCTCCTTTTAGAGATGAAAACACAGAAGTTTGGAAGATAGATATTAAGCAACTTGGCTAAGCTACCCGGTAGTAGAGTCAGGGTTTCAACTTGGGAAGTCTGCTTGATTTCAAGTCTTAATACACAATGAGCATGCTCGACTTTGCCAGCATTCATTGCCAATTTATATTATTTACTGATTCCACAGGCATTTACTGTAAATCATTTTGTGCAGAAGGTGATCTGGGGAGGCAGAAAAAAAGAAAATACTTTAGATCTAGAAAGACATGGGTTCAAACCACGTGAAATTTATAAGCCCAAATTCTTTCCTCTGTAATTATTGATTTCTTCAATATTCACTAATCAGGTTGCTATGGTTACTATAAGGGTAGGAGTGGCCAGCTTGACAAAGAGTAAATGCTAAAATTCGTTATCTCCTACACTGGAGTCACTTTCCTTGAACATTTTAAACACCAGTTTAGTTACCACAATGACTAGAATTGACATATTTATTAAGCATCCATTTAAAATTTTTATTCTTGTTGAAGATAACAGAAGTATTGTGTCTTTAAGGTTTCAGGGAAAACTGTCAGAAATTATTTTGAGGGGCTGGCCTGGTGGTGTAGCGGTTAAGCTCGCGTGCTCCACTGTGGTGGCCCGGGTTCGGATCCTGGGCGCGCACCAACGCACCGCTTGTCGGGCCATGCTTTGGCGGCGTCCCACATAAAGTGGAGGAAGATGGGCACGGATGTTAGCCCAGGGCCAGTCTTCCCAGCAAAAAGAGGAGGATTGGCAGTTGTTAGCTCAGGGCTGATCTTCCTCACACACAAAAGAAAGAAATTATTTTGAAAAGAACTGCTGTGGTAACGGAGAAGGAGTGGTCTTGACTCCCAGGTTACACGGAGATTTAATACGTCTGAAGAGAAAGTTCAGCAGCCCTTGCTCTTGAATCATCTACATCAACTGACTGTTTTACGTTGTAGAACTTTGAACTTGAGAGCAGTCCCCCTTGGCTGATGCCTGCCCTCTGGCCCCCTTGCATCTGCTGTTGGGCACCAAGAACTGCACCTGGGCCTGTGCATCACCCGGCCCGCATCTCGCCTGGGCAGCCAGAGCCGCACCTGGGTGGCTGGGGAGTGAGGGCGGGAACTCGGGGAGCAGAGCCCCCGTGTGAGCAGGGGCAGCCCCTCCTCGGACATCGTTCGGCCCTGCAGGCCCTGGCTCCCTGTGATGGGAGGGCCAGCCCGGAAGACCTCTGAAATGCCTTTGCCATCGTTGTTTTGGACAGTAAGTCCTGCCTTCTGTTTAGACGGCTGATTAATCTCAAAAGGTCATTTGGCCACATCGTTGTTCTCTCCAGAACACGTTTTCTTATTTCTTTCCGTGTGGATAGGCTGAGAATTTTCCAGATGTTTAAGCTCCCTTTCTCTTTTGACTAACCATTCCATCTTTAAGTCATTTCTCTTTTCTTGCATTTCACTGCAGACATTCGAGAGAAGACAAGCTGCTCCTTCAACACTGTGCCTAGAAGTTTCTTCAGCCAAATACTCACAAGGCTCACAAGTTCCACCTTCCACAAAACACCAGGACAGGAACACCATCCAGTCAAGCTCTTTGCCACCCTCCAACAAGGATCACCTTCCTCCAGTTTTGAAAAACATGTCCCTCATTTCTGTCCAAGACCTCACCAGAATGGCCTTGACCATCCCTGTTTCTGCCAACATCCCGTTCATGACCACTTAGGAGTTCTCTCAGAAGAGAGAGGCTTTCTCCACAGCTCTCCTCCACCACCATGGTGTTCACACAGCACTGCTTCTGATCAAGGAACTCACTTTGCAGCAAAAGAAGTTCAGCAATGGGCCCACGCTCATGGAATTCCCTGGTGTCACCATCTTCCCACCACCCGAAGCAGCTGGCTTGGCTGAAGGCTGGAATGGCCTTTTTAAGACTCAGGTACAGAGCCAGCCAGGTGGCAATGCCTTGCAGGGCTGGGGGGAGGCTCTCCAGAAAGCTGCACGTGCTCCGAATCAGCATCCAGTACACGTTGCTGTTTCTGCCACAGCAGGATCTGTGGGTCCAGGAATCAAGGGGTGGAAATGGGAGTGGCATCACTCACTATATCCCTAGTGACCTGTTAGCAAGATTGTTCTTCCTGTCCTGAAACCATATGCTCTGCTGGCCTGGAGGTCTCAGTTCCAGAAGGAGGAATGCGTCCACCAGGAGACACAACAATGATGCCATTGAACTGGAAGTGAAGGCTGCCTCTCGGCCACTTTGGGCTCCTCATGCCTCTGAACCAACAGGCAAAGAAGGGAGTTACGGTGTTGACTGGGATGACTCATCCAGACTACCAAGGGGAAGTTGGACTCCTGCTCCATGATGGAGGAGGTAAGGAAGAGTGTGTCTGGGACATGAGAGATCCCTTAGGGCATCTCTTAGTATCACCCCACCCTGTGGTTAAGGTCAATGGGAAACTATAACCACCCCATCCAGGCAGGACTAGTAATGGCCCAGACCCTTCAGGAATGAAGGTTTGTGTCACCCCACTGGGCAAAGAACCACAACCAACTGAGGTACTTGCTGGGGACAAAGGGAATACAGAAGGTGTAGTGGAAGATGGTGGTCATAAGTACCGGCTATGACCCCGTGACCAGTTACAGAACTGAGGACCGTAACTGTCACCAGTATTTCCTCCTTATTTTGTTATGAATACGTTTGTGTGTATATATATATGTATTAGGCAAATACCTTTGTTTTCTTTCCTTTCTTGTTCCCTTATCAGGTAACCTAAGGTGACTGATTTCATATCATAGTATTTAAGTGTTAACTTTACATCTTACTATTTAAGTTATAGGATATCAGGGGAGGGGTAAACATCACTCAAGGACTTTACCTCCTGTTCTCAGTGCGTTTTTGGTTGTACACAGGATCGTTGTGTCATGTAGGTGGAATATGACCTTGTTGCTGTCTTTACTTGGAGATTAGGTATGTTTCAAGGAGATGAGCATAGGTGTCAAGTTGACAAGGAGTGGACCTGTGATGGTTACTGCTATGTGTCCACTTGACTGACCAGGCTAAGGGATGCCCAGGGAGCTGGGAACACATTATTTCTGGTGTGTCCGTGAGGGTGTTTCTGGAAGAGCTTAGCATTTGATTCAGTAGAGTGAGTAGAGATCTGCCCTCATCTGTGTGGGTGGGCGTCACCTCATCCATTGTGTGTCCTCCTGGAATAAAAAGGTGGAGGAAGGAGGTGTGCGCTTTCACTGCTCGAGCTGAGACATCTGTCCTCTGCTGCCCTCGGACATCGGAGCTCCTGGTTCTCAGGCCTTTGGCCTTGGACTGAAGGACACCACCATCTTGCCTGGGTCTCCAGCTTGCCGCCTGTGGGACTTCTTGTCCTCCATAACCACGTGAGCCAATTCCTATAGTAAATTCTCCTCTTATATATTTATCTATGTGTGTCCTATTGGTCTGTTTCTCTGGAGAGCCCTGATGAATACGCTATTCCTCTATCAGTTTGACTCAGTTTTGTTTTCAGTGGCTTTGTCCTATATTTCACTCTCTGGTAAGAAAATCCTCCTTCTGTTTACCACAGTTTCCTTGGCTGTTCTTGAACATTTCTTATTCTATATGTATTTAAAAATACTTTATCTAATTAAAAACATTATGATTCCATTGGAATCATAAAATTTTAGAATAATTTGAGGAGAATCAGTATTTTACAATTAGTTTTTGTCATCCAAGGTTACAGTATATATATTTTTTTCTTTTTTAAAATTCAGGCTTTACTTTTTTTTTTGTGAGAAAGATCGGCCCTGAGCTAACATCCATGCCAATCCTCCTCTTTTTGCTGAGGAAGACTGGCCCTGTGCTAACAGCTATTGCCAATCCTGCTCCTTTTTTTCCCCTTTATCTCCCCGAAGCCCCAGTAGATAGTTGTGTGTCATAGTTGCAAGGCTTTACTTTTTTTATAGCAGTTTCAGGTTCACAACAAAATTGAAGAGAAGGTACAGAGATTTCCCATATACCCCCTTCCCCCACATGGGCACAGCCTCCCCCATCATCAACATACCCCACCGGTGGTACATTTGTTAGTTGATGAACCTACACGGACGCGTCATTATCATCCAAAGTCCAAAGTTTACATCAGGGCTCACTCTTGTGTTTAAAATTTTGAGTTTGGACAGATGTATAATGACGTGTGTCCATCATTATGGGATCATACAGCGTAGTTTCCCTGCCCTAAAAAGCCTTTGCTCTCCACCTATTCATCCCTCCCCACCCCCCACCTCCTGGCCGCTGCTGATCTTCTTACCGTCTCCATAGTTTTGCCTTTCCCAGAACGTCATATAGTTGGAATCATACAGTATGCAGCCTTTTCAGATGGCTTCTTTCACTTAGTAATGTGCGTTTAAGTTTCCTCCGTGTCTTTCACGGCTTGACAGCTCATTTCTTTTCAGCACCGAGTAGTATTCCAGTGTCTAGATGGACCACGGCTTATTTATCCATTCACCTACTGCAGGACAGCTTGGTTGCTTCCAGGTTTTGGCAATTATGAATACGACTGCTATAAACATCCGTGTGCAGGTTTTTGTGTGGACGTAGGATTTCTACTCCTTTGGGTAAACAGCAAGAGCGTGATTGCTGGATGGGATGGTAAGAGTGTGTTTAGTTTTGTAAGAAACCGCCAGACTGCCTTCTGCAATGGCTGCACTATTTTGCATTCCTAGCAGCGATGAAGGAGAGCTCCTGTTGCACTGGATTATCCTCTGAAACCATGTTCACCTGAGGGTTTTTAGAGGGCTTTTTTCTGTCATTTCCTAGGCTAATATATCAACCCTTATGAAAGCAGTTTTGTTAAATTACATTTTTCTTGAAAAATAAATATTTTACTTAGGTCTTCTAGTTTATTTTCACAGACTAAAGAAAATTGTTCCTTCCAGTTTTCTTTAATCTTCTTTCTCTACAACTAATTCTCCTTTATCATTTCTTATTTTACATTTGAACATTCTCTTATTTTTATTAAATATATTATTTAAAAAATAAGTTCTTGGATTTTAAAGATAGCTCTCGAATTTTTGCATTTCTTAAATAATTAAAGTTTTGTTTCCTCTTTATTAATTCCTTTCTTCTTTCCTTGGAATTTTTCAAATTTTCTTTTTCTAATTTCTTTAATTTCAACATTTAAAAAATTAATTCTTATTTGTTAACAAATTATATTAGACTAAATATTTTTATCGAATGCTTTAGTTGGTTTCCATTGCTTCTTATGTTACAAAGTTGTCATTTTCTATACACTGTGCAAATGTTTTTGTGTTAACTTTAAATATTTATGAGATTTTTAAACTGTCCCCAAATGGTTGTGTTTTATTTTTTTCATTTTATTTTTTCTAGCTTTATTGAGATATAATTGACATACAACATGTGTAAGTTTAAGGTGGACAATGTGATTATTTGATGCAAGTATATATTATGAAATGTTTACCACAGTAAAGTAAGTTAGTTAACACATTCTTTACATAATTATAAAAATTTTTGTTGTTGTTATTGTGGTGAGAACATATAAGATTTACTCTTTTATCAACTTTCAAGTATACAATACAGTACTGTTAACTATATGCATCCTGCTGTACGTGAGATCCCAGAACTTGTTCATTTTATAACTGGAAGTCTGTACCCTTTGACCAACATCTCCCAATTTTCCCACCCCACCCCTGGGCAACCACCGATCTACTCTCTGTTTCTATGAGTTTGACAGTATATTTTTCTATTTGTGTAGATGTTGTTTCATGTCCTCCAATGAAAGACTACATTTTAAAGTTCACCTTGTATTTTTATTTTAACTTTATTTTTAAATTTGTATCACTTTAGATAAATGGAATATTTTTCTTCATTTTTAAGTTTTAGGTGGTTATTGCTAATATATAGAAAAATTTTTAAAAATTGTATTTATCTTTAATCCAACTGCCTTAATATGTGATTTATGTATTTAATTTATTTTACACATCTTTTGCTTTTTCTGGGTATTCAATCATCCAGCAAAAAGAGTCTATATTATGGTGTTTCTAATATTCATATTGATTATTTTATCTTCTCATATTTTTAGATATGCTGGAAACACTAACCAATTTGAATAATAATGACAATTGTGTCTTGTTCCTGATTCTAATGGAAAAAGCATTAGTATTTACTGTTTTAAATTATCTTTATTCTTGGTCTTTGGCAAATAATTTCTAACATATTTAAGAATTTTATTTATAAAGATTTTATTAGAAATCGTTACTAAATTTTATCAGTTGCCTTTTCAGCATCTACTCATCATAGTTTGTTTTTGCCCCCTTTAATTGTTTGATGTAACTTTTTAATGTTGTTAGATTTCCTAACATCGATCACTCTTGAATTTCTGGAATAAATCCTGCTTGTCATCGTATTTATTTGATGCATTTCTGCATTTTCTTTGTTAATTTTTGTGTCTGCATTCGTAAGGGAGATTGAGCAATAGTTTTCTAGTTTAAATGACCATTTTCAGGTTTTGGTGTCAGGCTCTGGGAGCAGACTGCCCGGGTTTGACCCCATTGCACCGCTCACTGGCGGTGTGTCCATGGACCACTCACTCTCTTCCTTTTGGTTCCTCATCTGTAAAATGAGAATACTGGTAATACTTCCTTCCCAGGACTGCTGTGAGGATTAAATGGGTTAATACATGAAAGCATGCAGAATAGTTGACATTTCGTGCACCCTTAAATGTCAGAAAAAGTTGTGCTGTCTTCTTGAAATGAGGATCTTTCTATATTTTTTATAGTCTGGAATTATATACAGAATTTGTTTACTGACTTCAGCCTTGTACCGGAGGCATGATGTATTTATATCAAGTGGTCTTGAAATGATGAGGACACCTGAGGTGGGAAGGAAAGATCTGAACTGAAGTGTCTTCAGAGAAGAAAAGTTGTCAGTGGTGGGTCTTTGTGGTATTTGACCTTTTCGAGACAGATGGATAAACTCCCGCAATACTAAAGGTGAAGAGGATGGCACAATAATGCTGTTCACTCTCAGAAGAAGGAACATGAGGTGTTATCTCCTTGTAACAAAGCTGCACTCTCTTCTCTTCTCTGAAACTCTCAGTCTCTGCAGAAACCTTTGACATCCTTGCTCTCATCATCCAGCTGGGCCTCTTGTTTTTTTTTTTTTTGTGAGGAAGATCAGCCCTGAGCTAACATCTGTTGCCAATCCTCCTCTTTTTTTGCTGAGGAAGACTGGCCCTAGGCTAACATCCTTGCCCATCTTCCTCTACTTTATATGCGACGCCGCCACAGTATGGCTTGACAAGCAGTGCGTCAGTCCCCGCCCAGGATCCAAACCTGCGAACCCCGGGCCACCAAAGCAGAGCATGAACTTAACCGCTGCGCCACCGGGCCGGCCCCGGTTGGGCCTTTTTTGATGGGTTATTAAATAGCAATATATTCCCAGGGGTGGGGGCTTGTCTTCCTGCTCTTTATTTGAAATGAGAGTTATTCTCCAACTTAGGAGCCAATTTGTGTTTCTAAAATTAAGTCTCACACTCAGACAACTTTAAATATAAGGTTGTGCGTAAACAGGGGAGTGAAAAGTGAGGACGTAAGTCCCTGGGTTAGCCCATGCGTGTCTGATTTGAGCAGGCGATCGAGTCATTTTTGAGAGAGGTAGACCCGACCACATGACTTCATCACTCCTGATGGCGTCTGATGTCACTTAGAAGAAAATAAAAGCTTCTTCTCTTGACTCTTCACTTTGTTCCTTCCTTAAGTGACTCTCCACGTTCCTCCAGCCACATCATCATTCTGTCTGTTCTGTGAAGACGCCAAGCTCATACCCTTCTTGGGACCTTTCTGTTTTCCATTTTATTTGCCTGAAAAGTTTTGGCTCCAGGTTTTTGAATGGCTGGTTCCTTCTTGCTTTCAGGTCTCCGCACAAACGCGCCTTACTGAACACCCTTCCGAAGGTGTTGCCACATGCTCCAGGAGAGTTCCTCTGTCTTCTTGACGGCTTTATCCCTAGTGTCGGGACTGTGGGTGAATGGATAAATTAACTCACGGGATGGCTAGCCTGCACCAGCCGGGGTTCTGCATCCTGCAAGCAAGGTGTTACGTGGTGGGCCAGGCAGCTCGTTGTAAATGTTGAAGAAAGCATTTTGTGGAACTGTATGAAATGACTGATATTTTACGTTTTGACTCACAAGATGGCAATTTCATGTCATCGAGACTGACAATTTGCATCTTCCTGGCTTTTTAAATATTTGTCACTAATATTCTCACATAGAACAAAGCTCTTTCCTCTTCCCAGATGGATTATTCTACCAAAGCTTACTCTATTTCCTCTCCTAATTCTTGACCTTTTCTTTCCTTCCCTCCAACTAAACTTTCCATCTTTAGTCTGGCTTCTCAGCCAGCTCTCAGGTGGAGAGCAGTCAGAAACAGTCTTCATTAGTGTGTGAAGAGTTGATGGCTCTTCCCTCCTACTGGAAGTGCTGGCATTTAGAAGAGAGTCTTGGGAACCCACGGGAACCTTCAACTGACACGATTTAAGACACTTTAACAAAGTGAAATGAAGCAGTTCCTTGTGGGTGGCTGTATTTGTCAGGGTATTTTTCTATTGCCTATGCCAGAAAATCTAAATCAAAGTGGCTTAAATACAAAGAGAATTTATTTATATGCAATGAGAAGTCTAGACTTCTGCTTCCAGCCAAAAGGGAGTCATAGAGACTGGATTCCCTACCCCAAACCCTCCACACCCACTGAAACAAGTAAAAAATCAGACAAAATAGACGAAACAATGGTTTTTAAGACGTTCCACTTCAAACAATGAAAACCAGTGGTCTCGTAGATGGAAAACATATGAGGTGAGCCCTCAGATATTCCAGCTTACTGGAGAGAGTTTCCAGGCCGGGGCCCAGGCAGGGTGACCCTGTGGAGCTGGGCAGCTCTGAGTTGAGGAGATGGACTTGGGGTCATGGGGGCAGAAGCAACCAGAGCGGGCAGGGCAGAGTCCCGGGAGAGAGCCGCACAGACAGAGGACCTCACAGAACTGCAGAGGGTCCTGCTTTGCGTCTTCAGCTGAGTGCTGGTGTGGGCGTGCAGGGAAACGGTCTGAGCCAGGGAGAGGACCCCCCAGAAGGATTAGAGAGGACAAATCTCAGAGCACACACACGGCTGGGAATAGTTCCTGTCCCACAGCCAGAATGAAAATTTCATATCGTGTGGACATTAGGTAAAGTACATGGAAGGATTTTACCTCAGAAATGGCACAAAATTGGACGTAGATATAAAAGCTGCTCTAATCTTGCCTAAAAACTTAAAATCAAGACCTGTAGGGATTAAATTGTCCCAAATAACTTCATATATCCCAGAACAAAGCTCAAGAATATTTATAGAACACAAAAATACCCAACAATGAATAATGTAAAATTTATGACGCTTATCAACCAATAAAAAGCTACAAGACACTCAAAGAAGCAGGAAAAACATGACCGTAATGAGGATAAATATTAATCAAAACAAATCCAGAAAATGACACAGATGATAGAATTATTAGAAAAGGACATTAAAACACTTATTGTAACTATATTTCAGATATTCAAGATGGTGTAGAAGCCTCACATGATCATCCCAATAGAATCATAGCTAGCATTTGACGACATCCAATAACCGTTCCTGATTAAACTGTCAGCAAACTAGTACTAGAGAGAAACTTGCTTGGGCTTGTCACATATGGCCTTTATTATGTTGAGGTATGTTCCCTCCATACCCACTTTGTTGAGAGCTTTTATCCTGAAAGGATGTTGAATTTTGTCAAATGCTTTTTCTGCATCAATTGAAACAATCATAGGATTTTTATCCTTCATTTGGTTAATGTTGTGTATCACATTGATTTGCAGATGTTGAACCATCCCTACATCCCTAGAATAAATCCCACTGGATCATGGTGTATGGTCCTTTTAATGTACTGTTGAATTCAGTTTGCAAATATTTTTGTCGAGGATTTTTGCATCCATGTTCATCAGGGATATTGGCCTAGAATTTTCTTTTCTTATTGTGTGTTTGGCTTTGACATCAGGGTAATCCTGGCCTCATAAAATGAGTTTGGAAGTTTTCCCTCCTCTTCTACTTTTTGGAAGGGTTTGAGAAGGATTGGTGTTGGTTCTTCTTTAAGTGTTTGGTAGAATTCACCAGTGAAACCATCTGGTCTTGGACTTTTCTTTGTTGAGATTCTTTCTTTTTGATTACTGATTCAATTAATGACCTTACTCATTATTGGTCTGTTCAGATTTTATGCTTCTCAATCATCTAGGGTGTAGTTGAACGTAGAAACTTAGTGAGTCAGTCTTCAGAGGATGGGTCTGGGACTCTGTAACTTCAACAAGTCCCCCAAGATTACCTTACCATCAGTCAGGTCTGGAAAACCACTGAGATGATTTTCTTCTCTCCAATATGATAAAGTGCTGATTTCATCAGATGACTCGCCTCCTGTGTGCAAAACCAGGCCTCTGGATGGTGTCCTCGTGTAGTTCAGTTCCACTGTGTCTCCCTAGGCCTAGAAACAAAATTCTGTTAAATAAAAAAACCTTGCAAGTGATCTTTTTAAAGTTTATTTATATAACTACACTACTTAAAGCCCTCAGAATAAAATCCAGCCTCCCCATGGTCAGGGGGACACAGGGACTCCTCGACGTGGCCGGCGCCTCCCTTCCCATACTCCCTCCCTCTCCGGCCGGCTTTCCGGTGCTCAGATGCACCAACCTCCCAGACACCCCCGGGTCTTTGGTCTTTCTGTTTTCTTGGCCTAGTCTACATTTCCCACAATCTCTTTCTCTCTCTCCTTTTTTTTTTTGTTGGCTTAAAACAAATTTATTCTTTTACAATTCTGGAGGTCAGAAGTAAACATCAAGCTGTCAGTAGGGCTGGTTCCTTATGGAGGCTCCAGGGGAGAATCCGTTTCTGCACCTTTTCCAGCTTCTAGAGGCCGCCCAATTCCTTGGCTCGGGGCCCCTCCCTCAAGGCCCTCCGACCCGTGCTCCCATCCTCACGTCTCCTCTGACTCTGACCCTCCTCCTCTTGTCAGGACCCTGTGATGACACTGGGCTCCCGGATGATCCGGGATCATCTCCCATCAGGGTCCTGACTCAGTGACACCGGCACGGCGCCTTCGCCCCCTGAGCTCACATTCTCACAGGTTCTGGGGATTAGGTCGTGGACGTCCCTGGGGGCCGTTTTTCAGCTGGCCACAGCTGCCCCTTCACTGACATTCTCTGTGCCCGGCTTGTGCTGAGGAGCAGGTGCTGTCCTCGCCCCTGAGGAGCTCACAGGCCTCGATCTTCACTGTCGGCTCCTCCTCACCATCCCAGTCTCCATCCAGACGTCCTCAGGGAGCCTCTATGACTGGGTCAACGTGGTGGCTCCCTTCACCCTGGTCACGCTCGGCCCCAGCAGCCTTCTACCGTGGTCTCCTCATCCTTCCTCTTCCTTTTGTTTGTTTTCATTTATCCATTAGTTCGTATGTGTTGAGTGCCTGTGTCTGGCTCTGTCCAGACCCGAAGGTTCCTGTCCTGGGGGACTTGTCTGTCAAGCGTGCATTCTACTTCTCACAAACGTCTACTGTCCCGCTGGCATGTGTGCTCCGTGGGCGCAGGGACCTCATCTGCCCTATCCACCCCGTAACCCGGTGACCAGAAGGTGGCGGCGCAGTCAGGAGGCGCTGACACTCATTGGGTGAGTTCCCCTGCGAGCCACGTGGGGGCACTCATGCTCCATGCTTGTGGCCGCACGCTTATTAAGTGGAACCTGTAAAAACGGTCCATGGTCATCACCCCTCCAGTTTACCATCTTGAAGGGGGACAAGGATGAGTCCCTTGTACTAATGACCGCAGCACAGATGTCAGTTATTAGGGAAGAGGGCCCAGCTGTGCACCAGCTGGAACATGGGGAGATTTGGTGGCTTGGCTCCTCTCTGCGGCACGGTTCTTAGGTTCTTGCAGAGCTGCTGTCTGCTCACTGCTAACGAGATCCCTGCGTGCTCCAAGGCACTGCCACCGAGGGGGTGAGGGAACCGTGTGTCTTCTGAAATGCCACGGAGAGCCACGTGACCAGAAAGTTTACACGTGGGGACCTGAGCTGACGGCCTTTACAAAAGGGAGGAGTGTAACCCCACATCTGCTCACACGGCGAGTAAAGCCATCAGAGAACGAGCGTCGCTGGGAGGTCGTATCTCGGGCTGAGGCCGATGCTGTTCCCGGGAACTCAGAGTCGAGTATACGTGCTCCGCATCCAGGTTTTTAGGGAGATTATTATGCACATGTGGACCCGCGTCCTGAAACAATTTAATGTTCTAAGCTTAAATGAAATCGTGTCTCTGCAAACTGATAGCTGAAAATATAAAATAAACCTCAGCAAAGCAGCCCAGACCCTGGCACCCCGAGCCGGCCGGTGCTTCCTGCGCCGCTCTGGCAGCCCCGTTAGCCGCGGGAGCACCGGGGAGTCTTTCCAAGCTGGAAAGACCCTCTGAGGCCTCAAGGTGGTTTGAAGGACTACCCAGCTCTGACGGGTGCTGCTGCTCTGGGGACTCCTACGGTTTTAGAGGATATTAGGTCTTGATGTTGGAAAGAGGGAAGGGGCGAGACTTTAGCAGCAGGACTCTGCAACAAAGGCGATCACCGTTTCTCTGTTTACGCGCATACCTGAGTGCACGAACGCATGCTCTTCACACGTCGGTGAGCGCGAGGATCCCCGGGGAGCAGGACAGGTGCGGCCTGAGAGTCTGTGTCCCACCAGCTCCCCACTGTTTCCGGTGCTGCCAGTCCTGGGACCACACTCGAGGACTGAGGCACAATACAGTGCTCACCTCGGAGAGACGACTCCACAAAGAGCATCAACGCACCTCACGCCCTGTCTGGGCTGCAGGGTTCGTCTCTGTCATCCATCCGAGAACACTGAGTGCCCACCGCGGTGGGAGGCCTGACTGGTACGGGCAGCTGGAGAGAAACGGTGAGTAAGATTGAACTTGCTCCCTGCCCTGTTGAGGCTTGCTGTCTTAGTTTAGGAGACAAATAATCACAGAGATCGGGAATTCCTAACTTTTAATGCCGCGAGCAGTGGAGCTCAGCGGAGGGCTGTGGACGCGGGTGCCAGGGCGTGAGCCAGCTTCAGAAGTCAGGAAAGGCCACGTGGGCTGAGCTTTGCAGGAGGAATAGGGGCTGGTTGGCTGAGGGAGTCTTAGGTGGTGGTGGGGGGTAGAGAATGTGCCGGGGTGAGGGAGGGAACCTGGTGCAAAGCCCCCGGGGCAGGAGGGACAGGGGTCTCTGTGAGGAACTGGAAGGTCCTCGCCGTTGGAACACGGTGAGGGCAGAAAGGCCTGGAGCCGAGGCTGGAGAAGAAGGCAGGGGCCTGGCGGGATGTGGGTGGTCCTGCTGGAGTCCCGGGCGGCCTGCCTAGTTGGGTAATGTCAGGATACGACATTCTAGAGGGAAGTGGGGGCTGGGCGCGCCCCTCTTTTTATCCTAAGAGTAGCATCTCCAGTTGACAAACCCTGCCAGGTGGGAGCGCAGATCACACGGGCCTGATAGAGCGAGCCCAGAGCCGGCAGGCGTGCTGGACCCTCCACCAGGGGCAGCAGACCACAGGACTTGTGCTCCAAGGACTGAAACTGCCCGAGACGTGTGGCCGCAAGAATCCTCAAATTGATGGTCCTGCAGACGTGTTCCAGATACCCTGACAGAGGCCGGAACCCCCACAGCCCACACGTACTCTCTATTCCAGTTGTCCTGTTTCAGTTTCTTCAGCCTGGACAGTGTCCAGGTGAAGATAATATACTGAACCCCAGTGAGTCTCCTCAGGAGTGTGTGACACCTCCCAGCGCCCCTGTGGATATGAATTCCCACCATGATGCGTTGCAAGGGTTCCGGCAGACAGAGAAGATTTGCCAGATGGCAAAAGTGATTAAATCCTGGATTAGGTCTGGGCGAGCAGGAGGAGCCTTCCATTCGAGGGATGATGGGCTGGTTCTGGGGACAGGTGGCCAAACACTGCGTGTGCTATGGTTTCATCCTATGTTAGAGGCATTAGGCTGCCCACACATGGCCCTGTGACTCTCCCATCCTTTCTTCTCTCAGAGAAAGGAGCTGATGGCAATCAGACCTCCAAAGAGAAGGAAACAGCCTCAGGGGTGACAACTGACAACCGGGAGTCAGTTTCAGTTGTGGAGGGAACTTTCTTTCTTTTTTTTTTTGATGAGGAAGATTAGCCCTGAGCTAACATCTGTCGCCAATCCTCCTCTTTTTACTGAGGAAGACTGGCCCTAGGCTAACATCCGCGCCCATCTTCCTCTACTTTATATGGGACGCCGCCACAGCATGGCTTGACAAGCGATGTGCCAGTGCATGCCCGGGATCCGAACCCCGGGCCGCTGCAGTGGAGCATGCGCACTTAACCACTGCGCCACCAGGCCAGCCCCCTGGAGGGAACTTTCTGAACGAGGGCACTAGTGCAGCTGTTTTCTTTCTTACGTTTTCTTCTGTCTGTTTGTGTAGATGGAGGCGCGAGGAGACTAAGGTTTCCACGTCATCTCAGAGCCCCGAGGGTCGGCCGGTTTCCAGGAGGCTGTGACATGTTCAGTGTGGAGACCCCCACACTGACGTCCCTGCTGCTCCTTGTCTTGGCCCCTGAAACCAGTGCTCGTATGTGTCCCCGCGCTGAGATTGGAGTGGCCAGTTGGAGTCATGCATCTGTCGTCTAGACTCAGCCCCCAGGGGTGGACAGGTGGCCCCCGAAATGGCCATCAGATATCAGATAAGGTGCTCTTCAGGGCCCACCTGACTGGGTACTGCTTGGGGGATGGCTGCTTGTGGGGTCTTGTTCTTTTGAGCTGGGGGTCTCCATGTGGCAGGGAGTTGCTGTTGGCCCTCACTTTCCTTTCTTTGTGGGCACACAGCTTGACATCCTGGCCACCCGGGTGGTGTCTGTGGCTGGTGGAATGTGAGGAGAAGTGGGGTGAGGCCTCCCGTACTGGCCTAGAGATCTTCCCCCATGACCACTGTCGCCTTGTCCTTCCCACTGGCTCAATGTAGATTCGCAGGATGGGGGCACAGGGCGCTGGCCACCCCACGGAGGGACACTCCTGCTGTTTGGATGAATGAGCAGTGAACTCGCCCATCTCTCAGGGCGAGTTTCTGGATCGCTTGGTGCTGCGGTTGGCACTGTGGTCCCAGCACAGAGGGAGATTTTCTTTCGGGTTCAGGGACAGAGTGGTGTGAGGAGAATTAACTTACACGGCCAAGTTGTCCGCACTGCCTGGTGGACTCTGAGCGGTCACACCACTCAGGGCTGAATCGGTGTGACCAAACTGTCCCTCGAGGGCTCACCGTGAGCCTTGTCTCCTGAGATGGCGTCTTCGGCGTGGAGGTGAGTGCCGCTTGGATCTCTGGAGGAGGCCTCAGCCCGACCCTCCTCCTGGTGGAACCAGGTTCTATCACTCACGCTCAGAAATCAGAGATCGCTCGTGGAATTCAGCACTGCCCTCACGGATCCTTCTCTGCCAGTGCGTGTTTTATGGCCAAATGACGACCAGGCCTGGCTGTTTGGACTGTCGTAAATTCACAAGACGTGTTCGTGGAGACCCTGCCAAGGGCGTGCCGCTCAGCGGCTGCATCACTTCTAGTCGTGGGGAGGCAGGGTGGCCAACTTGGCTGAGAGCAGACCAAGTATGTGTAAACATTTTTTCCCTGCTGATATCAAGTGTATTAGTCAGGGTCCTTGGCTGCATGCCGTGGACTGACTCTGGCTCTCTTGTGCAAAAAGGGGATTTTAGAAAGGATGTTGAGCGTTCACAGAATCATTGAGGGGCTGGAGGGTCAAGCCTGAAAAATAGAACCAACCAAGGGGGCTCGGGAAGCTGGACCGCAGGAATCACAGCAGAGGCCGGGATGTGGGTGCAGATTGCCCGTCACTCACTTGGGACGTGAGGGCTCTGGAGAGGGCCATGTTCACAGAGCCGCATCACGGGCTTCCCTGACTGTGCCAGGGTGGGGAGATGGAAGATCTTGTCCCCTTCAGCTTCCAGAGTGGGTATAAATCTTGCCTCCTACTGCGCCCACATACAATGGCAAATTCTTCCAAAAAAAAATTAAAATAAAAGTTTATTTCCTTTCGAGGTAAGAGTCTAGTGCGAGTGTTCCTTGTGGGTGAGGCCCTTCCATGCAGTGATTCGGGGATGCAGGCCCTTCCAACTCGGGGCTCCACCCGGTCTCAGAGCCCGTTGCTTCAGGCAGAAGAGAGAGTGGAGGTGCATCTGAAAACCTGGCTGGGATGGAGCAGAGGAGGGATGGATGACTGATCAATGACAAGGATAACGTAGCTTCAGAGGATGCCAGGAAACAGAAGCAAAAGCATGCAGGTGGACACTAGCAGGCCTTGCTGTAGGGTGCTCGTAGGAAGAGAGGATGGTTGGCTCTGGGACAGAGAAAAGAGCAAGTGATGTCCGCTCCAAGGGCTGGACGTGTGTGTGGGGATCTTGGGAACAGAGTCCTTTCTCACGCTTTGAGGAGCAGGGGTGGGTGCTAATATTTGTTGAACAGCTATTATGCATTAGGCACTTTGCAAATACAATCTCACTGCATCCTTAGCACAGCCCTTTGGAGTAAATCCTATTCTTTCCATTTTACAAATGAGAAAACTTGTTTAACAGGCTGCAGAGGGGTGTATTCAGCTGGCAGGTAACAACTAGGATTCACGCTGAGCTCTCGTCTGTCCCGAGGCCGCTCCTCCTTTGCCCTTTCTGCCCCATTTAGGGGTCACTGGGCTCCAGCTTTGACTTGAAATATACTCTGCTTTTCACTGGGAGGGTTTGGAATGAAACTCTGCAGTTTGGATCAAGATAACCCATAGGCAGTAAAAGTAAGCTGCAGGGGTCGGAGATGGAATCTCCCCGTGGAGAGGCAATTTTGGGGAAAGCTGGAAGGGTTGGAGGGGCTGGGAGGGAGGAAGAGGAGAAGGGAATAACCTGGCTTGCATGTGAGCAGTTACCATCACCAAATATTTCCCTAATTGCAAAAAAGATTAGGGGATTGAGGGAGGCCAAGAAAACGGAGAACAAGTGTACTAGGCGTTGGCTTTTTTGGCAAAGCAGACTAGTCTGTAATCTTTTAAAAAGATACAGAAGGAATTGCCTCACATAATGTGATCACTTACACCCGGCTTTTATCTGTTTCTTCAGAAACATTGCATTTTGCAGGGAACCACATTAGCTGACGACGGTGAATTTGTCCGTTAATTGCTTTCTATTATAAATCTAAGCAACACTTAACACTACGAGGGAATGCAAAATTATCAAGAAAGCTAAAAGTAGAGATAGTCTTTTTCTGGGTTGAAAGTTCTGTTTTCCTAGTTGAGAAAGAATGTTTTAATGTTCACAGAACACCATTTTTTATCCCTTAGCAAGATTCTGGGAGACGTGATGATAAAGCTCCAAGAATCTTTGCTGGTTGATAGGTCTTATAAGAAGGGTCTGGGGCTGCTCCGTGGACCTGAGGTGATGCTCGGCAATACTCAGCTCCAATAAAAATGATTTAATCACGAGCGAGGCAGGGGGAGGGGCTGGTGTCGCCATGCTTCTCCTCGCTTTAGCCTCTTAAGCATCTGTGATGACCTTTGACCCAGGTGGTATTATTTTCTTTGTCAAATCCCTTTTGTGAATTGGTCAATACCACTCTCTTTACAGAGACTGAATACTGGTAGCCCTTTGACCTTATTTGGCCTGCACACATCTTTTCAGAATATTTGAATTCGTTGTCAATGTTGAAAAATCAAAAGGTTTTACACAAAATTTAGAATTCCCAGCTTCTCCAAAAACCTTACAAAAATCAGAAGATCTTGCAAAACAGACTTCATTTCCGCATGGCAGAAAGGACTATAATCCCGAGATCCCCATGCAAAAAATGTGTAGCCTCCAGAGCAGGTATTGATCACTTTCTGGCTGACGGAAGCTGACCACTCTCTCTTCCTCCATCGCTCTGCAGCAGACGCGCTCAGGCCTCACCAGCATTCTTTAGCTCACCTTCCCAGCGATGTGTGACAGTTCACACTCTTCCACGTCCGCGTCAACATTTGGGGTTGTCAGCCTTTGTAATTTTAGCCACTCTGAGTGTGTATAGTGGGAAGTCATTGTGGCTTTAATTTGCATCTTCCTAGTGCCGAGCAATTGTTTATGTGCTTATTGGCCATTTGACACTCTTCTGTTTTGAAGTGTCATTGTCTCAGAAATGGCTCTCTACCCTGAGTTTCTGCACTCCCAGAACCAGCCTCCTAACACTCCTCTCAGGGACACCAGCCCTAGCTGGGCAGCCCCCGATCCTCAGAGGGCTGACTCCAGCTCCTTGGGAACCCAACAGAAGTGGGAGGGCGAGAGATCCCCTGTTGATACCGTCTCCTTTTACGCGGAATACAGGGAAAAACACCACATCAAGTGTTTGAGCCTTGTTTCGATTTTCCCCCAGGGACTCAAGCCTCTGTGTCTGGCCTGGGGGCAGAGAATGAGTTAGAGGTCTCATGTCACGGGTGAACAATTAGATGGGGGAGATGATGGGAGAAGTGGGAATAACACGTAAGTGAGTACCTCAAACATTATCCTACCTAGTGTTGGGGCTCATTTATCAAATGAAATCCTGGATGGAACTCTAATCTGTAAAGCAGATAAGAATGCCCTTTGCCCACCCGTACCGACATCCCATCATTCCTCCCCCTACAGGTAATTTATAGTGACGCGGGGATGCCCTCCAGCTGGCTGCTAACCGCACACCACTTCTGTGGCCTTTCTTCTTGTTCCATGTGGGTCCGTTTGGTCTTTCAAGCAAGACTGAATTCTTTGGGTCGGGAGTCATCTGTTGTATTATTCTGTGTTCCTTTCATTGCTCAGGAAGGAAGCGTGACCCATCCTTGATACTTGTTCTCCACTGATGGCTAATTCCAACAAGTCCAACGAGGCAACACAAAGTAGGGACTTGTGGTTTTCCAAACACAGACTAGTTTCTTACTAAAGAAGGCAGACGCTGCAACCAGGCAGCTGACGTTTCCCCAAACAAGCAGTTACTCATCTGAAGAACCTCAGGCTAAATATAGAAGTAAATAGAGGTCAGAAGCTTTAAGAACATAGGGCATTCTTTCATCTGCGATCTTAAAGTCTTCAAATTGGTAAAGAATACAGTATTCTTCATTTTTTCTTCTGAGCAAAATAAGGGCTATGTTTGGTTTATGTGGTTTGAAAGGAAAGAATGTTTCTCTGCTATCGATCTCACTCAAATTCTTGAACGTCGTAAGGGTGAATTACCTATATTTAGGAAAAAAAAGGGTGAGTGAAGAATCGAATATATTATAAAGAACACTGCAACAAGCTGTTTCTTAAGATGAGAAGCCCTCGTATGTTCTCTAAACTTATACGAAACAGCATTTAATTAAGTTACGTGTTGGATCCATTCTTCTTGTAAAGATGTGAAATGTTACATATACAGCCAGAGGGCCTCTGACTTCTGGCCCCTCTCTCTGCTTTCCTTCCAGAACGTTCCTTGTGCCTTTGCATACATTTATATGTACCCAGAGAGAAACTACAGCCTGTGTGTGTGCATGTGTTTTGCATAAATGGTGTCACTTATATTAATGGTTCTGTAACTTGTTTTTTCATGCAACATGTCTTGGAGATTGTCCCATGTTAGTACCTGTAGATCTTATTCATTCTTTTAGCTGCTACACAGGACTTCAAAATATGAACATACATCAGTTTATCGAGCCACTTCTAAAGCATTTGGGGAATTCAAGAGCTTCTAAAATTCATGCAGTTTGACAACTTGCTTCCATTACCAGGGAATGAGTCATCTCGGATTTCTTTAAGTTTCCTAAAGTCCCTATCACTTTGAGGATTGTTCCCTAAGCATCTGCAGCAAGTCAGGGTTCCTTTTTGGAAACATAGTAGCATTATCCTGGTGAGGTGCCCTCTTTCTCCCATATATATATTCATGTGCCTAAGTTAATTGGTTGCCCTTCTCTCTCCCGTTCCTTGATAACTGAGATTTGAATGATGGCAGTTTCTCTATGACGTTTAACAGAAATTGGTCTACAGATGTAACCACAATGAGTCAGAGAGGGAACCCAGGCTGTTAGCTGGAAATGCCAGCATCTTCCCACATCTGCCCATGAGGAGAGGGGCTGAGAACACGGCCGATGTCGGGAGGGCACAGCTGCGCGGAGGGAAATCATTCAGTTCCTGGATTCAGCTGTGCCTGCAGCCAGAAACCAGCACTGGCTTTTGCCTCCCGTGGACCAATAATACATTTCCTTTTGCTTCCATCAAATGCGTTGGCAAGAGACACGGCCCTCACTGACAGAGCTTCCACGGCAGAGTTTGTCACTCTCCTGGTATGTTTCTTTCTGGTTTCGGCATCCTCCACAGGCTTCTGTCTTCCTCCTTCACACCCTGCCTCTCATCACTGTCGATTTTAACCTTGCAAAAGACCAAAAACGTCAACAGTCTGTAACAACTTAAATCATTACTTGTTTGACTGCCTAATGGTTACTATGTGCACTTGTGTATTAGTTCATGTTTGGCTTAGGTAAGATGGCAAAAACCACTCCCCAAAATCAAGCAAGAATTTGTTCTGTTCAGCTCTAGCATAATCTGTTTGGCAACACATCTTACAGTCATCTTAATGCTAGTGTACCGGGAAAGTGACATATGGAGAAGCTTTGCTGCCTCCTCATTACATTTATGTTTTCTTGTATTTGTCATTCTTGAGTTCCTGCCAAAAGTTTACATCTAATTGCCTCTACATCATATTTTTCCCCTCAAATAGAAAAAAACCCATGTGCCTTGTAAATTGTTATAAACACTTTCACTGCACATTGGTTTTGTTTTCTTGTTCCACATGGCCTCACAAATCTAAAATTCTTGGTAAGGTGCCTCAGACTTTATTTCAGGCAAAGCAAAGAGTGAGTGGTACTATTTCTCTCTTAATGAGAATACTGCTGGGCATATTGGCCAGCTATCTCCATGCTGTATTATTGTGGCAAATGAGGAGGGACTTTTGTTAAAAGACTCAAGCAGGGATGGAATATGAAGGGTTTTTTAATAGGTTAAAGAAAGAAGCATTCTCTTGAGAAGAAGATGCTATGAGCCTGGGAAGGTTTCCAAAGTCTTTGAATTGTCACACATGAAATCACTATAAAAACTTAAAAATAATCCTTTCAGTGGTGCCTGTGCATGTGAGCATGTGTGTGTGTCTGAGATGTGTGTGAGTGAGAAAGAACAGAGTTAAAGGCAACCACAAGTTGTGTGTGTGGTTGCAATAACTATGTATTTGTGTGCTAATAGAATATAATATCAAGGTAATGGTAACCTTTAAAAATGTACATGACTTGTTTTTATTGATGTCGTAACAGTTTATAACTGTGAAATTTTAGTTGCACATTATTGTTTGTCAGTCACCATATAAATGCATTCCTTCACCCCTCGTGCCCACCCCCCAACCCCCCTTCCCCCTGGTAACCACCAAACTGTTCTGTCTGTGTGTTAGTTTATCTTCCACATATGAGTGAAATCATGTGGTGTTTGTCTTTCTCTGTCTGGCTTATTTCGCTTAATATAATACCCTCCCAGTCCATCCACGTTGTTGCAAAGGGACGATTCTGTCTTTCTTATGGCTGAGTAGTGTTCCATTGTATATATATACCACATCTTCTTTATCCAGCCATCGGTTGAGGGACACTCGGATTGCTTCCGTGTCTTGGCTATAGTGAATAATGCTGCAATGAACATAGGGGTGCATAAGCCTCTTTGGATTGTTGATTTCAGGTTCTTTGGATAAATACCCAGTAGTGGGATAGCTGGATCATAAGGTATTTCTATTTTTAATTTTTTGAGGAATCTCCATACTGTTTGCCATAGAGGCTGCACCAGTTTGCACTCCCACCAGCAGTGAAAGAAGGTTCCCATTTCTTCACAACCTCTCCAACATTTGTTGTTTTTCGTCTTGGGGATTATAGCCATTCTAACAGGTGTAAGGTGATATCTTGGTGTAGTTTTGATTTGCATTTCCCTGATGATTAGTGATGTTGAAAAAATGTAGATGACTTTTTTTTATCAAATATTTTTCTTTTGGAATATTTAGGACATAGAGAGGCTGTACAGTGTAGTGGTTAAGAACATGGGTGCTGGAGTAAGACTTTCTGGGTTTGAATTTTTATTCCCCTACTCATAAACTGTTTGACCTTGGGGAGGGAGCTTACGTCACCTCTCTGGGCTTCAGTTTCCTCATCTGCAAAGCAAGGATTAAAAATAGCATGTATCTCATCAGGGTTGTCGTAAGGATTCAATGAATTACTATAGGTAGGCACTTAGAACAAGGTCTGCATGTGGTTACTGCTCTGTAAGTATCTGTTTCGAGGATGATGATGAAGATGATGAAGATGAAGAAGATGATGTTGTCTATGATGATGATAATGATGATGAAGATGTTCTCTATGGTGATGCCTGTGATGATGAAGATGATGATGTCTATGATGGTGATGAAGATGATGATGTCTATGATGGTGATGAAGATGATGATGTCTATGATGAGGATGAAGATGATGACGATGCTGTCTATAATGATGATGATGATGGAGATGGCTACAAAGAAGGGGTAAGGATCTAATCTACTTCTACCAAGACTTTGCACTATCTGGTAGTTGGCCTGTTTGAGGAGCTCTTCATTATGACTGCAGAGACAAGAGGTCTAAGAGCAAACTAAGCAAAAAAAATGCTTGTTATTAAAAATCTCAGAAAGGTCATGGTTTTGTTATATTTTCTCTTTTATCAGAATGAATGAAAACTTCATTACTCTGCTATCTCTTCCGCGGCAATTAGAGGTCTCGGATGCTGTGTCCTCTGGAGATTCTGTTCAGTAGCTGCACAGCTTCAAGGTTATTTTCCTACTCAAAGGAAAACAAGACTGGTTGTAGACACAGTAATAATTCTGGAGCAAGGCTACATGCAAAGGTTTTGTCTCCCACTTAATGGCTGTTCCCATAGGTCTGAGTAAGAGTGTGACAGTCTGTGCAGTAAATGTCTATTTGCCTTGCTGGTTTACATCAGTGGTTTATTCTTTCCCCACAGAACAACCTTCTGAATGCTATGTACTCCTTAGAAGTATTTTATTCTGACCTTGCAAATGATTTTGGAAAGATTTTCCTGAAATCATCAGTGTATAGATTGGGAACATTTTGCCCTAGAACATATTCCGGTACTCAAATGGACTTTGGCCAGTCCACCGTCCCCCACTGCAGGATATGATTTGGAACCTAAGCCCAATGCTCTCAGAAGAATATACTGTTCTGTAGTTTAATATCATTAATTTAAATAGATTAGAAATGGTATTACTTTCTCCATTTATATTATTGCTTGGCATACTCTTTTGTCTGATAACCTCTGAGTACACGTGCAAGGGAAATAAAAAAAAGGATAGTTCCTGCCATTATAGGGATAATTTGATAAAGGGGCAGAAAAGGAATGAGGCATGTAAATGATACCCATGCAACCAGCATAGTAACATCAATACTAGTAATTAAGAGTTTAAAGTATTCTGTAAGAGATTATGTGCAGGACTCAGGAAATAGGATCTTTAAGGATTGCGTAAATGGTGTATTTTTCTTCAGTGATGTGGAAGAACTTGCAATTGTTAAGTATGAGACAAACAGATGAGTTCAGGGTACAAAAACTTTGTATTTTCAAAAATTCTTACATTCTGAGTTAGACAATTCTTAAGTGCGGTTTATAGACCTCTAAAATTTAGGGTGAAGGAAATAAAATGATTCAGACAGACACATTAACTATTCAGGTATCTTAGTTCTAGGAGCTGGACCATCCTCCTCTGAGGCCAATGTGAAAATATCAACATTAGCCATCACTCGACATGTGTTTTCTACTGTCCCTTTCCCCCTGAGGCACGGCTAGCGTTGAGCACTATTTCAAAAGTACCCCCATCTCCTCTGTACCCCAAATCTATATATACACTGTGGGAGCCTTTGGTTCTCTAAACCATGCACCCTCCCCCCCCCAGCACGAAACCCTCACGGGCAAAATCATTCCAGTTACAGCATCTTTTTTATTCCCTTTTTAATGGGAGAAGAGTCAGAGCCACTAAGCAGTCAATCGCATTCATCACTTTATTTTAGAAACAGTACAACATGAGATAACCCATCTTCTCTGGAATTTTTAGTGGGTTGTAAGTCTTTATGGGAAATGAGGCTGACTAGCAACGAAATCTCACAGCTGGGAGTTTGCTAAACTCTTTTCTCCCAGGGTTTACTAAAGATTTTAGGACCAGCAATGCCTGGGGATCTCTTAGCTATATTATCAACTAAATTCCAAGTAAAATAGTCTTTCTTTGCTTTTTGAAAATGTAATTCTAGATAATCTTCTTTGGGATAAAGTGAGAGATACCAAAAAACAAAACAAAACAAAAACGCACCCTGATGAGATTTTTGTCAGCTGGAAAGAGAGAGTTTTAATAAGTTCATTCCCCCGCCGCTTTTGTCATATCTACCAGCCAAAATATCTAATCTATTAAATTCCAAGTGATATCACTAAAGAACAGAGTTTGGTGGCGGTTTGAAGGCTCTGAGACTGATATTGGGTCTAATTGTGCTCTAGGGACTCAGAAGAAAAGATAAAAGCAAGGTACCTTTTGTTCTGGGAAGATTCGTGGTAGCTGAGACAGCAAGAGAAGCAGAGAGGGTGCTTCTTCCTTGTTTTCTCAGAAGTTACTTTTAAGGAATTGACTGTAGTGTCAGCTGCCTCCTTCCCAGTTCTGTTCCAGAGCAATTGGCAAGAGAGGCACATTCCATGGACACTTAGCAAAACACCACATTGAAAACAAATAAATATGGGTGAGCCCCATAGGAGGATCCCAGGGCGATGTCTATGGGGCCCTGAAAGGGTCTTTTGTTAACAACTCCAGCCGCTGGGACCCAGGGAAGGACACCGTGGGGCCGCTCCACTGAAGTAGATAAACACACTTTAGAAAGCGAACCGAGAAGTAGATATTTCCACTCCCATTAAATTACAAACCGAAAAGTAAACAAGGACATTTTTAGTTATGCAGGCAGTTTCTGAAGCGGTTCTTGTGGGCAATGTGTGAATTCTCAAGAGCTTCACCAGCCACGATATGGAACAGACGGGGACTGGGATTCAACCTTGAGATACGGGGACTCCGGGAGTGCTGGGGGGGGGGGCGTCCCCGAGTCCCTTCTTCTGCCTCATAGAGACCTGCTCTCGGATCCCAGGTGGTAAGCCTGTTCCCAGAGGGCTTCCACAGTTTTGGATCTTCTCACAGTATCCAGTGAATGTCCCCAGTGTCCAGGCCACTCCTTAGGGGCCCCTGACATGGCGGCAGGGTTAGGATGTGCTTCAGTCTGCCCTAAAGGACTCACACCTCACAGTCGTCACCATCTAAGGCCTCTTGGGCCCTGGGTGCGGGGGGTGGTTGCGGGGGGAGGGATCACCTTGGAATCTGGTTATTTATTTAATTGTGGATTTCCGGTGGGTTGAGTACTACCTTTCCTTTGTTCCAGTCCCCTGCTGCCACTAGCCTGCTCCTTTTCAGCTTCTTCCTTCTTACCACATCGCACCGTCATCCACCCGATCGCTCAAACCAGAAACCTGGGAGTCACCGTAGACCCCTCAGATTCTCTCCTTGGCTTCATCCACCTCATCATCAAGTCCCACCAGTTTTGCTTCCAAAAGTTTCTTGGATTGACCCACTTCTCTTCACTCCCACTGCTACCCCCCTGTGCAAGCCACCGTTACCTCTCGCCCAAAGCTTCTAAACTAGATTTTCTGCTTCCAGGGGTGCCTTGCCCTCCAGTAGTCTATTACCTACACAGCAGCCAGAGCAATCTTTTAAAAATATAAATTAGCTCATGTACTGTCCTCTTTGGAATCTTCTAGTGGCTTCCCATTCCATGTTGAATCCAGCCAGACTTGCTTTCCGTGGATAGAGCTGTTCATGGTCCAGCCCCTGCACTCTTCCGACTCCCTTTGTTGCTGTGCGCTACCACGTCAGTTTCTCTAATCCTCATGAATACCAGGCTCATTCTTGCCTTAGGGAAGCTCATGTTCTCTGTGTCTGGCATGCTCTTCCCTCAGAGTTTTGCAGGCCCAGTTCCCTTAACTCATTCAGGGTTCAACTCGGATATCACCTGTTCAGCAAGGAGGACCTTCCCAGACCGTCAGCTCTGATAATACCTCCATTCCCTCCTCTCAGTCACGAACACCAACGAGTGTTTTATTTTATTTACAGCACTTATCATAATTTTCAATTTTCTTGCTTTTTGTTTACTTGTGTATTGTGTGTTTCTTCTCCCCCCTCCACTGGAATAATAAATTTCTTGAGGGCAGACACCTGTTTTTCTTGTTCACTGCTCCATCCCCTGCACTCGGAAGAGTATCTGGTGTGCAGTAGATGTTCAATAAATATTTAATAATAAGCAAGTCCTCTGAAAGACAGCGGCAGAGGGACTACAGAGGATGGGTATTTTGTGCAGGGTCTGCTGCGTTGATGGGTTATGGGTGCACGGGGAGGTTATCCGCAGGTCACTGTTGCCTGACTATAGCTGAAGCTTCTGGGAGTGTATGCGGGCGTGACGAAACAGCTTTGTTGTGGGAGGGAGGCAGTAGTGGCAAGAAAAAGGCTGATTTGGGGCTCTATCTCATGCCTTCTCAGCTTCCATTATTGTGTGAGCCAATTCTTCATAGTAAATCTCTTTCTCTCTCTCTATATATATTATATTATATATAAGATTAAAAAAATATATATATATTCTGATATTCTGTTTCTCTGGAGAACCCTAAGTAATATACCTTCCCTCCCTCCCTCCATCCCACAGATATGTATTAAGCCTCAATTTGATTCGATAGAAAGTTGATATGACCTGGCCTTTGTGCTCTGGGAACTAATAATCTGATAAGAGAGTTAAGACAGGGACACAAAAACCCAAAATTCAAGGCAGAATTTACCAAGTGCCACAAGATAAGCATGGACATGATATCTGGGAGTTTGTGGGGGGCGGGGTGCAGACCATAAAGGGGTTTTGGAGCAGGAGCCAAGCTGTCTGGGTTCAATTTCCTGTCCCCTTTTAATTACCTGTGTGATCCTTGGCAAGTTATTTAATGGTCTGTGCCTCAGTTTCCTTTCTTATAACATATGGAAACTATTAGTACTTATCTCATAGAATTATCAGAAATATTAGACAAAATAAAGCATGTAAGACACTTAAAACAGCATCTTAATATTAAGCATTCAACATGTAGGACTGAAGATGGAGGCATTTTATCCTAAAGTTGCGTAGGATTTGAATTTAAGATGAGGATGGGCAAGGAAATTCCAAGTGGAGTCGTGTGAACACAGGGAGTAAGAGGGGCAAAGGTGAAATATTCAGTTTGGTGGGGAAAACAGGAAGGAGAAGATGATGACAATATGGAAAGTTATGTTGGACCATAGTGGGGAGGGACATACTAGTAACCATTCTCTCTTTTTTAAAAATTTTTTTTATTGATGTTTTAATAGTTTTTAACATTGTGAAATTTTGGGTTGTACATTTTTGTTTGTCCATCACCATATACATGTCTCCCTTCACCCCTTGTGCCCACCCCCACCCCCATTGCCCCTGGTAACCACAGTACAGTTTTCTCTGTCCATGTGTTGGTTTATATTCCACGTATGAGTGAGATCATACAGTGTTTGTCTTTCTCTTTCTGGCTTACTTCACTTAACGTAATAGCCTCCAGGTCCATCCATGTTGTTGCAAATGGGACGATTTTGTCTTTTTTTATGGCTGACTAGTATTCCATTGTATATATATACCACATCTTCTTGATCCAATCGTCAGTCGAGGGACACTTAGGTTGCTTCCACTTCTTGGCTATAGTGAAAAATGCTGCAATGAACATAGGGGTGCATAAGCCTCTTTGGATTGTTGATTTCAGATTCTTTGGATAGATTCCCAGTAATGGGATGGCTGGGTCATAGGGCATCTCTATTTTTAATTTTTTGAGGAATCTCCATACCATTTTCCATAGAGACTGCACCAGTTTGCATTCCCACCAGCTGTGTATGAGGGTTCCTGTTTCTCCACAGCCTCTCCAACACTTGTTGTTTTTTGTCTTGGTGATTATAGCCATTCTAATGGGCGTGAGGTGATATCTTAGTGTTGTTTTGATTTGCATTTCTCTTATGATTAATGATGTTGAACATCTTTCATGTGCCTATTGGCCATCTGTATATCTTCTTTGGAGAAGTGTCTGTTCATTTCCTGTGCCCATTTTTTGATCGGGTTGTTTGTTTTTTTGTTGTTCAGTTGTGTGTGTTCTTTATATATTATGGAGATCAACCCCTTGTCAGATGTATGTTTTGCAAATATTCTCTCCCAGCTGGGGGGTTGTCTGTTCATCTTGATTCTGGTTTCGTTTGTCTTGTAGAAGCTCTTTAATCTGATAAAGTCCCACTTGTAGTAACCATTCTCTTTGGTGAGTAATTATATGTCACTGAAGATTTCTAAGCAGATGCCTTAACTTCTGCAACAATTTACCTGCTCAGAAATCTTTGGTGACATATAATGACTTAGCAAAACTTATTTCTTTCCTTTGCTTGATTTGTTTTTTTTTTTTTTTTTTGCTTTTCTTTTCTAGTTTCTTAACATGGAAGCTTAGATGATTATTTTGGGACCTTTTCTTCTTTTACTATAAGCGTTCAGTGCTGTAAATTTCCCTCTAAGCACTGCTTTAGCCATATCCCACAGATTTTGGTATGTTGTATTTTCATTTTCACTCAATTAAAATATTTTCTAATTTCCCTCAAGTGTTACTCTTTTGCCTGTGGATTAGTTGGGAGTATGTTGTTTGATTTCCAAGTGATTGGAAATTTACCTGTTATTTTTCTGTTATTGATTTCTAGTTCAATTCTATTATGTCCAGAAAGCATACTTTGTATGACTTCACTATTTAAATTGGTTAAGATTTGTTTTATGGCCTGGGATATGGTCTGTCTTGATGGATGTTTCATGTGCACTTGTGTGTTCTGCAGTTGTTGGGTGGAGTGTTCCATAAATGCCGATTAGATCCAGATGGATGACCATGCTGTTCGTCTCTTCTAAATCCCTTGCTGGTTTTCTGTCTCCTAGCTCTATCTGTCACTGAGAGAGGAGTGTGGAAGTCTCCAATTCTAATAGTGGATTTGTCTATTTCTCCTTTCAATTCTGTCATTTTTTTTCTTCATGTGTTTTGAAGCTCTGTGGTTAGGTGCGTACACAGTTAGTATTGTTATGTCTTCTTGGTGAATTGACTCTTTTATGTACTTTTTATTGCCCTTTACCTTTGGTAATTTTCTTTGCTCTGAAGTCCATCTGATATTGTTGTCTGATATTAACATAACCAATCCAGCTTTTTTTTTTTTTTGGATTCATGTTTGCATGGTAGATCTTTTTCCATTCTCTTATTTTTAACTTACCTGTATCATTATGTTTGAAGTGAGTTTCTTGTAGACAGCATATATTTAGGTCATCATATAAAATCTAATCTGACAATTTCTGTCTTATAATTGGTGTGTTGTATATTAATTAATTATTGATAAATTTGGATTTAGGTCTACCATTTTATTATGTTTTTTCTGTTTGTTTCATTTTTTCTTCCTCTGGTTCCTCTTTCCTGACTTCTTTTGGTTTATTGGAGTATATTTTTGCATTTCTTTTTATTTATTATTTTGACTTTGTCTATATCTATTTGCATAATTTTTTAGTAGTTGCTATAGGGATTACAAAATACATTCTCAACTTTTCAAAGTCTGTTTACAATCAATATTTTACTACTTCAATTTCAGTGTAGAAATCTTGTCACTGTAGAGGTCCCTTCACCTCCTCTCTTTATGCATAGTTGTCTTGCATATTACATTTGCATACATTGAGGACTCCAACAGTCAATGTTACTTTTTTTTTTGCTTTCAACTGTCAAACATGTTTAAAAGAACTTGGGGCGAGTAGGAATAGTATATTATGTTTACCAATATATCTACTGTTTCTGTTACTCTTTCTCCATTCCTAGAGAATGGAGCCAAAACAAAGTAAGTGGAGACTGAGAAACAGAGGAAAACTAAATTCCTGATGACCTTGACTGATCCTGAATATGACCATACTGTCCTCCAAACTTTTCATAACTTGAGTAAATACATAACATTTTTTCCCATTTGTTTAAGCCTGGTTTGAGTTGGGTTTTCTGTCATTTGCAACAGAAAGCACTCTGATTGACACTGTCTTAAAGGAGGAGGTTTTGGGGAAAGGTATTATGATAATTTTTTGATCATGGTTTAAGTTATAATAGGCTAATCAATGACAAAATTGTGGTGAAATTCAATTGGATTTCAAGTTCAAATATCTTTCTTTTTTTGATTTCTAGTTTAAATCCATTTGTAGGGTCTTCAAGAAATACAGCATTAGAATATTTGCTGGTACAGGTTCTTCCGGGAATAAATCCCTTGAAATGCAGCTCTATCTTTGAAGGGTTTTATGGAGCTTGATATTGCCGTTCACTGAGACAGCGGGGAAAGTGTTAATTAATTGCTAGTTTTGCTGCAGTGGTTCAGCATGATTTTCTCAAAGATGCAAGATGATTGTCTTTTTCTCTGTAGCTGATTTCACTTCTAAATGGCAATCATATTGTTTGCTGGGTGATATGTCCATTGCTCCTACTGTGATGGTGGCGGTGATGACAGATGGTGATTACTCAGTGCCTCGCTCTCTCTTGAGATCCCCTCGGTTAATATTTAGAGTTGTTTATTCCTCAGTTGCAGGTAGGTGAAACAAAAATGCTCTTGTAGGTAGGTACCCCATGACTGTTTAAGTGGCTGAGTTAAGAGACAAAATGGAAAATTCACTCTGGGCTGAGAAATCATCTAAGAGGAGTAATCAAGATGAGGCCCAAATCAGCATGTCATACTGTATCAGTTGGGGATTATTTTCAAGAAGAAGTAACCGAAACTAGAGTCCAGTGGTTTAGCCAAAGAGAGGGACAAGTATGGCAGTTTATGATGTCACCAAGGACCCACACTCCTTCTAACATTTGGCTCTGCCATTCTTAGCCTACAGGACTTTTGGGGCAGGTTTATTTGGATATAATTCATATGTAGAACAAAATCACCCTTTTTAGAGTACAGTTCTATGAGTTTTGACAAACACGTAGAGTCCTGTAACCACCACATAACAAGATATAGAACAGGCTCAAAATCCCCCAAATTTCCCTTGTGTCCCTTTGTAGTTAACATCTCCTTTTGCCCTCCACCCTGACAACCACTGATCTGCTTTCTGTGTCTACTCTTTGGTCTTCCCGAGAATGCCATATCAATGAACTCATACAGCACGCAGCCTTTTGAATTTGGATTCTTTCACTTGGGATAATGAATTTGAGATTTATGCTGCTGTGTGTTTCAGTATTTTTTCCTTTTTAGAAAAACTGAGTAGTACTCTGTTTTATGGATGTACCATGGTTTGTTGATTCATTCACTAGTTGAAGGACATTTGGGACACAAATACTGGAGAATTTGGAGATGATGAATAAAGCTGCTATGAACATCTGCATGCACGCTTTTTTGTGACCGTAAGTTTCATTTCTCTTGGGTAAGTACCGAGGAGTGGGATTGCGGGGTCATGTGGTGGGTATATGTTTAGCTTTATAGGAAACTGCAAAACTGTATTTCAAGTGGCTAAACCATACTTAACAGTAATGTAGGAGAGTTCCAGCTGTCTTACCCCTTCACCAGCACTGGGTCTTGTCGATTTTCCCCACTCTAATGGTGTGTAATAGTATCTCCTTGTGGTTTTAATTTGCATTTCCATAATGGCTACAACTGTTAAGTATCTTCTCATGTGCTGATTTTCCGTCAATATATCTTCTTCGGTGAAGTGTCTCCTCAAGATCCTCTACCCATTTTTTGTGTTGTTTGTTTTATTGAGGTTTGAGAGTCTTTTATCAAGATACACATTTTGCAAATGTTTTCTTTCAGTCTTTTGTCTTTTTATTTTCTTACTGCTGTCTTTTGAAGAGTTTAGGTTTTAAATTTTGATAAAGTCCAACTTCTCATTTTATCTTTTATGGTTTGTACTTTTTGTGTCTTTTCTAATAAGTGTTTGCCAACTCAAGGTCACAAAGATTGTTTCCCCTATGTTTTCTTCTAGAAGTTTTGTAGTTTTAGATTTTTTTTTGTTTAGGACTGTGTTTCAATTTGAGTTAATTTTTGTTACGGTGTGAGGTATGAGTTGAAGGTCTTTTTTTGCATGTGGATGCTCAATTGTTCCAGCTCATCTGTTGAAAGACCATCCTTTCTTCATTGTGCTCCCTTCACACTTCTGTTGAAAATCAATGAACAACATAGGTGTGGGTCTATTCCTGCATTTTCTCTTCTGTTTCGTCCATATATGTGTATCACTTTTTGCTAATTCCACACTCTGTTGATGACTGTAGTTTTATAGTAAGTATTGAAATCATGCATTGAAGTCCTCCAACTTTGTACATATTTTTCAAAATAGTTTTGGCTACTCTAGTTTCTTTGCCTTTCCATATAAATTTTAGAATCAGCTTGTTGATTTCTATCCAAAATCCTGGTGGGATTTTGATTGGGATTGTGTGATTGGGATTTGAGTGGGATTATTTGGGGGAGAATCAACATCGTAACAATATTCAATCATCCAATCCAAGCACGCAGTGCATCTTTCCATTTACTTAGGTGCTCTTTGCACATATTTTGTTAGATTTATATCTATTTCAATTTCTGATGCTATTATAAATGATATTTTTGATACTTTAACTTCCAATAATTCATTGCTAGCATATCCAAATACAATAAATTTTTTTATGTCAACTTTGTTTTTTGTGACCTTGGTAAACTCACTTGTTAGTTCTAGCAATTTATATGGTATAAAGTTCATCCATTTAAAGTGTACGTTTCAATGTCTTTAGCATATTGATTATCATGTAACCATCACCATAATCTCATTTTAAACATTTTCGTCACCTCAAATCCAGGTATCCTCCTATCATTTGGATTTCTAGTTTAATTGCATTATGATTAGAGAACATACTGTCTATGATTGTGATATTTCATATTTGTTGAGGTTTTTTTATGGGTCAGAATATAGTCTATTTGGGTGAATGTTTTATGTGCACTTAAAAAGGATATCATTTCCCTGTGGTTGAGTGGAGTGTTTTACAAATGTCACTAGGCCAAGTCAGTTGAGAGTACTGGTCAGGTCTTCTATATCCTGAGTGATATCTGCCTGCTTGTTTTATTGATTACTGAGAGAGGAGTCTCTAAATAGAGCTGCGGGTTTGTCTATTTCTCCTTTCAATTACAGCAGGTTTTGCAACCTGTATTTTGTGGTCCTTTTGTCAGACGTGTACATATTTAGGGTTGTTATGTGTTGTTGCTGAATTCATCCCATTATCCTGATGTAACGATCCTCCTTAACCCTGGTAATAGTTCTCCAGTCAGCTTTGTCTGATTGCAACCATTCCAGTTTTCTTTTGTTTAGTGTTTGCAAGATACATCTTTTCTACTTTACTTTCCAGCTAGCCGTGTATGTATATCTACAATGTGTTTCTCTAGACAGTGTTTGGTTGGGTCTTTCCATTATGTCCAATCTGGGAATCTCCGTGTTTCATTTGGCGTGCTCAGAACACCTACAGTCAATGCAATGATTGATGTGATTGGGACAAAATCTACCTTTCTTTTTAGTTACTCTATTTGTTTCATCTGTCCTTTGTCCCCCATTTATCCCTCTTTTTTTTTTTACTGCTTTTGCGTTAATTCAGAATTTTTTATGATTCCATTTTATGTCTTATTATTAGCTTATTATTTACACCTCTCTAACATTTTTCCTCTGGTTGTCCTAAGATTTACTGCGGGTCTTTCCAGTGGTTGTAATAGGATGGATCTCCTTATTGACCACGTACTGCCCTCCAATCGTATTATACCACTCCGTGAGTCGTGTGAACACCTCACAGCTGTGCACTCCCATGCTCTGCCTCCATCTTTTGTGATATTTTTCATATATTTTTCTTTTATATATGCTATCAACCCACAGCACATTCTGCTCTTATTTCTTTAAACAATTTTCTTTTTATAGTAATTAATAATAAAAGAAGAGGCCAACCTGGTGGTGTAGCAGTTAAGTTCACATGCTCCGCTCCAGTGGCCCGGGGTTTGCAGGTTTGGATCCCGGGCGCAGACCGACGTACCGTTTGTCAAGCCATGTTGTGGCAGCATCCCACATAAAATAGAGGAAGATGGGCATGGATGTTAGCTCAGAGCCAATCTTCCTCAGCAAAAAGAAGAGGATTGGCAACGGATGTTATCTCAGGGCTAATCTTCCTCATAAAAAAATTAAAAAATAAATAAAATAAATAAAAGGAAAATGTCTTTCTATTCACCTCAACTGTAACCATTTTTTTTTAATTTTTTAAAATTTTTTATTTATTGCAGTAACATTGCTTTATAACATTGTATAAATTTCAGGTGTACATCATTATACTTCTATTTCTGCATAGATTTCATCATGTTCACCACCCAAATACTAATTACAACCCATCACCACACACATGTGCCGAATTATCCCTTTCACCCTCCTCCCTCCCTCCTTCCCCTCTGGTAACCACCAATCCAATCTCTGTCTCTATGTGTTTGTCTATTGTTGTTATTATCTACTACTTAATGAAGGAAATCATACGGTATTTGACCCTCTCCCTCTGACTTATTTCACTTTGCATAATACCCTCAATGTCCATCCATGTTGTCACAAGTGGCTGGATTTCATTGTTTCTTATGGCTGAGTAGTATTCCATTGTGTATATATACCACATCTTCTTTATCCATTCGTCCCTTGATGGGCACTTAGGTTGCTTCCAAGTCTTGGCTATTGTGAATAATGCTGCAATGAACACAGGGGTGCATGTATCTTTATGCATTGGTGTTTTCAAGTTCTTTGGATAAATACCCAGCAGTGGAATAGCTGGATCATATGGTAGTTCTATCCTTGATTTTTTGAGGAATCTCCATACTGTTTTCCATAGTGGCTGCACCAGTTTGCACTCCCACCAGCAGTGTATGAGAGTTCCTTTCTCTCCACATCCTCTCCAACACGTGTTGTTTCCTGTCTTGTATTTTTGGATATCTTCATTGCTTTGTGTAGATCCAAGTTTCTGTCTGGTGGCCTATTGTTCTACCTGAAGAACGTCTACATTTCTCGTAGTGCTGGTTGGCTGGAAATGGATTCTTCCAGTTCATGTTTGTCTGAAGAAGTGTTTATTTCTCTTTCATTTTTAATTGAGATATAATTCACATACCATACAATTCACTTTGTTAAAGTGTAAGATTCAGTGATTTTTAGTATAGTCACAAGATTGTGCAACCATCCTCGCTATCTAGTTTTAGAACATTTTCATCACCTCCCTAAACAAACTCTGTACCCACAAGCAGCACCTCCTCACTCCCCCTCCCCAGCCCTCTCCTTTATTTTGAGAGAAACTGTTACTAGACGTAGCGTGCTGTGTTGCCATGTCCCTTTCCCCACCCGCCCGGCGCTTTCCATATTTCCCTGTGTTGTTCATTGGCTTGCTAGTTTCTGAGAAGAAGTTGACTGTAATTCTTGTCTCTGCTCCTCTGCATGGAACGTGTGTTTTCTCTCTTGTTGCCTTCATGATTTCTCTTTTATATCTGATTCTTAGCAGTTTGACGATTGTGTGTCTAGGGGTGTGTGGTGTGTGTGCATTTAGTGTTTATATTACTTAGGATTGTCTGAGCTTCTTGGGTCTGTGGTTGAACGTATTTCATTATTTTTGAGCATTCTTGGTCATCATCTCTTCAAACATTTTTTTCTGCCCCATTTTCTCATTCTATTTCTGGAATTTCAATTACACATGTGTTAGATTATTTGATATTGTGACACTGCTCCTTCAAGCTTTGTTTCTAAAAAAATTATTCTTTTCTTTTTCACGTTGTGTTTCACTTTGGGTAATTTTAATTGACCTGTCATAAAGCTCCCTGATTCTTTCCTTGCCTGTGTGGCGTCTGCTGAGGGGCTCAGAGAAGGAAGATTTTATCTGTTATCTATTTTATTTTTAGAGACAGCATTTCCATTAGAAATATACATTCCTTCATATAGTCTCCATCTCTCTGCAGAACTTCCCATTTGTCCAGAGATTGTGTGTCATCCTTTGCCACTAAAGCATTTAACATGTTAGTCACAGTTATGCAAAATTTTCTCTCTTATAGTTTTGATTACTTTGTCTCTCTCTCTTTTTTTTTTTTGTGAGGAAGATCAGCCCTGAGCTAACATCCATGCTAATCCTCCTCTTTTTGCTGAGGAAGACCGGCCCTGAGCTAACATCTAATGCCAATCCTCCTCCTTTTTCTCCTCAAAGCCCCAGTAGATAGTTGTATGTCATAGTTGCACATCCTTCTAGTTGCTGTATGTGGGACGCGGCCTCAGCATGGCTGGAGAAGCGGTGCGTTGGTGCGCGCCCGGGATCGAACCCGGGCCGACAGTAGTGGAGCGCGCGCACTTAACTGCTAAGCCACGGGGCCGGCCCTGCTTTGTCTCTTGATAGTGGGTTGGTTTTCCTCACTTTTGTGTGTGTGTGTCGTAATTTTAGAATGAATGCTGGGTGTCATATGTAAGATAGTGGAGACTGAGGTAAATAGTATTCATGCCAGGAAACGGGCCCAGCTCTTTTCTGCTAGGCTGTGTGTGTGTGTGCACATATGTGTACATGCCACGCGTGCAGTATGTGCATGTATAGGTGTTGTGTGTGCGCATATGCACGTGTGGGCACGTGTGCATTTGGGGATGTGCGTGTGTGTTGAGTCAGTCTAGTCGGGAGTGGAGCTGGGTTTGGGTTCTGTTGCTGCGGTGACTTCAGTGCACGGCTGGCCTCAGACGCCTCTGGCAGAATCCTGCGCGTGGGGTGGGGTTTGCTTTGGCAGAGGGCGTCCCTCGTGTTCCCCCTGTACTTTCAGTTTTAGGCCTTTCCCGTGGGCCAGAATGTCAGCGTGTCTCTCCTCGTACTCTTGCCTCTCCCGTCACCAGGATGCTGGCTCTTGCCAGCCTGGTATGGGGGACAGTGGGAATTCTGTCTTCCTGGTGCAACCTTAGTCTTAGGGGACCCTGTGTCCCTGTGTCCTGGGTGGATTTTCTCGGGGGCTCTGCCCCTCTCCCAGTGGAAGGAGACCTTTCTGCCCCTCCCCTGGGGACAGAGGGCTGTGTCTCTCCCTCCTCCGGCTGCAGAGGCTCTCCCCTGGGCTCTGGGTGCAGGGGGAGAAGTGAGGACTCTGTTCCCGGGGGAGAAAGCTCTAGGCAGCCGCCATGCCTTTGCACAGTGGTGCCACTCACCTCTCCACATGTGCAGAGTGTCTCTCCAGGCTCCCACCTGCCTCCATCTCTCCTCTGAGCACCTGCTGGGGTCCTAGAGGAGGGCCTGGGAGGGGCGCAGACTCTCTATTTGTCTGCAGTGGCCTGAGGTCCTGGCTCTCACACTAGCCCACACAGGCCCGCCCGAAGTCATTACAATTCTTTCACTGAATTCTTCTTATCTGTGTGTGCCCATTTTCCTCCCATGCCCTGCCACGTGTGAGCCAGCGCCCGTGTCCCCTCTCTCTTGAGAGGTGTCTGTCTTCTTAGACTTCAGGCCAGCTGCTTTCCCTGAACCTCCTCCCACTAAGGGTTCAAGAGAAGTCACGGTTTTGTAGATTCTCTGGCTGTTCCTCCCGTGCGTGAGAGGTAATGCTCCTCCAGCTTCGACGTCCTAGAGGGAAAGGACGTGACCCTGGGTCATTCCCATGACCGCAGGAGAGCTGCTCCCCCTCCACTGTCACCTCCATGTTCCAGCCGGAGTAAAGGTCAGGGTCCGGAGGCTTCTGGAAGAGCAAAGAACAGAAACTCCCTCTCAGAAGCCTGTGCCGGAGACGCCCGCCTCTCTCTCGTTGTTGTGTGTGGGAACACACACAACAGGGGAGAGGGAAGTGATCATTTTTACTGAGCTGATGGGCACCCAATGTCCCTGGGATTCTGCGCAGGAAGAAGGAGGGGGAGAACAGAGTTTGGGAGGCAATTAGCCACATCTGCTGTGCGTAGTCTTGCCTAAGCCCTCCTCACACACCAAACAGTTTCTTAAGCTTTTACCCATCCCCTCCTCTTTGGAAATTAATGAAAGCTATGGACCCTCTCTCCCCAAAATTTCCCATGTGTGCATTCAAGTGAAGTTGTGCATGTGATTTCGAGGCATTCACTGACTCCTTGAAAGCCCGAGACCCATGGGACCAACACACCTGATGGTTGGTCTCATCCTTGGTTCCCGGAAGCAGAGCCTGAGGCACAGACTGTGTGTGAGCAATTTCCTTGGTGTGATTCCAGGGGCAGAGGTGTTTACACGGGGAGTGACACAGGCAGGTGCGGAGGCAACTCCAGGAGGTGTTACTGAGTTGCTGCCCCTGGAGGGGAAGGGCAGAAGGGGCAGAGCTTATCCCCTGGGTCCTGGGCCTCACTGGGCAGGGCTGCCCCATGTCAGTAAGCCCCCCATTTCTGGGTGCTTGTGCACGAGGCTGAGTGGGCTCTTGTCCCACCTGCTGAGCAGGAGAGGCCCAGACAGAGCCACACTCTGGCCCGCAGGAGAGTTGTGGTCAGGAGTGAAGCTGGCAGCAGCCGGTGTGGAGAAGGTCATCCTAACGCGGCTGGAATGAGAAGCGAGGCTGAGAGGACGGACAGCGGTGAGCAGGAGGTGCCCGGGATGCAGGCCGGCAAAGGGGAGCATCGCCTGTTGCTCCGGCCTCCCTGTGCTCCTGCCACTTTCCCGCTTGTGCCCATGTTTCACTAAATGCCAAATTACTTGTGGCTTCTCAAACACGTTGCGTTGACCCAGGACTCAGTTGCCAGGGACAGAAACCAAGCTCAAACCTGCTGGAGCCAAAATGTGAAGTTATTGGTCTCTATGTGAAACTGGCTTTAGGCATAGCAGGATCCAGGGGCTCAACAGACGTCATCAAGTCTCTTACTTCTGTTTTCTCATTTTTTTCCTACTGTGGGTAATTCTCTTTGTAGTGACAAAAATGGGCATCAGCAGCCTTCATTTAAGATCATTCTGGGTTAGCAGCTCTATTGGGGAGGGGGACCTTCTCTCTGCTAGGGTCGATACATTCATCCCAGGGAAGACACTGATTAGTACCGAGTGGGTCACACGCACACCTCTGGGTGATCACAGGGTCCGCGGCGTGGAGGTGCACGAGTGTTCCCCCTGGCCCCATGCCCACTGTGATACTTGCAGTCCCCGTGTAAGCATGTGGGGGGTGAAGGAAGCGTTTTCCAAAGAGAACCACATGCTTTTATCAACAGAAGGGAAAAGGGAGGCTGGGTTGGCAGAAGCAACATTTGTCCATGATACACGCCACGCTGCATCTGGAGCCTTAGCCCACGCCACGGCTTCTTTCTGGAATGTTCTTCCTTTCCTCGTCCATTAAGAGAAAGGATTCCCTGGCTCCTTTGTGTCACGTCCTCAATGAATTCATCTCGCAAACTCTAACTGCTCTAGTTTCTATAGTACCTGGGCGTTGTGTGTGCCCCTTCACACGGGCTCAAGGACCACTGCTCCTCCTGGGTCCGTCCCCTCGGAGTCAGCGGGGCAGCACACGCACGGCTCTGCAGCTTCTCACCGAGACGACGGTTTACCGCAGGCGGCGAGGCCGGGGGAGGGGCGGTTAGGAGGCTTCACAGCTGGTCTAACCTCCTCAGCATCTGGGCGACTTACTGCATTCTTCCCAAGGTCCAGGCTTTCCTCCTCTGGGCACAGGCCCCGTACTGTGTGAATAATCCAGTTAGGTCCTCGTTTCCAGCTGGCTTCACACTTGGCTTCATCTCTGTAAAAATTTATTGAATAGAGCCTAACTGGAATTTAAGGTCCCTCTTCTTTTTTCAGCTTTATTGAGGTATAATTGGCAAATAATATGGTAATATATTTGAAGTGTTCAGTGTGATGATATTATAGATGTATGTGTTGTGAAAGGAGTCCTCCAATTGAGTTAATTAACACATCTGTCACCTCACCTCACATATTTATCTTTTTTTTGGTAAGGGCACTTAAGTTCTGCTCTCTTGGCAAATTTCAACTCTACCATACCATGTTACCAGCTGCAGTCCCCATGTTTCATGTTAGATCCTCAGACCTGTTCATCTTACAACTGAAAGTTCATCCCTTTGACCGTCCTCGCCCATCCCCCCACCCCCAGCCCAGCCACCATTCTACTCTGTTTCCATGAGTGCAGCTTTGTTGTTTAGATTCCACGTAGAAGGGACATAAGGTCCCATTTTTAATACTTGATTAACGTCTCCCTCAGTGTGAACCTCGTATACTTTTACCAAAGCATGACAATTTTTTCCACCCCTTAAGGTAAACACACACGCACTCATTCGAAAAAATATCCTTTCAATATTGACTCTTGGATACCTGTTAGACACTTAGTCCTGTTCTAGGAGTTGAGCATGCAGAGTGAACAAGACAGAAAAACTTCCCTGCTCACGTGGGGCTTACATTTTGGTGGGGAGAGATTGACAATAAATGATATAAACATTTAAGATCGAAAGGATATCAGACAGTGATAAGTGACACAGAGAAATATAACAGGAAAGGGCTTCAGGGTCCAGACGCGATCTGGGCACGACAGGAAGGAGGTGGGGAGGCGAGGCGCGCACGGGGATCCCACGTGCCGCCGCCCCAGCCTCGAATCCACCAGGGCATTTCCAGAGTCTCCGCACTCTGGGAAATGTGGCTTTAAATGAAGGTGGGCTCATTGCCACCTCCGGACAAGGAGAAGGGAGAGCAGTGAGGGATGTGAATAGCACAAACTTGGAGTCTGGGATGGAGATCAAAAGGCAGTCTACAGGTGAGTGTAGACACCCGGAAGGCACATTCTGCTTAATTTGCTTTATATCCAGCTTTTATTACTGCCTCTGAATTGGGGTGCCTCCCGTTATCTGACGCTAACTTTCATGATTGAAAAAGAAACACGTTGGCTTTGTTCAGACTTGGGAATGGTCCATATAGATTTAGCAATCTGTTTAACCTGCGCTGAGAGGAATCTGCCTCTGCCGCCCCTCCTTCTGCATCTTCCACTTTCCTCCAGAGGGAGGCAGCAGGAGGGACTGAGAACTGATGAAATGCAAAGATTAGAGGCTGTAAATCAGTCTCTCCGAGGAGGATCACCCCTAGGCCACAGGATAAACGTCGTTATTACACACAGCCCCGTGTATTTGGAGTTCACAGTTTTTCAAGTGCCACAAGATAGGAGACTGTTCATAGAATTATCCAGAACCCTGCTGCGGCTGTGCAAGGAGTTCAGGCTGTCCGACCATCGGGGAGGTTGTGGGCTGCAGGCACAAGTTAAAAATAATCGCCAGGTTTTGACATCACTTTCTTTCTCCCCCATGGAGACGGGAAGTCATTCTCGCATCCTCGTTAGGAAGTACTCGGATTCAGGACTCTGTTCCCATTTAAAGTCAGGACAAAGGAGATAATATCAGTTAACATGTAATGGGTGTTATTTTTTACTTTATAATAATAATCATAGCTAACATTTATAGGGTGATATTTGTTCTTTGCAAAAAGTTAGCTAGCGTTTATGGAGCGCTACATATTTTCCAAGCCCTGATTTAAGAGCTTGATGTGTATCATCTCATTTCTCATGATGGAGTAGGAACTATTACCTCCGTTTTATAGACGAGGAATTTGAAACGCAGAGAGATTCAGTAACTTGCCTAAGAGCACACGGCTAGTAAGTGTTGGATACAGTACAGATATCAGTCAAATCACTCAGCTGTGACTATAACCGTGTGTGTGTGTGTGTGTGTGTGTGTGTGTGTGTGTGAGAGAGACCATGTATTTGGAGTTGATGGGATAAACTTTTGGTCTTGAGTAAACTGAGGCATGGTCTGGCTAGGGTTTGACTCTCTGCTAGCACACTGAGATCACTGTCCTGGATGCTGGGGGGGACATGGGGTTTGGTGTAATTACACAGGCACCTTGTAAAGAATCTCAGAGCTTTCATTCACCTCTGAAAGAGTTAAAGAGAAAATTGCGGTCAGTGCTTCTGCAGAGGGCCTGTGAGTGTGGTTTATTTGCTTTTTCCATCCATCTATCACCTTCTTTCCTTCTCTGGGCAAACAAAACTCAGTTCTAAACAGCGTTTACGGTTTGTGGTACATTTCGTATTTATTAATATTTATGCCGACATTGAGAGTCCTGACTAGAAGGCACCTAATGTATATATACACTCCCACATCTGTTTGGTCTGCTTCTGCACCTAAGATCCTGAAAATACTCCCGATGTTCTTAACAGGCTGGTGTTAGGACCCAGGAAGGACAGTGCAGCGACGGATATAAATAGAGAAGCAGAACAGAACAAAGTTTGAGGAGAGAGCCTGACATCACTCACTCTCTCCACCCAAGGAGCTGGGGGCCGGGCGAGGTGTAAGCTTGAGTCAGACCAGAAGGAGTTGGCCAGTGAGCGCTCCAGCCCCGGGAGCGGGTGGGAGCCCCAGGACCACGTTCCTTTAAAGCCTTCTCGCTCTCCTCACTTCAGGGAAACAGAGAGACGTCCCGGGCCAAACCTGGATGGAGACAAATGAACACTCCTGAAACAGAAGGCAAACAGTGACGGGCGGACGGGCGCCCCCCGTGCCTCGGTGCTGCAGGCACAGACCTGTGTTGCCTTAAGGACTGCAGTTAGGAACTGGGTTTCTCCTCCTGCATCCCGTGGCTGGTCTGGTCCTGCAATGTGGTTATCCATCACCGAAGACTCTCAAGTGTGGGGACAAGCAAGAAACACCCACTAACTCTCCAAGACAGCTGCGTTTCACCAACTTTAGAGAAACAGACTTTTTCTTTCCGGAACCCGTGAAAATGATCCTTTCCCAAGGAAGTGGAAGTTAAGGAGGACACTTGGTCACAGAGGCTCAGGAATTTCACTCGCATCCTGTTTTCACCTCTGAACAAACCATGAGGAGGCTGCTGCCTCTCTGCTGCTGGCATTCCTGGCTGCTGCTGTTTTATTGCGACGTTCAGGTAACGTCCCCCCGGCTCGCGTTGAGGCTGGACTAGAGGGCTGCAGGGAGGGTTCCCGTGTGTGTCTCACGATGTGGTGTTTTGTGTGCAGGTGCACGGAGCCCACTCCGGGTCCCAAGCCCACCCAGGTAAGGGAGCTCCTTCGTGTCCTGTTCACCACCGGCTCTTCCCGCCTGATGTGGGGTCATCTTGCCTGATGACGCAGTTCCTTGGTTTCCTCCAAGGCTGTGGGCAAGTGGCCCTGCTTTGGGCCCCCAGCCCCAGCCAGCTGCCCTGCAATGCGTTGCCCTCCGGGCCGCTCTGCTCGTCCCCGACGCCCGTCTTCAGTGTCTCGGAGCTGTGGCTGGGGGAGCAGGTCTCTCTGCGCCCAGCAGCCTGTCGCTCATGGTCATTTGAAACCCTGTGATTAAGGAGAGGTAGTGTTCTCAGGGCTGAACGACTTCTGCCTCTCTCTGTGGCTCACATCCCGTGTCTTCAGTGCACATTCCCTTGCACTGACTTAGAGCTTCAGCCGGTCAGCCCCACGGCTCTGTCGCACCCATCCTGTCGCTGTCCTGACTGTGGGGGCTTGGCTCCCCCAGCCCCGCCTGAGCTCACGAAGCAGCAGGAGAAAACCTCTCAGCCACCGGCTGCGCTCACTTTTCTTCTGCCGTCGTGAGTCCTCGGTCGAGAAGTCTTATGGTGAGGCTTCTTTGGGGAGGACGGAGGAGGCATGAAGTTGTCACACGCACGGGTGGTTGGCACGGGCAGGGCGCAGGCGGACGGCGTCGTGTGAGTGCAGGGACTCACTTCGCTGGTGGTTGTCTCCCATTTGCTCCTGGGTGGCCCCATACTACTGTCCCCACACCCTTGCTCGGAAGCCAGAGAACAAACCCTGACCTGTGTGTGGGCTGCCCCTGACTCAGAGCCATAGGGGATCTGGTTGGACCCCCCCAATTATCATCACAAGCAGCCCTCCCACCTTCACGGGGACTAGACTGTAAGGATCAAGTGGAAACTGTGGGCACAGCTGGCATTCCTGGGACCCCATCCCAGGTAAGCCAGGACCTGGGAGAAAGCCCTGGTCAGAACCTTGTTGGGTGTAGTTAGACGGGGGGGGGGGTGGGTGTTTGTCTCCTTTCTGTCCCCTTTCTGGTGACGCAGCACAGAGCTAGGACATTCCCACCATTGTTGTCTTACCAATTTCAGTGGTTGAGGTGTTGCCATTTCTCTTTCATCCACGCGTTCAAGTTAAATCTTCTGTTGAAAAAGGTGTGAATTTTCACATGCTCCCCTTTTCTCAACCAAAATGCTGAAAGAAAGAAAAAGGATTTCTGTAGCTTGGAATAAAGAAATCATCCAGCACCGCATTAGAGAGAGGTCATGTGTGTGTGAGACTCCCCCTTCTCGCTCATGCCAGGCCTATAGCTCATGCTGGTCCTCCAGCAGAGGAGGACTGGGGGTGGAGGGAAGGTGTGGTCCACCAGGAACGGCAGAGCCAACATGGCAGCCCCTAGACCCCGGCTGCACTCAGGTTAGAGAGGAAGCTGTGAGGTGCTCCCAGATTGGGCCTTGGCCGTGCACGTCCGCACGCCCACATGCACCCACGTCCACGCACGTCCACATGCACCCACATGTGTCCACATGCCTTATTGACCTTCAGCTCCAAGGAGGGTTTGAATTCAGTCTTTGTTCCATATAGAAACTTTGCTCCCCTCATGTCCTAATTTAGGGTGGAAAAAATTATTATAGTTTATAATATAATAGTTTATTATATAATAGTTATTGATCAACTAACTGCCTTAGAGAAATAATAACAGAAATATCACTAAAAAGAAACAACAAACATTGAAGACTGTGGGGAAAACTGAAGGAAAGGGCATTTGGATCTCTCAGCTCTAAGTCTTCTTTCCAATGATGTTCCACGTCCACTGGTTTCCTTCTTGTCTCCACCTCCAGTCTCCAGCAAGCCCTCTCCTTCTTCTCATCCTCCCTCACCCCACTTTCTTTTAACCTTTTATTTCCTTCTCTTCCCCTCTCCTTCCTTCTTGTTTTTTTTTTTTTTTTTGGTGAGGAAGATTAGCCCTGAGCTAACATCCATTGCCAATCTTCCTCTTGCTGAGGAAGACTGGCCCTGAGCTAACATCTGTGCCCATCTTCCTCCACTTTGTATGTGGGATGCTGCCACAGCATGACTTGATGAGCGGTGTGTAGGTCTGTGCCTGGGATCTGAAACCGTGAACCCTGGGCCACTGAAGCGGAGTACACGAACTTAGCCACTACACCACCGGGCCAGCCCCTCTCCTTCCTTCCTTTTTAGGTAAGATGAAGGCCAACATTTATTGAACACTTAGGTGGTTTTTTCCCCACGTGGACGAAACCCTATTGCTTCCTCTCCCTTTGTCCCTCCTCCCTCCCTCCCTCCCTCCCTCCCTTCCCTCCTTCTCTTTCTCTCCCCCTTGCTTCCTGTCATCCTTCCTCTCCGTCTCCCTCCTCTACCTCCAGTCCTTTTCTTCTTTCTTCTCTTCCTATATCTTGGACTCTGCTCAGCCCCCTTTCCTACGGAAAACTCTGCCCCCCTGTTGTCCGTGTAGCATCAGCATCTGGGGGCCTCCCTCATTTGGCTTCTGACCATTCAGGCCTGCGGTGTCCGAGGAAGAGCCCCCGCGCAGAAAACCTGACTCCCAGCACTCCTTCTCAAGAGCATCCACCCATGGACCCAGTAAACACACAGAGAGCCTGTTCCTAATAGGAACACATTTGGAAACAACCTAAACACCCGTCAGTGTGGGAATAACTTAGATTGTAGCATGGTTATTCTAGGGCCACTAAGCAGCAGTCATCAAGTGCTGAGATGGCGGTGTATTGGGACTTTCATGTAGATTCCGTACAGTCCTCTCAACAATCCTTCCAAGCAGTGATGTTACTCTCCTGCCGCAGATGAAGAATGCGTCTTTCAGAGAGAGTCAGTGATTTGCCCAAAGTCCATGGCTAAGGAGCCCTGGTGGTGACCTAAGGACCTCACACTTTAGAGGGAGCTGGGGGAGACAGACAGGCAAGGAGATTAGTGAAAACAACAACAGAGTGCTCAGTAGCGTGAGGGAGGTGTGCGCAGGGTGTGAGGTGAGACTAACGTAGTGGTGCCCAACATAGGCTGAACACTAGTCTTTGAAGGCCAGCCTATTCTCCACCACGACCACAGCAAACTTTCTCCTTGAGGTTCTCACAGGACCGGTGAGCTTTTCCTGTTTCCTCACTGTGGCGCCTGGCGCAGGGCCCTCCCCTTAGTAGATGCTCAGTAGATAACCTGTTGACTCGATTCTGCGCTGTCAGTCAAAGATTTGCTGGTCATCTGGTGAGCTGAACCAGTAAAGATAGTTAGCCCGCATCATTTCAATGCCCAAGGGGAGTTTCGGCTTGGTTATCTGGTCTGTACCAGTTACCTACACCAGCCCAGCTAACTACAAAGTTGCCAGATCTTTATCTCCACCACGGAGATAGGTGTTTAGTTTTGGAAATGATTGACAAACAGCTTCCAGTCGTTTTGACCTTTGCACTACGTGTGACGTGGATCGCCATCTAGAGATTATAGCACCTTGTGGCTGAAAGGAACAGTGGAGGCTGTCCCGTCCACCTCCCCATTTGACAGTTGGTGACGGTGAGGCCCAGAGAGGGCAAGTGGGGACTGCACTGCACCTCTGAAACCTTCTCTCTGGCTCCAGGCGGCCCGATTTCTTGCTCTGTTCTCCGAGGACAATGCTGGGAAGCTGTGATGGTTGGTAAACCTAAATGGCACTGACCAAGAAATTGCAGGTCATTTTTAAAAAGGTTATAAACATGCCTCTTACAGATAACTTTCGTAATGAGAAAAAGGGGACTTTAAAGAAACATGTCATTTTCCAGAAGTTTCCTGGCCCTGGGGTCACGGAGCAGCTGGTTCCAGTCCATTTCCAGGAGGTCAGGCAGTTCTCCTCACCATCCTAGTTAGAGGTTGGGGAGGCCAAAGCAGATGATTATAGTGATTATGGTTTCCTATATTTACATAGTGTTTTTTCTGTGCTAATCAGTAATTTTTTTCCCTTTATTTTTGTTTTTTTAATTGAGATATAATTGACATATAACATTGTATTAGTTTCAGGTGTACAACGTAATGATTTGATATTTGTATAGATTGTGAAATGATCACCACAGTCAGTCTAGTTAACATGTGTTGCCAACACAGTGTTACACAGTTTATAAAGAACTGTCAGAACCACTAGGTCATGGCAGAAACTTCATTCTTCAACCTCCTAGTGCAAAAAAAATGTGTCTATGATGAAATTAAAAAAAAATAATGTTTATACCCTATCGAACAAATGGAAATTTGGCAAGTAGAGATTTTTTGGGGTACCGGAATTACATATGTCTTCTTTCTATGTTTATTCATTCATTTATTCATCCTTGCATTTCATCATTCATTCTACCTATATAGTTTTTTTTTAAATTAATTGCTAACATTACAATTTTGGAGAGTTCAAATGCAAAAATCTGGATTTCGGGCACACGCGCACACACACACACACCCACACACCCTAGGCCCTGTTTTAGACATGGGAATAGCGTGCAAATAGAACAGACAAAGTCTCTACTCTCAAGTCGCAAAGAGTTGGATACAGGAGACAGATAACAAGCAAAGATACTGACAAGCAAAAAGTTTCAAAATAGAGTGGGAAAGAAGAGTGAGTGGTGGTCATGAGGGGCTGTCAGGAAAGACCCCTCGGGGGAGAGGGGTGCCGTTGGACTGAGGCTCAAATTACAGAGTCCGTTATGCACCAGGCGAGGAGAGCACTCCTCGGGGGACAGTGGGGACAGCAGGCAAGTCCTGCGGCAGCAGAAGTGAACCCGGTGACAGAGGCAAAGAAAGATGTAGCCACCAGCAGCCTGACGACTGGCAGGGACCCACCTCCCTCTGTGTGCTGTCCAGTCAGTGGGACCCTGGAGAGGTTTTTCCCTACACAAGCTCAAGGATAAGGGTTTCCCTTTACTGACACAAAGAATAAGTAATAGGGAAGGGACAGGATAGGGGAGCCTGGAAGAAAAACTGAAGAGGAAAAATGAAAGATTTTACTGACTAGTTGTTTTTTTTTTTTTTTTGCTGAGGAAGATTTATCCAGAGCTAACTTCTGTTGTCAATCTTTCTCTTTTTGCTTGAGGAAGATTGTCCCTGAGCTAACACCTGTGCCCATCTTCCTCTATTTTGTATGTGGGACGCTGCCACAGCATGGCTGAGGAGTGGTGTAGGTCTGCGCCTGGGGTCTGGACCTGTGAACCCGGGCCGCTGAAGTGGAGTGTGCTGAACTTAACCACTATGCCACGGGGCTGGCCCCTTGACTAGCTTTTTGAGTATTGATCCTCTTGTCTCTCTCCTTCTCTCTCTCACCAAACTGAATCAACAAAACATTAAATATGGCTGAAAAATTATTCCTGAAGAACTGACTTATAATTGTGGTGACGTAGGCTGAAACTCCCTCTCTCTCATCTTATTTTTTAGGCCGGGGGTGTTTTGAAGTCCCGGAATGGGCCACATTATATATATATATTATCGTTTGGTGATGACAGCTTGCTGTCTTGTCTGAGCATTTAGTCTTGATGAGAGTTTACCTGGTGAAAACGGGGCAACTGTATAAATAGGAGATCTCATGCCATCTTCTTTGTGGGAAAATAGACGGAGAATCTTATTCCTAAAAGAATGAGATTTTCTTGTTTTGTTGCCATTTTAGGGCTACAGGTTGTTTACTCCTTAGGCTATAAAAGGGAATCTAAAAAGAGTAATGTGAAAGTGTTGACTTGAGTTCTTTGGCATGTCTTGCTGGCATCACAATGTTTTAATTAAAAAGAACTTAATTGCTAACATTAAAATTTTAGGATATTTCAAATAAAAAAATCTGGTTTCTGACTTCTCTTTAAAGATGGCAGACTTGGCAACACTGGGTAGATCTTCCTCCAGAGCCACGATGACTTGGCCTGGAAAGCCGCTTCTTTCTTTAGACAGGACACGAACTTTCCAGTGTGCCACAGCCTCCCCAAGTGCAACTTGGAGTGACACCAGCGGTTTGTTTCCAGCATCTGTTCTGACTGGCCTGTGCCTTCCGGGCTGGTGACCATCGTGAACAGCATCCCGACCTCTACCTGGAGCACCCCCTGTGGCCCCTGGCCCCTGTGGATTTTTCGGTTTGCCCCTCCATTCCTGTTTCCAGTCTGTTGGACTAACTCTGCGTTGCTAGTTACCAGACATCTGGGGCAACCGAGTGGGTGTGTCACGTGTCTGCAGTGCAGTGACGTGGGCTAGCAGGCCCCCTGCTGACCCCAAGCCCCTCTTCTCTTCACTGACACTGCGGACTCTGGCTAGCGTTCGGGGTGTATCTTTCCACGTGAACAAGATAGCATCTCTTTACTCTGTCAGCCTTTCTGCCCAGGATGGACCATGGCCATTTGTAAACGGAGAGGATAAGAAAGGGTTTATTATCCACAGGGTTTATTTTATGAAAATGAGAATTCTGAAGATACAACATCTGTTCTTTGTACAACAGATGTTATTTCCTCTTCTGATTTTTTTTTCCCCAGATGAATTGAATAACAAGTTAATGATATTTTCCCCTCCTCAAAATGAATATCCTAGATTTTAGGGGAAAAAAGCATGGTGGAAATGAAAACAAGTATTTTTGATGTTTACCTTTCCGATTCTCAGTGCTGCATTACTAGAGTGGGCCATTGCCAGGGGGCATCCGCTGCAGTCAGTGTCTCTGATGCGCACAGGGTCAAGTGGATGGAGCCCCACCTCTCCTTAGCCCAGATCGGAGAACAGCTTTGTACTCGGCTTACATTTTGGACTCACGTACTTAACACTTTTGAGAAGACAGCCTCACAGCTGCAAACTGAAGAATGGACCCAATGATCTGGAGCCGTGCAGGTGCTTGGCACCCTGTGCACACAAGTCCAGATATGAGATGGAGCGCTTCCAGTTTCATCTGGAAATTTAGTGTGGACGTCGCCTATGGTCATTGTAATTGAGGAAGAAGTCTTAACATACTTTTTTAAGGAGTACGGGTCCAAACATTCAAACAGAACAGAAAGATAATGAAATGTAAATCTTCTTCTTCCATCTTACACCCAGTTCCTCGATTTCCTCACCCCCAACATACCTTATCGTATGTCCTACGGTATCCATCCAAACACCTCTCCCTCTCCCTTTCTCTGCTTCCCTCCCTCCCCGTCTGCTGAACAGCTGTATTTTACATAAAGAGTTCGTAGCACACACATTTTTTTCTCACCTTGATTTTTTTTAACTTAACGGTGTAACTTAAAGAACATCCTACGTCATACACGTATGTCAGCCTCGTCAGTTATCCTGGTCCACGCCAGTCCATCATGTAGACACCCCGTCTTTGTGTAGCCAGCCGTCTGTGGGTGAGCGTTTAGGCGGTTTGCAGCCTTTTGATACTGTTAAAAAAAGCTGCAGCAAATGCCCTGTGCACAGAGTGTATCCTAGGATCAATTCCTCCTGGTGGAATTACGAGGTCTGAAGGAATGTGCGCTTGAAATTCAGACAGGCACTGTCACATTGCCTTCCAGAAAGGCTATGCTGATTTCAATCTCACCAAAAAGGGGTAGAGCTTGCCAACTTAGTGTGTCTAACTTAGTGTGTCTGACCTGTGAGCTGTGATAGGCCAGCTCATCGTAGTTTTAATGTGCTTTCAAGAATTATGAGCAAGGTTGCACATCTTTGCATATATTTAAAAATAATTTGCATTTCTTTTTCTTTGAACTGTCTGTTTATGTCCTTTGCCCCAATACTCTGTTGGTTTAAATTTTCTTAATAATAGGATTTTTATTAATATCATAAATTTAATTCATTCTTTAAAAAGAAATCAGTGCATTTCTTTCCTATGTATTATATAGACATTGTTCCCCAGTTCGATTTAGCTTGATTTATTTTTCTGTACAGAAATTTTAAAAATTTATGTAGTCAAGTTTATAAGCTGATTTCCTCAGAAGTCTTTGTGTTTTATTTTATTACATTGACATTTTGATCCATCTGGAAATAGTTATGGTATAAAGAGTGAGATGGGGATCTTAAGTTTTTGTAGATGGTTAACTGGTTCTAATGCCTTTTGTGGAAAAATGTTTCTTCTCTGATTAAAACACCACCTTTATCATAAACTAAAGTTTCATATGTGCTTGGGAGTATTTATGGTACTAAGAGCTGCTCCCGCTGATCCCCTCAGTGTCCCTTGCCGTTTCATCTCCAGATTTTGTGGTTATTCTGTCTCATTTATTTTTTATATAAGCTCCATAATCAGCTTTCTCTCACACAAAAAACTCTCAGCATTTTTACAACAAATTTCCTAATATTTGTATATTAATTAAAGGATAGTTGATATTTTTATGATTTTGAGTTTTCTTTTCCAAGAATAGGTTAAGTCCTTCATTTATTCAAGAGTTCTTTTACATCCTTCAGCATTATTTTATTGTTTTCTTCGTGAGAATTGTGTACAGTTTTTATATTTTTGTTCTTAAATGTCTTCTCTTTATTGGCTGCATTTGTAAATGAGAACTTTTCTTCTATTATTTTTTAGCCTTGTTGTTTAATACAGAGAAGCTACTGACATTTGCAAATTATATCTGTATCAGCCTCTTTACTAGATTCTTTCACTGTTTGTCACAGTTTTTCATTTACCAAATTCTTTTCTTATTGGTAATAGTTGTTCATTTTCATTATCAGGCATACATCATTTGAAAATAATGATCACATTATCTCCTCTTTAAAAATTCTTTTTACTATGAATAACTCAAAGATTACTTTATTAATTTTTACTTTTCTGTAATCTGGCAGACATTTGGGGCTGTTGATGATTATTTAGTCATCTAGACTGTTATTTCCACTTCTGGGAACTAATGGCAGAGAACTAAGCCCAGAGAAGATTAGTTATGAGAACGGCTGAGCCTGTGATGGGGCAGCCCCTCCATGGACTATTCCCCAAGGTCGATTAGGAAGGCGGGATAGCAGTAAATGAATGAAACAATTCATATGGCATTAAGTGGGAAGAGAATAATAGAAAATAATATTTCTGCACAAAATTATATCTACTCAAAGAACAAGGATCAGAAAGGAATTTTTGAAATGATTAATTTTTCGTATGGAGGAAACAGAGATAATGGAAAGATCAGGACCAAACTTAGAAATTCTTGTATGTGAACATCACATCTAAAACCAGCCGGCTGGGTGGTTTCCGAGGAAGCATTTTAGTCCTTGTCTTTACAAATAGGCTACAGTTGTCTTATCGATTACTGTTAGGAGGAAATGAGGAAAGGTTGGTAAAGAGCCTCACACAGGGTCTGGCACAATATCAGTGTTGGTTTCCTCCTCTTTTTAAATTATTCCAACCTATTTCTTTCTCTCGTCTGATTGCGTTGGTATCTCTTCTAACACAATATTAAATGATAATGGGATAATGGGCATTCTTGTCTTTTTCTGGCACTAATCGGCCTGCTTCCAGTGGGGCACTGTGAAGCAGAGCGGCTTTTGTTTTCCTCCGTTAAAAGGTATCTCTAAAGTCCTATTTATTATATTTTATCCTGTTAAGGAAATATTCATCAATTTCTAATTTATTAAGAGTTTTTTTGTAACCAGGAGTGGGTATTGAATTTATTCATGTGCTTTTAATACCTCCCATGGTCACTGTGAGATTCACTCTCCCTCAGTTCATGATGTAGTTGGTAAGTAGTTCTTTACCTTTGGCTCTGTCCTTCCTAAGGGTGATTTAACATTTTTATTATTTTTTTTTCCCCAAGGGTTTGAGGTCTTGGCTTCTGCTTCGCATTACTGGCCATTGGAAAACGTGGACGGGATCCACGAACTTCAGGATACAACTGGAGGTAGACATGGGTGGTGACAGTGACTGAGACAGAGGAGTGGGTGGCTCTCAGGCATCAGGGGCCACCAGGAGAGACAGACATGAACAGATCTGCTCTGAAGCCAGGATGATGGAGATTAACAAACATTTGTGTAGCTTCCCCCAGTCATTGTTATTGTGAAGTATTTTACTAGAACTTTTATATATTTTTATGATTGAAAGACAGAATTTATGATTCAAAATATTATTAAAATGTGCATTTTGCCCAGCAACCTTAAAACAGAAGCAGCTGTTGTGAGCTTTAAGCTGTAGGTGACAGATCCATCTACGTACGAGTCCAGATGTACGTTTTCTAACTAGACAAAACTGCCATAATCTACATGCCTGTCCAACAGGGGCCCCTTTGAACCCAGTGCCAAAGGCTGTGCCACCTAAGATTAGCTCGCATGTTCTTGGGTCACAGCTTCAGTCAGGGAAGGCACCCCAGCTGCCAGTCGGCTTCTCTGCTCATCACGGCAGCTCCCCTTTGAAAAGACCAAACATCGCCTGCGATGCTTCCCACGGTCCCCAATTCCATGGAAAAGAGAGGCTCTAACCCACTCACTTCAGACATTTGCCAGAAGGAGTTTAAACCTCATCTTTCCCTGAGCCCTTTTGTTCCATTCCATCCAAAGTATAAGTTTCAAGTGATTTGGGATGCTTTAACGTTTTTATTTCCTTATTGCTCTGGATTATGTCAAACGCCTGAGGCATACACCAGAAGGGGTTTACTGCACAGCCATCCTAGCACACGCTCAGACTGTGTCTATACTGGTTCAGTGGAATGGATTATTTTAGAAACCCCACATATTGCTGATTGCTCTGCTTCCCACCCCAGCACCCTGGTATTTTCCTTATTCCTGTGACTTCATGTGCTGCCGTAAATTGCCACCTCAGGTTCTAAAACGTTTCCCTTTAAATCTGCAAATGGAGAAGCATTACAGCTGGTCTGTGCTGCTGGTGTCCCTAGAGGAGGAGCACCGTCGCGGGGTGGGTCCCCCAGAGGGTGCTGTCTGGGGCGCATTGCCACTCTCCTTCCTTCAGTGTCCTCCTGCTTGCCTGCATAGCGGGTGGCGATGGTGCCACAGTTGAGAACTGTCCTCAAGCTCGACATTTTCTCCAACAGTCTGCCCTGCAGGGAGGAAAGTCCTTGTAGAAGCTGATTAGGGGACCAGCTCGGGTGACAGTAAATGCCTCCCCTGGTGATAGTCTGGCTTTCTTTTCTCAGGGCCTTTATTTTAAAGCCTTGGAAAGGCGATCCTTCCACCAAGTGGAAACGCATTTCGAAATAGTTCATCGTTTAGGACACGGAAACTACAATTTTAGGAGTTATTTCAAACGAGAGGATAAATAACCATCACTAGATTTCTCTCCTCACCCCCTCAACTCAACTCATGGTTGTGACTAAATCAGTAACTTATGGTGTTTTGATAGACCTTTACTAATGAAAAATTCTTCTTATAAGATGATGTAATTACTCAGATACAATTACATCGTGGTTGAATTTTGTTCACCAAATGTATTCATTTCCCATAAAACTCTAACTATGTTAACGTTTGTCCCAAAACACTCGAACGATGAAGGTTTCACGGTCCTTTTCTATTGGATCCACTCTTTATGGTATAATGCTATGCTGGGGTATTTCAATTCGATTACAGGCTTCTTAAGAAAAAAAGAGAATCCACTCCATCAGCACACGTTGCTGCAGGAGCCAGTTGACCAGCTTTGACAGTCATTGCGGATGTGCAGCTGTGTTCTTTGTTGCTGAATTCTCTGTTGTTTCGTCCATTTGTCATCACATCATGGAGTTGTTTTCATGCTGTGTTTCTGTGTCATCAGTTCTTGTGACATCACAACCATTAATCCTTTTGTTAGGACAAGTTCATTTTCATATCTCTCAACTAAGTTCCCGGGGGGGGGGGAGCTGGAGCCAGCAAATTGGAACCAATGTTTGTGGCCAAATTCAGCAGAAATCACACCCTAGCTCTGGGACGGAACGGGGCCACTGGAGTTGGCCATAATATTGACTGAGAGTGGTGGAGGTGGGGGGGCGAGGTCAGAAGAGAAAATCCAAGATGCTCGTTGGGTGAGAGGAACACTTCTTGCTGCATGTTGAGTTGAGAGATATGTTGGTTCCATTTGTTTTTGTGTCACTCATTTGTTGTGCTTTTTCTTTTGTTGTTCCACCCAGCATTGCGAACCCACAACCTCACTGTGCTTCCTTCCCATAATTCTACCTTTGTATATACCAATGACTCTGCCTACTCAAATTTCTCTGCAACTGTAGGTGAGCACTCGTGTATTTCTGTTCTGTGTTCTGTCGAGTTTGGATCTGCAATGAATTTAAAGGCCAATTTACTTTGTTTCTACATGAATTCACCTCATCTTGGCTAGAAAATGAGCAGATATGCAAGAAAACAGCAAAGATCCAGGGTATTGAAATAACTACTTAGAGTTAGGTCTAAAGGAAGTGTCACTGAGTGCCATATGTCAGGAGGTGTATATAAGCCTTCAAGCCATCAGATCTTCCAAACCAGCTGCTTCTTTCCAGAACAAAACACACATACGATGAGATATTTTCTAAAAATAGAAATTGTTTGGATTTTTAAATGGATTATATTCTTTGGGAGAGGAAAAGCATGCCCTCTGAATGGAAAATTAAAGTTGATTTAAAAATACCTCATCAAAAATTTGATCTCTTACAAACATTAAAATCAGCATTTCTTCTGTAGCTGGAATTTTTTGGTAATCATTAGAAGCTGTTTTATAAAACACACACCCACAAGAGTCATGGTTGAATTATTATCTTATTTAATAACCTCCAGAGCCCATATGGTTTGTATTTTCCCTACGTAGCTCAAAGCAAAAGGGCTGGTAGTGATTGTGCCATCTATCTATCTATTTGGTCAGCGTAGAAAGTCAGTTCGGGTCACCTAGTTCTCACTCCTTGATCTTTGATTTACACATAACCTGATTGCTTCAGCTGTGAGGTGTTTGGCTTCCAAAATTAATTTTTCCAATTGAACAGTCTGGTTTGAGGGTTTATACAGCCTAACTCAATTATGCAACTGCTAGTTGTCCATTTCATTTTGTGATATATGGATCCCTCCCAGCAATAAGTGGATAGATAAAAATAAGGAGTTTACAAACAGTGAGAGGAGACACTGGAGCCCTCTGGGTTGGTTATCCACACGACCGTGGTTGTTAGAAAACCCGAGTTGGGGTAGTGGTCAGGGCAGAAGACCCCACCAGCCCTTCTGCACCCCTCCGGCTGGGTGGACAGCCCCAGGCGTAAGCCCATGTGGCAGACGAGGTATCGAGGCGCCTTTGACCCCAGTTAACAATAAATGCCTAATCACTTTTGGTGTTTACAGTCCTCACTTATCAAGTCTGTAAACCATTTACCTCACGCTCACACGGTCAGATACCTTTGCTATGGGAATAGGACAAAACAGAGCGAGGCTGGATGCGGCTCAGCCGGGACTCGCGGCCCTCCTTGTCGTTGGCAGGCTCCTCTGCGACGATTTGAAACCTGACTCTGGGCTTTCCTTCCAGATTCTGAAAATGGATTCTTTTAAATCGTGGGTTCCCATGTCTAAGGTTAGGGACTTTCAATTAGAACTCAAAAGGAGAGGGAGTTCAGGTGGAGTTTTATGTTCAAACTTGTAACCAAGTGTTTCACCGGAAAGTTCAGTGTGAAGATGGCCGTGGGAAGGACTCATAGAGCAGGGAGACGGAATTCAAGTTTAGGACAGTAAGGGATTATAATCATTTCACTGCTGGTCACTCAACTGTTGGCAAATATGATGATTATACGATCATTATAGTATAGCTCATATTATACAGTAATATAATGTTAATTAATGATAAAATATTAATATGATAAAATTAATTTAAAATTTAATATTCACACTAACTCATACATTATTTATAATTTAATTATTAATAATTAAATATTAAATATAATATTATAAATATATTATAAATATGTAATTATAAATATAAATAATACAGTATATTTGTATGAAAGTTGTTTGTAAGTCTGACACATCTTTAGACTTTTAATCACATAAGATTATTAACGTACCATGTTGTCATGCTTCTCACTTAGATATTGTAGAAGGAAAGGTCAACAAAGGCATTTACCTCAAAGAGGAAAAAGGAGTCACGCTTCTCTATTACGGACGGTACAAAACCTCGTGCATCAGTAACCCAGCCCAGTGTGGCCCTGAGGGTGAGTGAGCGCCATTCGTGTTCTTTTTAATGCGTTTCATTGTCAGGTGGCACCTGCCCCTCTGGACAGTGGCAGACTTGATGTGAAGTTCTCGTCAGGTGCAGAACGCGTGTAAACGCCATACACGGGTTTGGGGGAAGGGAAGGGATGGGGTGCCTAGATGCAGGCACCTAGAATTCTAACGAGAGACTTGTTCTGGAGACTGAGAATTAAAACACTGTCTCACAGAGATGTGAGAGCAAAATATTTAATCTTGTAAAGCAAAAAAAAAAAAAAAACAACTCTCTAGAAAGCAGACACAGCGCTGTCACATGGGACTTGGAGGGGACCGTGGTGTGTGTGGGAAGTAAATTGATGGTGTGGCGCGCTCGGCGTTATTTCTGGCTCCAGGGTGTTGATGATGGGTCCGGGCAGGGCAGCCTTTTAAGGCCGGTGCCATGGCTTTGCTTCCTTCGCAGCCGTTGAGCCTGGGGGGCGGTGGAGAGAGCTGTCCCAGCCGGTGTTTGCAGGCCTGTGGTTGGAATAAAACCACGGACAAAACATATGTATGCAAAGAGAAGTTAGGAGTCTATTCCTTTCTTTTTTTTTTCCTGTGAAAAGTAACCTGCGTCCTAGTATCTGAGCTTCAGACAATGGACATCTGGGCCACATTTCAGAACCTTCTGGGAAATTGTTCTCTGTCATCCAAATCAGCTTCAAGCCTTCCAGTTCCACTATTGTAGGCAAAATGATAATTTTTATTTCTAGGAAAAAAAAAGGAGTTTCACACAAGCCTTTCTGAAAGTTCTAAGGGGTTTTGGACATCCTTGTCAAAATATCACGGTGACGAATTCATTGTACACTTCTGGGACTTACGGACCACATCCCAGGAAAAATAAACAAAAGCTTAGCATGGCAAAAACATGTGGGAGGATACGTTTTGGGCTTTTCAGAACCCAGAGTCTTGAGAAACGTGTTTTGAGGTCCAAAACCACGGCCAGGTTTACAAAGCCGTTGTTTGAGCTGTCCCCGAGTTCAAACTGTCCTATAAACACACTAGACTTGTTTACTTCTCTAAATTGAAAACAACCCCGCCTCAGCTGCAGGGACTGAGCGAACCAGGAGGGCAGTGGTGCTCGGCCTCGCCCCTTCCCTGCCTCGGGTCAGGGAGGCTGTGGAGTTTCAGTGTGGTTTTCACTCCAGTCTCTGGGGAACGCCTCTCTTCGGGGGAAAGGTGTCTCTACAGATTCAGCTATGGACTGGAGTTTATTTCAGGTGGGATACGAATGGCGTAGGTCCAGGGATTCCAATGACTGGGGACTATCCCGGATTACTAGCCTTTGGGGGTGACAGCGATAGGCCCAGTGGGGGGGCATGGCTATTGGAAATCGGACCTACTGAAAAGTTCTACCTGAACTCCGAGATCACAAACTGGAGGCCTCTGCGTGGCTTCTGCCCTGTGGCTGTGTTTGGTTTGGCAGGCATGGAGTTAAAAATTTTTAATTAGCTACCACCATTGAAAGATAGAAACATTTCCCATAAAAATATGGATTTCCAGTTTCTCTCGAGAAAACCCCCCTGCCCCCTCATTGGGTGGAGCAACGGTGGTGGCCCCTGCAGAATGGACGTTGTCCTTTCAGGTCAGCGTGGACGTCCCCACCCTTCCAATCATGGAGCCAGTGGGGACACAATGCACCTGCATAGCTTGGGCACCTGGGCCAGATGGCCAGCGTTCCAGTCTCATTTCTTATCCTTTCTGCAGTGACCTTGGACCACCACTTACCCTCGGAGTCCAAGTTCCTCATCTGTAAAAGGGGTCAATAAAAGTGCCTTCCTCGTGCAGTTGTTATGAAGACTAAAAGAGCTAACACCAGGTTGGCCCAGCTATTGAGAGGCCACGTGGGTTGATAACCCCTCTGTGCGTGTCTCCAAACTTCTCTTCTTTCACTAGGGTTTTTGTCCTAATGAGAACACCAGTTGGCCCGCTTTGAGACTGACCCTCTGACAGGGGCTGACATGGTGGGACTAATCGCAATAATGACCCACAATTCTTAATGGCTTACCTAATTGATATTCTAATCCCATTACATGTATTAACTCCCCACATCCTCAGAAAAACGAGACCTACAAGAGCTTCGGGTGGGAGCAAGAGCTGTGAACTCTGGCTTCATGGCCTGCTCTGCTAACAGCTTCTTGGGTGTCGTAGCTAACTGGAGTCTTGTAAGATATTTTTCACGTGGCCATTTTCTTTACAGTACGGCTAGGTTTAAAATGAAGCTGGGAACCTTAAATGAACCTTGGCTCCCTGGGATGGGGCTGGCGTGAGGCTTACTGCAGACATGGAGGGAGGCTGGGTATTTCTCAGTCTGCCCTGCTCTGTCTAGATCTCAGCTTCGTGAAGTGACAGGGCCACCGAGCATGCGTGACATGATTAGGACAACTGCATGCATTTACCAGTTTTGATTACCATATCCTTTGTTCCAGCGGGTTTCCCTGGGGCCTAACTGAGCTTGTATTTCTGAGTCCAAGAAGAACAGGATGTGAACCGGGAAGGTCTGTCCAGCATTTTCCAAATTAAGGTCCAGGTAGCAGATGAAGTATGTGAGATGATTTCAGGTGGCACTTGGAGCAATTAAAAAATTAATGGTTATATTTTTATTTTAACACAAATAGCTCATCAGAAATGTGTTTTCATAGATATTATTTAGGATAAGACTTCAGTAAGTGATAAGCTTTAAAAACGGATTGACTTGATAACGTTTCATAATAATAATATTGGTGGTATTCATATATGTTGAAAATTGTGAGGGATTAAAATGTGGGAAACATTGAATTATCCTTTTCAGATGCATCGGTCTACCCCACTTCTACATTTTTTTTGGTGGTGATGGTGGGCACAAACTTATAACCCATTATTTAAAAAATAAAACCAGCATTTAAATAAAGACAGAAATGCTCCCCATCCCCAGTCCAACAGGTCAACTGTTTTCATATTTCTTAGCTCTAAATTCTCTTATGGTCTCTCTTCATATTTTCAGCTGATTTTTTTGAAAAGAATGTTTTAGGAGACAAATTTGGAGTTGGAGATTTTCAGAAAAGAATAAAACACCTGAGCAATAGCTGTCCCCCTCTCTGAGTCCTCAGATAGAAAACGGAATCTTCTTTCTCGGCCAGACCGCCCGCTCCAAGCTCTCCCACCAATGTCCTGCCTCTCCCAGAGCTTTCCTCCACCGGCTTTTCCACCTTCCTTCCTTCCTGTGAGCTGACTGTGGGTCTTGCCTTTTGGCACATGGTTCCTTCTGGGGAAGTTTTCTCACAGACACTGGGTGCAAATGCAGGAAGCTTTTGAGAGCAAAAGGCTCTTTAGATGATCGGCCATTCTTGAAGGTTAACACAGTCAATTTTCCTTAAATACCGAGGTGTCTGTCCTTCAACTCCTACGACCAGTGAGCACAAAGTGGGGAAACTCAAAGTAGGAAGGACCCCTCCCTGGAATGTTCTAGCACCTTCTTCACTCACCTGGTGGACCTTGAGGGCTCAGCTCCAGTGTTACTCTTGCAAGGAAGAGCTCCAGACCAGGGGAGTTCCTCTGTCTGCTCTCGCAGCAACCTGTTCCTTTCCTCTCTGCACCTGCGCCGTCCATGATGACCTGCATGTGGTCATCTGTCTTCCCTACGTGGCCTTTCGCTCTGTGAGGGCAGGGACGAGTCTGTCCTGGGCATTGCTGTGTTTTGGGGGATGAAAATCAGCATTGTGGATGCTTATTACATATCTATTGAACTGATCCATCTAGTCTATCTTTCTGAAGCTTAGATCCCTTGGGATGCTTCCCCATCGAGGGTCTGATGGGCCCCTCGCCATTCCTAAAGGGGCCCAACCCATGTTTGCACCCCTCTGACGTTTAGAAAGTGATTTCTGATGTTGGACTAAATTCTCTCGTGAGTAACTTCCACCCACTACTTCTCATTCAGGTTCGACTCTGAGTCTCCTTGGCTCCTCTTGGAAAGACAGCCTTCCTGCTTTACTCGCTGGCTTTGCCTTTCCTCCTCTGTACAGCCCCTCTGTTGTCCCTCTTGTGCGTGGGAACTTCCCCTGCGTATAAGCACTGAGAAGGCTGCTAATGCTCTGTAGCAGTAGCTGGAAAATCTCATTATTCACATTCCCTTTTCCTCAGCTTTGATATGACTTTTTTACCCTTTGCATTAGGTTACTAAATTCAAAAAGCTATCAACAAAATGTTAACAAATTTTCAGGATTGAGTGTCAGGATAGAAATTTCCAGAGGGGTCTGGTGGATACAGGCCAGGCATGGATCCAACTGCTGTCTTTCTCCGATGACCCGAGGTGACAGGGACCTTGGAAAGTCTGGTGGAGCAGATGGCCTCAGAGAAGTATTCATTCAGCGTGCTCATTTTACAGATGGGGAAACTGAGGCCCAGAGGGGAGCAAGACATGTCTAGAACTACACAGTGACTCAACGCAGTGTCTCTCAAAATACCATTTACACACCAGGTGCAGTGGAGTCAGCTGCAGAGATTGCTAAAAACGGAAGTTCACAGGCTCCAACCCAGGCCCTCCTGACTGCAAACCTCTGTGGACGAGGCCTGGGAATCTGTGTTTTTAGCCAGGCCCTCCAGGTGACCCTCACGGACCGTATCTCAAAACTGGCCGAGGCAGACTCTGTCCCACAAATGTGTTTTGTTTGGGGGTGTTATGTTGGTCCTCTCAGTTTTTATACTTTAACTTTAGCTTTCTAACTTCTTTTCAGCAGGATGGGTGGATCCAAATATCCTAGCTCACTATGTTTCCAGAAACAGAGCCTCTCACAGTGCTTTAAACGGTTTTTTAAAAATTAATATCCAATTCATATGTGGGAAAATTTCATAAAAATAAAATCTATTCCTCTGATTTCTCTTAAAAACCAGAAAATCCAGCAATATTCCTTGCCCACAGGCGTGGTTGGTTAGGGTCAAGGGGTGACTGTTCCCTTTGGAGAGGTCCCATAGTCTCCACGTTCTGTAGTCTCCACCACTCTCTATGGCCTCACTTTCGGAGACTGAAGGGCGGCTGCCACTAGCCATGATGGCTTGCATTGTGCTGTCTTAAAGAGCAGTGAGAAGAGAAAAGGGAAAAATTTCTTATACCCATGTTTTCTATCAGATGGGAGAGGGAAAGAGAGTCCTTCAGCACCAGATGTTTCAAGAAGAGATTGGAGAGAACTTTTTGGGAGTGGGTGGAAATGAATATTTGATATACAAAAGGCTTGATCTGCAAAACAGCGTGTGTGTGCATGTTGACTGCCTTCGGGAAACAGCATGGTTGTCTTGCTCACAGATGCGGTTCTCCTGGCTAGTTGGGCTTTGAGTTTATTGCCTCTGTCATGAGACACATTGTCCCTTTGTGTCTCGAGTATCTCTCCCCCCACATTTCATATAGCACATGTTCTCCTACCATTTCAACCTCAAATATGGCTGAAGATGGAAATGCACCCAGTGTCTTTTTCTGTTATCCAGATTCTCCATCACTATCACCTTCAGCTCCTCTTCTCTCCAAATTTTGCTCTTTGCTGTATCATTTCTCCCACCTTATTTGGTTGTTACTTCCTCATCCTCTAATCATGGAACTGGAAAAAAAAAAAATCTAAGGATATAATGTTGAAGCTTCACCGTCTTCATAGCTCCTCTTTGTCAAGTCAAAATCAGATGTCGTTAGGGAAGGTAATTTACTCTGGGCTGTGGACTTGATAGCTTTTAACTTTTCTACTTTAAGAGTAAGGTCTCTTGTATTCACAGTCAACCCTATATAGCCTAACTTTGTGCTCCTCAGTTGTTCTGTGATTTTTAGGATGAATAAGAAAGTTTTCTGAACCATCCTCTTTGTGTTTTTCGGCTCCTGGCTCTCCACAGTATTGACAATGGATAATAGTAGATCACTTGAAAATTGTACCGAGGAAGCTTGTTCAGCCAGACATAACTGTATCCTCACAGTGCTAGTGTGAGGACGTTACAATGGCACGTCATCCCCTCAACTCAACTTATGAAACACAGACTGTCAGGACAGCGAGGCAGGATGGTGTTTATGCCAAAGAATAAGTCCAAGGCCGGGTTATTTACTTTAATTGGTTCAGGTTGAATGATGTAATTATCTACATTTCCAATAATGGTAGGATGTTTTTTAAGACTAGTGATTCTTCAATTTTACTCACTTTTAAACCTCTTTTGTAATTTTTTACCATATACACATACCACCTGAACTATTATAATACTCAGTATTTTTCTTTAAATTTTACCCACTTAGATTTAATTGAAAGGGAAACTTTATATCACTCTTATGAATCAAAGACCAATAATAATTCCCATAAGTAGGAGGCACCTGTGTTACTGAATTCTGCCTGGATATCTTTGACCGCCGAAGGCTAAATTTGAGATGTGGCATTTCTTGTTAAAATGGGGATTAGCAATTGTAGCTTATGTACAAACGGACTTTCTCCTGTTGCAAGCAGAAGAACTGAAAGACAACTGAGAAAGGAATAAGCTTCTCACACTACGAGTCGTGTTATATAAAGGTGTGTCTGTATGCTAAAACTCTCTGGTAAGACGTGTCCAAGACCCTAGGGTGTGGAATTACCGATTCATAAAAATACGTAGGTAGAAATCGTCGGATCAACCAGTACTCTGCTGAAATGTGGGAGGAGAGATTATATTTTAGTGTCTTACAAAATCAGAGTTTGGGACCTAAGGCAGCAGCCTTGCTGGTCGACTGCCGCTCGGCATCTGGAGCTTTTCTCACGTCAGCCAGAAAGCCCACGTCTCCCAGCCTCGTCTCCTCCCGGCCTGAGCTCTTCTGGATGCACCTGGCAGGTGGTCACCCCGCGGAGCCCTGCACACTCCCTGCTCTTCTCTGGCACAGCGGCCTCGCTGCATGGAAAACCCACTTAGAACCCTACCGTTGGGAGATGCCCTTGACATCCTCTACTCATTTTACAAAGAAAGAAACCAAGGTCCCAATTCTGGGAAGCCTCTCCTAACCAAAAACTGGGAGAACATCCATCTTCCATGCCTGAGATGTGCTGGAAAATGGGAGGTTGAACCAGCCAGTTCAGATTAAAGGCCTTCCCAACCTAGCTAAGTCTCCTCTTTTTCTTCTAAAAACCCTTTTATTTAGAAATAATTGTAGATTAACATGCACTTGTAAAAGGTAAGACAAAGAGATCCCACGTACCCTTTACCCATTCTGCAGAGGTGGCTGAATTAAGGATCTTGAGGGGGGAGTAAGCTGTACCATGTGTGTGGGCCCAGTGTCATCACAGGGTTCTTTGAAGGGAGGCAGAAACGCAGAGTCAGAGAGAGATTTGAGGATGGCTTTGAACATGGAGGAAGGGCCATGAGCCCAGGAATACAGCGCCTCTAGAAGCTGGACAAGGGAAGGAACGAGTTCTCCCTGGAGCCTCCCGAGGGAATGCGGCCCCCACCTTGATGTGGGTCCAGAGTCTGCTCCCCTGAGGACCGTGAGAGACGAGTCTGTGGTTGCACGGCAGTCAGCATGTGCGAGGATTTGTCGCTGCAGCCGTGGGAAACCAGTGCGGAGGGGCGGGCTCCTCTGTCCCTTTATCCCCGTCATGGTTGGCAGGCCGGACTCGCTCCCGGCCTGCACCCACCACCCGCCTGGTTTTCTGCTTCTCTTTCCCCTTCCTCACCACATCTGGCCACAAAACTGATCTTGAGTCGGTTCCTTAAATCCGAGTAACACCCATTCCCCTTCCCATCTCAGTTCCCAAGTGACTGGCTCTGGGAAGCCTCTCCTGACCTCCAGGTGGGACAGCGCCTGGTCAGGTACCTTACGGCCCACGTGTCCCCTCCTTAACACTCATCACAGTTGTCGCTGTAGGACTCCTTGTGACCGCTGCCCTGCGCAATAGTGAGTCGCAGCGGCCTGGGGACCTTGGATCTCTTCACCTTTCTGCCTCCAGACCCTCACTCATAGGTGGTCATCGGCCACTAAATAAACGTATGTTGAAGAATGAATGAATAAATGAATGAATGAGGGTGTTGCCATGGACTGAATGTTTGTGTCCCCCCAAACTTGTGTGTCAAAACCCTGTCCCTAGAGTGATGGTGTTTAGGCGGGGCCTTTGAGAGGTGACAAGGATCAGATGAGGTTGTGAGGGTGGGGCCCCATGATGGGATTAACACTCTCATACGAAGAGAAGACGGGGGCTCTCTGTGCGCACGCACCAAGGAAGACCACGTGAGGACATAACCAGGAGAGGAGTTCTCACCAGGAACCTGACCAGGCTGGCACCCGATCACAGACTTCTAGGCTCAGAACGGTGAGGCATAAAGATCTATTGTTCAAGCCACCGGTCTGCGCATCCTGTTACAGCAGCCCGAGCTGACTGAGACGGGTGTTAGCCAAGCCCAGACCTTAGCCCTGAAATGAAGTTGATGGCACTGGTTTTTGATGCCCTCAGTTTCCCATTCTAGAACCCTCTTGAGACTGCTCTTCCGGCTGTGGGTAATTCTCACGGAAACTTGCTTTCAGCTGGCTGTCATGGTGACAAGCTATGGATAAGCTCCTCTCCTCTCATGTCATGGTGTTGTAGGTGGACACGTGTCTCACAGAGGCCGAGGGCTACCCCTGCCTGCAACCACGTAGATTTGTAAGCAGAAGAGGATGGAGAGTCTCCTTGTTCTCCCTCCTGGATGTGCATACCCTCCTCAGAACCCTCTACCCCGTAGTAGGCAGGCAGGAAGGAGGGAGCCAAGTGCACCTCCTTGTGGTGGCCTTTGGGGGGACGTGGGGTCAGGAAGGGAGCTCATCCTCTGGTGATTGCCCAATGTCAGCTGAAGAGCTGTAAGCAACAGAAACTCAACTCAGCTTGGCTTAGGCAAAAAGGGGAGTTTATTGGCTCATGGACCTGAATGGCTTCAGGTAAGATTGTGTTTGGTCATCTCTTGCTGTGCAACAAACATGTCCCAAATTTAGCAGCGCAATTGAGTATCGTCTTTCAAGTTCTGCAGGCTGACTGGACTAAGCCAGGCAGTTCTCGGGTGGGGCTTTCAGCAGCTGCAGTCCCAGCGGCCAAGACTGGAGTCATTTGAAGGCTCACCTGTGCAGGATGCCCAAGATGGCTTTCTTCACTCACCTTCTGGCCCCTCTGTGCTCCTCTGGGTGGTTTCTTTCTCCAACAGCATAGCCTGGACTTCTTCCACGTTGGCGTAGGGCTCCCAGAGGCAGAAGGCAGAGGCTGCTGGACAATAAATGACTGCGCCTGGAACTTGGCCAATGTCACTTCTGCTGTCCCTCTTGGTCAAGTCAGGCAGAGGGCAGATGGAGGAATTGGTTCTGGTCTTGATGAAGAGTGGGCAAGGTCACGGCATGAAAGTAGAGAGGATGGGAGATATTGTGGCTTCTTTGGGAAGTACAATCTGCCACAGGCTGGGTCCAAGTGTTCAAATCATGTCCTCAGAACTTTGTGTCTCTCCATTGCTCTGGCTCCATTCTCAAGAAGGCTTCCCAGGTGTGAGAGCCACGGTGGTCCAGAAGCTGCGGGTTGCCGTTTGATCAGCTGAGCCTGGACCATCAGTGTGATTGCTGTTGGCCCAGCCAGGGTTAGCCTGGGGTGAGTGGTCAGCCCCTCCTGAAACAGAGGAAATGAGAACGGAAGGCTGGTCCTCCCAGGGAAGGTGGGGCTCCTGGTGTGGGAGGAAGGATGCCTGGCATCGATAACCCCTGCAGGTGGCCCTGCCCTCTCTGACTTGCTCCTCCTTGGTCCACCTTGAATCAGGAAGATGCAGGAGACGGTGCTGAGGCTGTGGGCTGGGAAGAGCTGCTCTCCCACCATGAAAGCTTCCCGCTCACCCCTGCAGCTGCCTCCCCGCCCACCACAGAGACAGAGAGGACAGCGCAGCAACGAGACTGCCTCGCTTGGCCCCGGTCTTTATAGTGCATTTTTTTCCCTCTCTGGAATTCTTGCAAATCTTTTTTGTCTAATTCAGTGAATGAGCCCTCCCCCAAACAACACTGTCTCCCAGGGAAGGGTACTACAGCACAGTGATTACACGTGCAGGCTCCAGAGCCAGACCGCCTGGTTCAAATCCTGACTCTGTCACTAGCTGTGTGGCTTTGGACAAGTTACTTTACCTCTCTGTGCTTTGGTTTTCTCACCTGTAAAATGGGGACAATAATGATACCTACCTTGTAGGGTCATTGGGAGGATTAAAAGAATTAATACGTGTAAAATCTTAGACCAGGCAGCCTTGCTCATTGCAAGTTCTCAGTAAATGCCAGGAATCATGCTTTTCTTTATAAAGTCTTCTTTATAGAGTAAGGAAATTAATTTCCTAACTGTTAAATGTATTACAAATATTTTTCTCCTGGATTGTCATTTGTCTTTTGACTTTGTTATGGTAAATTTTTTGCCTGGCAGAATTTTATAATATTTATGCACTCAAATTTATCCATCTTTTCTTGTGACATCTGGATGCTTTTCTTTTCTTTTTTTGTCTTGTTGAGAAAGACCTTTTCTCACTTTATTTTTTGGATGGATTAGGATTTACTGCTCATAAGAAGAAAAAGTATCCCATTGGTTTGTCAATATTGTGATTATTTCTTTTTCCTTCAGATTTTTTCTTCTTTGTATTAATGATCCCAAGTGCATGAAGCAAAGTTTCTGAAAATGCTGATATTAGAAGGTTCATTGTGAGTCTTTTAAGACTCTAAGAAGATGTAAACTGACATTTAAATATAAACTATTCCCCAGGTGGAAGCAATTATTTTGCAGGTTGAATTAATGAAAATGAAAAGCTTGACTTATAAACACCACTGTTTGCCTTCCATCTCCCCTTACCTAACACCAAATTGAAGGTTTTATTTTTACTTTTCTTCCTGGACAGAAAGACACTTGGCCAGGACAGGATGGAGTGGAAGGAATTTTTAAACACGAAAGTGTTTGGAAAAAACTGACTTCCATGAATCCTACTGGGAATTTGTTTCATAACCAAAGTTTCACAACGCACTGTGTTGGTTTCCCTGTGAAATTGGTTGTTTCTGAGAGTGGAGAGCACAGCGGGAGGGCTGGGGGGTTTATTCTGGATGCTGGGCCACCATGGCGCACAGCAGACAGGAGTGGTGGGGACGATCCAGCCTTTGAGTCCCCTCAATTGGCCACCTGTACAGGGAGTGGGCTCGGGAGAAGGACAGTACAGGAGCATCCTTCTGTTGTGGTGACCCACACCACAGGGCACTTGCGAGGACTTTTTGCTTTCCTCAGTGGCCCTAAGAACATAGCCCCTGTGACTTGGGATTTGACTCTGGAGCCTCACAGAGCTCAAGAAAGGTCCAGACCCCTTCCATTGTTTTGAGTTTCCTCTCATATTAAAAAAAAATGGAGCCAGCCCTGGTGGCCTAGTGGTTAAAGTTCGGTGTACTGCTTTGGTGGCCCGGGGTTCAATTCCCGGGCACAGAACCACACTACCCGTCTGTCAGTAGCCATGTTTTGGTGGCGGCTCACGTAGAAGAACTGGAAGGACTTACAACTAGAGTATACAGCTATGTACTGCGGCTTTGGGGAGGAAAGAAAAAAATGGAGAAATTCCACACCAGGTTTATAAAATTATGCTATGTTTTACATGCTTATATTAATCATTTTAGGGCTTTGAAGCCACAAAAGTATAATGTAATGTAATTGTCACAGTTATATTGTCACAAGACATTTGAACAACTTGTAACAAATATGTGGATTCATAAGGCATTACAGTAGGATGGTTGGTGATGGGACACAAGTTTATACTTGATGACAAATGTCTTCTTCTAATTCAGTGACTCTCTAAGACTGTGTCCATAATCACATTTGAAGATAAGGTCCAAAATCTAAATTTGGTGCCATTTATATAAATAAGGCCCAGGGCAAACGGCCCTCCACCTCTCCCCGCCCCCCCATCGTGGGCCTGTTCTGATCCGCTCCGGGCACCTCTCCCAGCAACACTGAAGCTCTCTCACCACGGGGCCCGGGCCAGGTTAGGAGGGCGGAGGCAGCTGGATTTATTTCCAGCTTTCACATACTGAGTCCAGGCAGGTTGCTGGCTTAACACACACACACGTGTGTGCACGCGTTCTTATACACACAAAGGCACACGCAATTTACTCACATGCAAAGAAAGGGTAAATGTGAGTGGAATCGGAGAGGCAGAACTGAGGCAATGGGCTCCAAAGGGATGAGGAGCAGCCTAAAATCCAGCCGTGCCTCCAGGCAGGTCTGGTCATTGTCGTCCCTCACTGAGGAGCCAGACACCAGGCCTGCAGGGTGATCGTGGGGCGGGGTCAGAGCTGGCCTGTTCTTCACCCTCCCTCTGCTTCCAGGGACGGAGACACATCAGCCACAGGCCAGCTCGATCATGCTGACGTTTGAGCCAGACCGTGTGTCCACATGGAGCACCACCCTTGCCCCAGTGCGGGGCTGGGCTCAGGGCTTATTAAGAATCTGCAGGCTGGGTGTCTCAAAAGAAACTTTAGCTGCCGGGGCCTCTGTGCGCCCCACTCTTCCTCTGTTGGAAATGAAGTCGTAGATATCAAAACCCTTAAACGTAGGCTTCCTGTTTGACTAGAAATTCCCTGCTGGGAATTTATCCTAAAGGCATATGATCTGAGATGTGCAAAAAGGTTAAGCTTCCAATTGTGTTGGAAAATAAAAAGTTGAAGGAAACCTTAAGACCTGGCAACAGGGAGTTGTTGTTTAAAGAAAAAGTATGGTACCTGTTTAGAATGTGACACTGCAGACATAAAAAATGACGACATAAAAGTGTATTTATGGACATCGGAGGAAGTTCATGATGTAGTAAGTTTTTAAAAAATGTGGTTTATAAACCAGTATGCATGAGTTGGTTCCTTCCTTTGTAAAATATACCGATAGAAGCGGTTTTGGAAGGAGCTTCTGTAAGGACGCCTCAGTACGAGGAAGAAAAACAGAACAGTGTCTGTTACTTACATTTGCAGAATGGTGTACGTTATTTACATTTGTGGGCTCTGGGGTCAGACTGCTCGAGTTTGAATCTAATCTTAATCAGTCACTAGTTTAGTGACCTTGGGCGTACTGGCCTGAGTTTCTTCACCTGCATGCTGGGGATGATAACAGGGTTTCTGTAATATTTAAGAGGAGATAATTCATTTAAAACTCCTGGAAAAGTGCCTGGTACTTAGTGAGCTCTTTATAAACATTACCTATTATTATTGTCTATATTTTCTGACTTGAACATACATTGTCTCTAGAATGAGAAAAAAATTGCTTTTTATTTATTTATTTTGTTTTTTTTAAACAGTTTTATTTATTTATTTATTTATTTAATTTTTTTGTGAGGAAGATCAGCCCTGAGCTAACATCTATTGCCAATCCTCCTCCTTTTTTTCCCCAAAGCCCCAGTAGACAGTTGTATGTCATAGCTGCACATCTTTCTAGTTGCTGTATGTGGGACACGGCCTCAGCATGGCCGGAGAAGTGGTGCGTCGGTGCGCACCCGGGATCCGAACCCGGGCCGCCAGTAGCAGAGCGCACGCACTTAACCGCTAAGCCACGGGGCCCGCCCCCAAAATTGCTTTTTTAATGAAAAATAAAGAACAAAGAGAACAGCCTGCGTCTGAGAACTGGAGTCCCTCTGCTTGTCACTGATAATGACCCAGCGCCTTCCCTTTCCTCAGGGGTCACGTTTTCTTTCTTCTGGAAGACACAAGGAGAGCAGTCCAGACCGATCCCTTCTGCTTACGGCGGACAGGTCATCTCCGACGGGTTCAAAGTCTGCTCCAGCGGCGGCAGGGGCTCGGTGGAGCTGTACACGCGGGACAATTCCATGACGTGGGAGGCCTCCTTCAGCCCTCCAGGTGAGGCGCCTTCCCCGCGGTCCGCGGGAGAGGCCAGAGGAGCGAGGCCCGCCTGACGGCGGGAGCTGACGGACCAACAGAGAGAGGCGCTCACGGCCCTGTGGCATCCTGGTGTCCGAGCGCCCTTCTTGAGGGGGTGGCTGGGGGAGACACTGGAAAGGGCTAGAGCGCCTCCGGGGCTGAGACGGCTCAGCAAGGCGGGTAAGAGCCCAGGTCACGCAGCCGGACGCCTGGGTTCCACCCGACCACAGACTGACTGTGTGACCGCATCGGGGTACTTGATGCGTGCGCCTCGGGTTCTGCACCTGCGCAGTGGAGACGCCTAGCAGTGCGCTCACAGCTGGGGACCAATGGAGTATCGTGTGCACGGGGCTGGCTGTTTCTCCCGCGCCCTCTCCTTCTTCTTCTGCCTCCTCCTGTCACCCTTGTTCTCCTCCTCCCTTCCCCTGTCCTCCCCCTCCCCATCTTTCTTCTCCTTCTCCTTTTTGCTGCTGTAGACTGGAAAATGTTTGAAGTACGATGTGCACAAGCTTTCGGAAAAGAGAGGCTGGGGGTTGAGGGGAGAAGGTGGCTGGAGGAGAGGAGTGTGGAGCGCTGGGCAGGACACAGGACACGCTTCCCAGGAGGGGCTCTGGGGCAAGCGGGGAGAGGACCGGCACGTGCAGGTGTGGCTGCGTTTCCAGGTGGGAGTGGTGAGGCCAGCGTGGTTCTGTCTGGGGTTCCTGCTTTCTCTGGGGTGTCGGGTGATCGGTTGGCCCCCCGGGCAGGAGGTCAGAGGTGTGGGGCAGGAAGCTGGGGGGCTGGGGAGGTCTGCAGTGGAAACAGGAGGAGGCTGAGAGACAACGGGGACCCAGAGGGTCTCGGGCAGCACTGAGGGGCCCCAGTGAAGGCGGGAGACTCAGAAGAGAAGTGCGGAGGTGGAGGGGGCAGGATGAAGGCCCACAATGGTTTCCAACAGGAGGAAATGACATCTTTGACATATTTAAGGAAAATTCATTTTCTGGCCCATTTAAAGGCGGCTGCGTGTCTCCCTTGTTAAAATACATGGACTCTGGAGCCAACCGCGTGGGTCAAGCCCCTCTCTGTACCGTGCTGGCTGTGTGAGCCCGGTGCCTTACCCGCTCTGTGATTCAGTGTCCTCAGTCGTGATGTGAGGATGGTCACAGTGTTATGTCATAGAGTGACGGTGAGAATTGAGTTAACACACACGAAGAGCCTGGAATGTGGTGCGCGGTGAACCCTGAATGTGCCTGCCTTCTTCTGTGGGTGCTGCGTGCCGGGACCAGGCTCGTCTCTCCACTTCTGTAAGAGTGAAGAATTTAGTGCATTTACGGTTTGAGGGAATCCTGCCTATTTGCCTTCTCTGATCCCCAAGGCTGGGACTAATCTTTGCCTCTGCCCCCCCGAACTGCCTGGACCTGGTTCACGGGTCTTATCAGGTTCTACCTGCTCTCAGTTTCTTATGTACGAGTCTAATCTCCATGCCCCTTGGGGCTGACACAGCCTCAGGCACGTAGTAAGTTTCCTGAACATGAAGTCAGCGGAATTCTGCCTGTTTTTCTACCCAGGGAAGTGGGGAGAACTGTAAACATTTCTGCCTGGCAATATTCTTTTTATTTGTTCATCGAAGGGATTTGTTATTCTTGCTTTAAACTCAAGGGCCATGAAACTTTGGACCTATTTGGGATCCGAGTCCTCTCCAGAGACTCAAAATTAGAAAGTTTCGCAACCCTGAGCAAGAAGCCCTGATGTCATTGTTGTGGTTTAAGACGACTGCCCGGCACGAGAGCGGCACGAGACCATGCGTGTCCAGAAAGGGCAGCCGCGTGCCTTCCCGCAGCAGGTCCATCAGGGTGTCTTAACAAAACACTTGAAAACAAAGTGGGTTCCTTTGTGGGGCACGCCTTGAGAGTCTGATGAAGATTCTTTTTCTTGGCAGACAGGGTTCTCATGCCAGAGAGGCGAGTAACCACAAAAGCTCATTGATGGAGGCTCCCGAATGAGCCAGGAGATGGTCTTGCCTGCCACAGTGCCACCACGCTGGTTAATGTCACTTGCTCCTGGTCAAAGCAGAGGTTGATGCGGTATCCTGTGGACCTCAGACAGCTTTTACTGACCTGCACTGTGGTGGCCTAGGCAGGAGTAAAAAGAATATTTTTGGACACATTATGACTATTAGTTATTATTCTATTTTAATTTAACATAGCAAAGGGTCTAATTTAAAATAACAAAGGGTTTCTTTGAGCTGCTTTTGGAATTTGGGGGATGGGGGTAATTTCTTTCTGGTGCTCCAAAGGACAGAAGAAAGTCAGATCTATATTATGACCTGTAATAGGACCCACCAAGGTTGACAGTGACCAGTCATCTTAAGAAAGAGGGCTGTGCTTAAAAACTGGAATAAATGCATGGGGAGCTCATTTGCACAGCACTCAGAATGGTGACCTTTGCTCTTTCCCAGGCCCCTACTGGACTCATGTCCTGTTTACGTGGAAATCCAAGGAGGGTCTGAAAGTCTACGTCAATGGGACTCTGAGCACCTCCGACCCAAGTGGAAAAGTGTCTCATGCCTACGGGGAGCCCAACGTCAACCTTGTGATAGGGTCCGAGCAGGACCCGACCAAGCGCTATGAGAATGGAGCTTTTGACGAGTTCATCATCTGGGAGCGGGCCCTGACTCCAGAGGAGATTACGATGTACTTCACAGCGGCCGTCGGTCAGTGAGAGGGTGAGGGGCTGTGGGCGGGTGTGACGTCTGTTTCTAGGAGGCACCTTCGTATCCACCTCCCCTTCCCAGCATTCCTCTTCTCCCCTCTCTCCCAATACAGCAGTCAGCACTGCAGGCTGAGACGTGTCCTCATGAATTTTACAGACACAGTCATTTTCCTAGAACACCTGTTCCCTAAGATGGAGGAATGGACAACTTAGCAGAGACACAGTGAGATTAATATCCTCCTGCTGGTCACCCGGGGGTTTTCGATGTGGGTGTGATGGATGATCAGAGAAAGCTTTGAGAAGCAAATATTCCAGATCCACTAGTGCATTTGATCAACAAATGTTTACTGAGTGCCTCCCGCACGCCAGACTCACTGTGGGCCCTCGGAGAGCCCCAAGGCCACCCCCTTCCTGCTCAGCACAGAGCAGTTGTTCAGATCAGGGACCTGAGGGACCTGGGTTCAAATCTTCACTCAACCACAATGAGCCATGGGACTTGGGAAGTCGCTTTTTTTAATTGAGGTAAAATTCATACATCATAAGCTTAACCATTTTAAAGTGTGCAATTTGGTGGTACTTACTGTGTCCACAATGTTGTGCATCCATCACCTCCAGTTTTAAAACATTCTTATCACCCCAAAAAGAAACCCAGCACCCATGAGCAGTCACCCCCCATCCCCGCGTCCCCCTGCCCCCAGCAACCACTGATTTACTTTCTGTCTCTATGGATTTACCTATTCCGGATAGTCCATATCAATGGAATCATGTAACATTGGGACCCTTTGCGTCTTAATCTCTCCAAATCACAGTTTTCTCCTCTGTAAAATGAAGGAAAATCACACTGCCCTGTCCTGGGGGTGCTGTGAAGACTGAACATGACAAGGGTGAGGACCGTTAGCACGAGGCCTGCACATGGCAGGTTTTCAATACATTTTCGCTGTTTTAAAATTAGTATTTACATTTCCTTCACAATTCCATTTTCATTCTGCCCACAAGTGAATGCTCTGTTTCTTTATTTTTACTTGAAATAATCTGCTGAATAATGAGAGTCCCCACGTAGGCACCTCGTAAACATTTCCTGGCTGGCTGCTGCGCTGGCACCAGAGCCGCAGGGGGAGTTCAGGACGGGAGGTGGAAGGCTCGGGCTCTGAACCCCGGCCTGCACGGGCTCAGGCTCTGACACGGAGTCCCTCAGCTGTGAGGAGCCTAGTGATCGTGTGACAAAAAACCCAGCTAAAAATGACTTAAGCCAAGAAGGGAATTTTTTTTATCTCGCACAATGGAAACAATAAGGGAGAATCTGCTTCAGAACTGGTTTGATCCAGGAGCTCAAATGATGCAACTAGGAATCTATTTCTGACTCTGTCCTTCGAGTTAGCTTTCTTGTGGTGCCAGGTTGGCTGCCCTTCCCTCCGGGGTTACGTCCTCATCCTCCGGCAACCTCAGCAGAAAACAGGGAGCTTCTCTTTTCTGTCAGCTCCTTCGACAGGGCTGGCCACGACTCTTACTGGCCCAAATGGATCCCTGTGTTTCCCTTGAGCCACTTACTGTGGCCGGGGGTGTAGACTACGCTGATGGGCTTAAGCCTGGGTCACACTCCACCCTGAAATGGCAGTGGGGTCAGCCTCGTCCAGAGTACATGGAGAGGGGACGTCCCAAAGGATGCCAGGAGGCTGGTCTTGAAGTAGGGGAGGAGCCGCCGTGCACGCAGAAACAGCCCACGTCCATCGCAGCCTTGGCATTTCCATCTGTCACCGAGAGAGCGGAATTCCTCCCTTTCACAGAAGGGCCATAAGGACAAAATATGGTGTCCTTTAGAAGAAAAAAGGGTATCAGTCTACTGCGTTTTAGTGCCTAGGAGTCAGAGAATGGTCTCTGAGACCAAGATGTCATCCGTATTTGTGTCATTGAAAGCCTCCAGCAGATCCTGCCTTCCTGATGGGTTCCTGTTTTAGTAACACTGGAGAAAGGTGTTGCTGTTTCTTGTTCTTGTAGCTGTCACAGCAAACCCTTGTCACTAGGACAACTCTGGGCTCAGGGATGCGGAGCGTCGTCCTCCCCACGGTGCAGCGATTCAGGAAGGCTCAGCTACTGAATCGCGTGTGTGCAGTTCACCTCGCCCTCCATGCTCAGTGAAGATGATGTCCGTTCTTTGGGTATTCAGGAGAGGTGTTCTGTTAACATTTCTGCATCCTGAGAGCGCATGCCCTGCACCTTTGCTGACCCAGAACAGGACCCATCAGAATCCCGTGTCACTTGGGGATTTGGTTCTGAAGACGGTGCATGATGTAAAGCACGCATAGGAAAAATGACCCGGGAAGTCCCCTGGAAGGCCCTGGGGCTCCACGTCCCGTTGCTCAGTTAGTCTCACTCCACGGGTTAGGGCAACTGTGTGCAGACAGACAAATGGGGTGCCATCCAGCCTGCTCTCAGACCCGGCCGGGGCCCCAATGGGCTGTGTCCACAGGAGGAGGGAGAACCTGTTCTGGGCATAGAGATCTGTCTGCACATGAATATGTGTGCTGGAACAGCACGTGCCCAGGGGGCGTTTCTCTGAGTGACCTGTCCAGGAGGGTGCCCTCTTCTAACCCCACTAGCTAGAGCAGGCCTATTTTCTGACCTGTCTGTCCAGATGTGGGACCTTTTCTAATTCCCACAAAGACAGCATTGATCACCTATCACCCTGGCCGGGTTTTGCCCCAGCCTACGATGGGTGGCCCTCTTCTGTAGAGGACCAGAGGAAGTAGGCGGCTGTGTCAGAGTCACCTGATTGGAAAGCGTTTATCTTTGAACACAAGAAGCACACTCAGCACAGCTGGATGCTCACACGGTGAGAGTCACTTGGGAACGAGACCGACCAAGGACACAGCAGATTCTCATTTCTCATCTTGGTCTCATGTGGCAGGGTGGCCGGACTCACTTTTATCATCCTTTGCTTTATTTTGTGGATTTACATAAGTTAAACGTGAGTTTGGTGTGACTCCTGTGTAACCCCTGGCACTTGAGGAATGACTGTCACCCTGACTTGGGAACAGAGTGTTCGGGGCTCCAGTTCTCCCAACTGTGTCACATCTTCTGCATCCACCAGCTACCAGCTCCCCCACCCACCCAACTAATGGGTCAGTTCCTCCTGGGCTAACTAGGGGTGAGGAGGTCATTCCTCAGGTCACCCCGAGCAACCCTGAGGGATTTAGTGTCTGGGTAAGTCTATCCTCATCGAGGGTAAAGTCTAAGATCAGAAATAGCTGGTGGCAAACAGGCGGAGAGCAGCAAACCATGGCTTAATCTTTGGTCTTTGGTATCTTCATTATTCCATATTCATTATTCATAATTAACCAAGTGGAGTCTTGAAGAGAAAGAATAACTAGAATCCTCAGGGTGGGAGGGGCCCAGGAGGATAGCCCCCCACTTCCCTGGGGTCCCCTCTCACGTCGTCTCTCCAGGAGGGAAGTCCCTCATCTCCTGTTTGTCCTCACCCCGTGACGAACAGCACCCTGCGTTTCTTCTCTAACTAGTCCAGATGCATTTGAAGTCTGTTTCTTTTGGTTCTTTCTTGTTTGAAATCGGTCAAAGCTTGTATAAAATCATCTTTTTATATGATGACCTGCAGCAAGGAGGTTCAAAGGCAATTTAGGATATAAATGGAAAAATAATTTGACCTGGGAAAATCCCTCCAATCTCCCCATTAAACTGATTTATTAGCCCTTTATCGTTCCAGCAACATTCTTACCTGAAACATTCTCAGGCTCTCTGAGATGCGTCTGAAGCTGGTCGAGTTTTGGGCAAGGACAGGCCTTCCTTAGGGGAAAGAGGTGATCCTGTTTCAGTCCTTCATTAAGCATTACTCTTTTTTTCCAGGAAAGCATGTTTTGTTGTCTTCAACCCCAGCAGGCTTCCTCACGACAGCCACGGCAGACCCCATGGTGAGCAGACGCCTTTATCTGTTGCCCCCTCTCGTCGACGTCTTTTTGCTGGGACTGAGTGCCAGGAGAGGTGAAACTCCGTCAGACGGTCTGGCTCCTCTTGCTGGCCGTATAATGTCTGGGAAGAAACCATAAATGGAGGAGAAACTCAGTTTGGTGCTAATTCTTGACGCTAAGGGTGGCTGAAGAAAAGATCCTCTGCCTCGTAGCCTGTAACTCGGTGCCTAAAAGGAGTGAACAAGGCGGCTTAGGGACAGAGGGGCACCGAGACGGCTTCCTGGGGCGGTGGGCACAGTGTGGGGAGCGCAAGCAGAAGTTGGCCTGCACGCTCGGCGTCTCTTTGTGCCCTGTCTTCCCATGTTTGAGGAAAGCCTCAATTCCTATAGGAAACGTCCCCCCATAGGAAACAGGAAACGGAATTAGTGTTTGTAATCAAACCGCGTTCCTCACGTGGGAACTTGAACGTAACAGTGAGCGCACAGACTCTTGGACCGTCTGCCTGGGTTCCAATCCCAGTGCTGCCGCTGATTTCTGTGTCAGCCTCTCCGTGCTTGGTTTCATCGACCAAACGGGTCCATATTTCCTGAGGCGGTTGTGAGGGTGAAGTGTTAATAGATGTAAAATAGTCACAAAAGGGCCGGGTTCCCGGTAGGTGCTACTGTCATTGCGTGTCATTGTGGAATAAGAAGCGTTAGGCCGAGAGGACGCGGTGAACGCGTGTACAATATCGTGGCTTCAGTTCTCAGCAGCAACTCACGTGGCTGATTTCTCTTAGGTGCCCACCGACGCCTACCATCCCATCATAACCAACTTGACAGAGGAGAGGAAAAACTTCCAGAGTGCTGGAATTGTACTGACTTACCTTCAGAACGTGTCCCTCAGCTTACCCAATAAATCCCTCTCGGGGGAGACGGCGCTGAACCTCACCGAGGTAAAGCTCTTTGATTTGTGCCTGGTGGGCTGGGGAGGGCCACCTGCTGGCCCGTGGCCCACAGGTGTGTTTTGTTTGACCTACACAGAGTTTTTAAAATACGAGGAACTTTTAGATAAAAATCTGGATTTCAGGTTTCTCCTGAACAACCAGATGGTGTGGCCACTCCAGCCGGCTCCACACAGCTCAGTGGTGCCTCCTTCAGACGAGACACAAGTCTTCATTTCATTTTCCCAACACCCACCGGCCTGGCCTGTCTCCACATCTGCCTGGCCCCCGAAGGCATTTGGGTTTGCAACTCCTGGTCTGCACTCTGCTGCTTTCCTTGGCAACAGGGCCAAGATGGAGTTGGGTCACATGGTGTGAGCCCAACCACTGGTCCTCTGGAGTGGCCCTGTGTGGAGGCACCTGCCTCCGGGTGTCCTGGAGAGGAATCATACAGGTTACCCCAATCCCACGATCTCTGATTTAATGGTAAATACAAATCCCTGGCATCCATTATCCAATCTGCCACCATGTCCTGGCTTCTCGCCACTAGCAGCTGGAAGGGAAAATGCCAAGAGGTTGTTTCCTGTGCTGGGTGATAAGGTGGCCCCTAGCCACGTGAGACTCTTGCGCACTTGGACTGTGACTAGTCCACACCAAGAGGTGCTGTGAGTGTAAAATACATACAAATTAATAATTTTTACACTGGTTACATGTTGAGATGATAGTATTTTAAATACATTGGGCTAAGTAAAATATATTATTAAAATTAATTTCACTTCTTTTCTTTGTTCTTTTTAAAATATGACCACTAGAAAATGTAAAATTACAAGTGTGCCTGGCATCATATTTCCACTCAACTGAACTGCTCTAGGTCAGGAGTCAGCAAACTACGGCCCTCAGGCCAAATCTGGCCCACTGCCTGTTTTTATAAATAAAGTTTTATTGGAATATGCTTGCTTGTTCGTTTACATATTGTCTCTGGCTGCTTTTGCACTCCGGTGGCGGAGTTGAGTGTTTGTGATAGAACAGTATGGCTTGTAAAGCCTGAACTCTTTATTAGGGTACACTTTAAAAGGAATTGCTGACCCCTGCTCTAGATTGTAAAGTGCCCACTAGACTTCAAGCTCACTGAGGGCAGGGAGAGGGACTGTTTTGTTCATCCTTGATTCTTAAGGCCTTGCACTATAGAGTCTTAGTAAGTATTTATCAAATAAACATAAATGAAAGAGTGAGGTGTTTTGATGATGTATTATCTAAATATTTAGTGTCTAAAAGTGTGAGGAAGAATGTGATCTTTCTGGAGATGACAGTTTGGTGGAAATATGGGAGGTTTAGATCAGGCTCTAAGTTTAATTCTGGTGTCTATAGTAGGAGACAAACAGTTAAAAGCCTGTATGAGCCATGTAAATGAGTGAAACAGACCAAGTGTGAGGCAATAGGGAGTGGTGAGGACCAGGGTGAACTGGGGAACACATACCCACCTAAGGGGCAGCTGCTGTTCAGCTTTGATCAATGGTGGCCATGTGGGAATGTGGGCTAGGGGTTGTCCAAGCTTTCACTTCTTTCAAAAGAAGCAGGAAAATTACATATTTTCATTTAAATCTCCCAATTTGAAATTTTTTGTTTGTTTTTTTGTGAGGAAGATCAGCCCTTAGCTAACATCCATGCTGATCCTCCTCTTTTTGCTGAGGAAGACTGGTCCTGAGCTAAGATCCGTGCCGATCTTCCTCCACTTTATATGGGATGCCGCCACAGCATGGCCTGACAAGTGGTGCTTCAGTGCCCGCCCGGGATCCAAACCCGGGCCGCCAGCAGCGGAGCACGCGCACTTAACCACTACACCATGGGGCCAGCCCCAATTTGAAAATTTTAGAAGCTAGTTTCATTTTTTTAGAACAATAATAGTGAGCCAAACCAAACATGGTTTTAAGGAGATTTGACCAAGGGACCTGGAGTAAGTTCCGCTTTAATGAGAGGTAATTTCCAATTAAAACAAGTGGTTTATGTCACCTTGGCTTCTCATCCCAAGAGAAGCATATTCAGAAGGTCACGATTTCTTCATTCATTCACTCATTCACTCAACAGGCATTTACTGAGGGCCTATTATATCTCCCAGGCACTGTGCGTAGGGCTTCTGCTGAAACTAAGCTGTGTTCATTCTGACATCTAAACGCTTATCCCTGACTAAAGGGTTGTCACAGGGAGCAAATAAGATAACATTGATTAAAGGGCTTTGTAAAATGTAACCCGATACACTAATGTGAGCTATTTTTGTTTACTGCTATATGTAAAACTCAGCCGTTGATAAAGATGGGGAAAATCGAAGGTCTTAAGGTTTTGAGGCTTAAGGATCCATGCTAAGCAGTGTCATTTTCTTTGCCTTTAGACCTTCTTAAAATCCGTGGGAGAGGTTCTTCAACTGCCCAGTTGGACTAGTGTGTCAGAGGTAAGAAGAAAAGAACATATTGATCTTCAAAATGTATGTACCTTGGGAACCATTTTGTCTTCCTGGAAGTGGCATAAATATGTCAGAGAAATGACGCATCTCTCAGTCCTGTAATCTGGGATGATGGAGCTCATTTTGACTGAGTGTACGGCTGGCTTGAAATGCCTTGTCTTCTGTAAGATTCAAGAGTTATGTGAGCGTCGGTAACACGTCGCTGTCCTCAGCACTGAGCCGGGAGATGGGTGGATTTCTTTATGAGGAATGGACACCTCCTTGGCCTTTATTTATCATTTTAATAGTACATTTTTTCCCATCACATTGTTCTTAAATGGTAATAAAAAACATGTATAAGGTTTAAAGATAACTAAATAAGCGAAAAAGTAGAACACGTGACAATATGTACTTCATGATTATAAGTGTAAAAAACAAAAAAACTTCTCTTTTTCTCTGAACTCCAAATAATTAGAAAGGAGAGTGGAATAATTTTTCTTTTTAAAACTAACTTTATTGATTTTACTTATTTAAAAAATAAAACAAACAAATATGTTGTGAAGTTAGAAAATCATAAAATATATATAAAATAAAAATCACCTGAAATCCTAAGATTGAGAGATAATGACTGTTAACACTCTTGTATATATTCCTTACAATCTAGTTTTCAATTCACTTATATGCGTATATAGTCTACAAATATACTGCTTATCTGATTTAACCTGTTTTTCCTCAGTTATGTCAAGAACTCCTCCAATGGTGTGACGTATTCCTCCACAGAGCCGTGTTAGTCAGCACAGGCCAGGTGGTGCGGCAGTAGCAAGTAGACCCCTGCATCTCAGGGCTCAGCACAGGAGAAATATCCTTCTCACTCACGCGAAGTTCAGTGGGTCAGAGGAGCCCCTGCTCAACCCGGTGTCTCTGGGATCTTGGCTCTGTCCATTTTCTGATGCTGCCATCTCGAGAGGCGACTTCCAAGGTTGCCGACAGGGATGGAGAAGGGCAAGGAGGCTCTTAATTGCTGTAATTTCAAAGTGTTCATTCTCCTGAACGCTTATAATGTTTAAAAAATTTGCCAGTTGGAGGCAGAAAGGACATCTCATTCTCTTGTTATTAATGAGATTGCTCTAAGGTTTACATTTGATGAACTTCTTATTTGAACAGTTTCAAATGGAATGAGATTCAAATGGAATCTCTTAACATTGGCAAAGGGAGGAAAAAAGTGTCATGAATTTAAGATTGATATAATCTTACCCAGCAACAAATTCCTTTTTAAAAGGCACACCCTCCAGAGTTCATGATTCCAGGGGGATGTGAGTGCCGGGCTACAGCCTGGGAGTCCCCTGGAGGGCGGCCAGTGGAGGACCTGAGCAGACGTATTTTCTGCACCATTTTAAATTAACTGTTTCTGAATGCTCTGCCACAAAATTAGGATAATCATGAAACGATTCAGACTTAGGCAGGCCCTAGTATGCATTCAAGAGAAGGTATGAATCAGCCACTGCCCAACAGAACTGCACGCCAGAAACACAGGTTTTCAGGAGCTTAACTGTGCTGGGTGACTGAAATCAGGGCATAGGCCTGAAAGAAAATGTCTGAAATTGGCCTCAGTTTTCTATTTCCAGCTCATTAGGTTCTCATGGAGTGTGTGCTTGTGAGAGGATGTGAGGACCCTTAGCTGCAGACAGATGCTTTTTCAGGAAGGGGGAAAGGGCAGAAGGGGGGTGACGGCAGAGGTGAACAGCCACTCTGCTCCTGGGGACTGAGAGAGGACCTCTCCTGGAGGTGTGTGTGACGATGAGGGACAGTCAGTCCCATCTGAGCTGGCTGCAGAGATACAGGCTGACCAGGAGGGACCTCTGCCTTCTTGGGGGCAGTGTCCACAGGGATCCTCTCTGCCTTGGGGACTCAGAATGAGTGAAGTCGGCCCTCGGAGGGGAGGGACATGCCAGGCAAGTCAAGGAGGCCAGAGATGCCTTGTGGTGCTGGCACCTCGGAAGCATCCTGCCCCTTCCCGGGAAATAGGATGGAACTGCTGGTGTCCCCATCCCGAGGGGACTTGGGGCGGTTAGCCCCCTGCTCGTGAAACAGAAGGGGGCGGGGTGGCGGACAGGTCAGAGACTTGCCGAGGTCCCAGAGTGGAACTGCTAACTCTCTGTCACCCTGTGTCTGAGCATAGACACCTTGGAACTGATGGCCTGGGTGACTTGGGTTGACCTTGGCTGGAGTCCACCTTCCGAGAGCTCGCTGGGCACCTCAGTGGTCACCTCCATGTCTGTGAAATGGGGTAGTGGTGTGACTCTCTCTCCTGCTCCTTCTCATCGGGTGGGTGTGAGGACAGAGCCTCTCCTGCGATGACTCCCAGCGGACCCTGGTGTCCTTCCTTTGGAGGGATGCTGACAGAGCGAGTGTGAAGCTGGATTTTGTGTGTTTGATGCATCGTCTCGAGCGATTGCTGAGCAGGCTGGATTTTCATGGCTCCTTCATGTTGTGTTGTTTCCAGGACAGCGCTGTGGTGCTGGGCTTGATTGGAACTGTCGACACCGTCATGGGCCACATATCTTCCAACCTGCATGCCAGCGAGCCCCAGGTCACCATCATAGGCTCTTCCTCCACGGCAGGTAGCTCGGCAGCGTCGCTTGGGGGGTGTGCGCCAGCCGTGCAGGCAGCAGAGGCAGGAGGCCGGGGAGCACAGCCATTTGTTGGATTTTGCTCCACTCCGGCCCTGCGTTCTCTCGCGACACACAAATCAACGTGGTGCCTCACACACCGTTAGCTCAGATAAACCTGTCTGTTTTCCTAAACTGTGTTGCTTTATGCAAAATTACATTTGGGAGGAAGACAGAGTTAGAATCAGGGCGGATGTGTTCAGCCATGATGTGTACAGAGGTCCATGTGAGCATTTGATGGCAACTTGGGGGCCAATTCATCTTGTGCAACCAACGTTTCAGTTCAGAACAGGAGTCGAGAAGCAGCAGCTCCTTCAAGTGTCTGTGGGGTGAAAGGTGCAAAACCAGGTTTCTTAGAGTTAGCTGGAGGCTTGGCCCACATCGCTTCCGAGATGACTGTCATACAGTCTCGTACAGGCAGACATCACGGCCCTTCGCTTTCAGAAGTCTGGATCTAGGAGCACTGTAATACTCCTGCTTTACCACAAGGGCCAGACTCTGGAAAATCAGCTTCAGCTGACCCACAGACGTTAGTTTTAGTGGGGTCCCCGTGCCGTGACGCATTCTCCTGGTGTCTAGAAGACTAGTGTTAGGTGTTTCATTTTCCTGTGTCTCTTGGGGTCCCCGGGGCTTGGAGAGGCAGCCCCCCTCGGCACACGGGGTCACCGCACGATTGAACGCAGGCAGGCAGTAACTGAGGCATTGAGGGCTGAGGGCTGCTGTCAGGGAAGGAGGGTCACCTCAGGCCGAGAGTCCCCACTGTGTGTGGCCGGATGGACGTGAGACCCGCGTGGTTGCAGTTCCTTCCCTGGACTCTTGTTTTTTCAGGTCCTTGTTTTCCGAAGGTAATTACAGTCTCCAGGGGAGCTTGTTCTGTTAGAAAAAGCCAAAGCAGATGGGGTTTTACAGCCCGAATTCCTGGGCCATGCAGTTTACTGACGAGCTTCCTCTCTCTGGCTTGCTCTCAGAGTTCTCGGTGGCCAAACTCCTGCCCAAGACCATGAATTCCTCCCACTACCGCTTCCCGGCCCAGGGGCAGAGCTACATTGAGATTCCGCATGAGGCTTTCCGCAGCCCAGGTGAGTGCAGCTGCAGACCCGGCAGCCCAGGACCCTCTGGCTGGGGAGGGAGGGACTCACGGCTCCTTCTCAGGAGCCCTCGGCCAGCGGCTGCCCAGCTGAGGTGCTGCCCACCGGCCCCTTACCTGTTCCTGTGGGAGCGGCTCTGGGCCAGGTTTCTGTCCTCGGGAACACGGTGCATCATCGGATGTTCACTCATAATGCTGATTCCAAGCCCACTCCAGCCTACTCAACTGGATCAGCCTGGGAATAGGCATTTTAGACAGGCCCTCCGGGTGATTCTGGTTCACCACGAAGGACATGGTGTGTCGCCCCCAAGTCTGCACAGCTCCTCATTAGCCAAATATGAATAGATGTGGCCATCTCCCCTCCCACCCCAGGGTGGCCTCAGGTCAGGGGGTTTGTCTGCTGAGGGGCCCCAGGTTCTACTCCCTTGCAGTTTGAAGTCAAGTTTTGTAACGAATGAGCAGCCAAGGGGACCCCGATTACTCTCTCTGACTCCAGGAGCACCACCAGAGGCCCAGGTGGCTCTGGCTATTTTTGCCGCAGTGACTGTCACCCTGGTCCCTTGAAAAGTGAATGTGCCCCGAGTGCCCCTCACTTTCTTCTCCCCTGAGGAGCTGCCCCCAGTGCTCGGGTGTGAGGGTCTGCACTGCGCACTGCCGGGCTGGGGGCCTTGGGTTTCTCCTGCTTGTCACTGGGCATGTTGACAGGCGCCCCCGACCCTCTGCTTTCCCCAGGCTGGACCATCATCGTGGGCCTTCTCTACCACAGAATGCACTATTACTTGAACAACATCCCACCAGCCAATACCAAGTGAGTCTCTCGGGGTCACACAGCATGGAGTGGGAGTGGGCGTGTATGTGCTTGTTTGCTGGGGGGCTGACCACTGTGACGCCCCCACCTCCCCGCCATCATAGCCATATGCAACATCGTATTGGGGAACTTGCCATGCCAACACCTGGTGCTTCGCTATTAGAGCAAGGAGCTGCCACCGCCCCTTGAAGACACGCAGGAACTCCTACACTGCGGGCTCAGTGAGCCCCAGGGACAGGCTGATAGTGCAGTGGTCAGGAGCACAGGCTGGGTGACTGTCTCAACCCGGCCTGGAAGTAACTGTGTGACCTGGGACAAGTGACTTAACCACTCTGAGCCTCAGTTTCCACTTCTGTACAATGGGAAGACAGCAACACATGCCTACATTAGTCAGGACTGAGTTGGATACATCAGTTTAAGCAGAAGGCCAGGGGACTAAGGGCTCATGAGACTTAGAAGGGCAGGAGTATGTTGGCTTCAGGCACAACTGGACCCAGGCACCCAGAGGATGCCATCTAGGCCTGGTCTCTCTGTCTCCTACCTCTGCTCTTCTCTGTGATGGCTCATGTCCAGGCAGGCCTCTCCATACAGGCATGGCTGGCTCTGGTAGCTTCAGGCCCACGTGGGTTTGGATCCTAACATCTCAGAAGGAGAGCAATCCTTTTTCCTGAATGCACCCGTGAAAAGCCAGGGAGAGCTGCGATTGGCCCGCTTGGGTCATGTGCCCATCCTGGCCCCCCAATCATGGTGGCCAGAGGATCCTGCTCTCTCATTGGACAGGTCTGCTCACATGACATCCTGTGGAAAACCAGGGAGGGCTGTGATTGGCCCGCTTGGGTCATGTGCCCATCCTGGCCCCCCAATCGTGGTGGCCAGAGGATGCTGCTCTCTCATTGGCCAAGTGTGCCCACATGTGGGAACCAACGAGGTTGTTTCCTGTGGAAAACCCATCCTGGCCCCTAGTCATGGTGGTCAGAGGATCCTGCTGTCTCCTTGGCCAGGTCTGCTCATAGGATCCCCTCATACTTAGGGGTGGGTCAGCCCTACTCAGACCACAGGGAGGGGCTGGTTCCCCCAAGGAGAGGTTAGAGGAGGCAGAGATGTCATGGGAGGGCTCCACTCCTCCTCTTTCCTGGGGTCCCTGGCAGGGGGCAGGGAGGCAGAGCCAAGGCCCTGCAGAGGAAGTGCCAACAGGTGTGGGCCCGAGGGATGTGTCTCTGCAGTTAGAGTTTGAGGGTGAAGCCGTGTCTGACGGCAGCATATCTGCCCCCACTGGGGCTTTGCGGAGGGCAGCAGGAGGCTCTTGTCCATCTCTGTTCCCTGGCGGCTGGCACAGTGCCTGGCCCAGAGCAGGGGCTCGGAAAAGGTGCCTGGAGAGCGCAGCATCTCAGAAGGAGCCACACAGCACCTCCACCAGGGCCTTGAGGAGGCTCCGCTTCCCTCCCCTGCTGGGACTGAGCCTGGGAAAGCCGCTGGTATGAGGAAGGGCGTTCCTGCAAGTTCTGCAAGGAACTGCGGGGGTGAGTTCCAGATGCTGGCCCTGCAGCTGGGGCTTAGATTCATCCGTGATGGAAAGCAGGCAGCAGCATCTACTGCCTACAGATAGACGATAAATACCTTCTGATAGTGCAAATACCTGAGCCCTGATATCATGTGTTTCTCAGATGGCGCTCCTCTCCCGTCGCCGGGATGGCGGGGAACAGCTCCTGGTCCTAGACCTTTGGGGGGAGGGTGGAGCAGGGAAGAAGGCGGCGGTGGTACTGCTGTAGACCTGCAGGGAGAGCCGTCTTCTGGGTCCGCGTGCCCTGGGGAAGGCTGTGCTCGGACAAGTTCCCTGGTAACTACGGAAGGGGGGGCTTGTCGCTCTTTGTGCGGGAGTTCCAGAATTCTTCAGAGAAATCGTCAGAGGAAAATGAGATCTCTTTTCCTCTGAAAGATGCCTTCTCAACTATTTGGGGAAACTTTCTCCAAACCTGGGATTATGAATGAAAAATGGACCCATCCTTGGCCCTTCTGTGTTTATTCATAGCTCTCACTGCTGAAGATTCAGACTGAAATGGATTTTTCAGTGAAATACTTGAAATGTGTATTTATGAGGTGTAGCTGAGCCCTTCTGTGGGCCAGGGGTCAGAACGAGCAAGAGAATGGGGTTTGTACTACTATCTGCAGCTCCCCTTCCCCCTGAAAAAGAAAAGGCAGAGCTGCTGGTTACAGAGTCGGCACATGCACACGTTTCAGAGGATAATTCTTGGTGACCAAGTCGAATCAGGACTCAAGCCAGGTGGCAGCAAACGTTTTCATAAAGGGCCAGATAGTAAATATTTTCAGCTTAACAGGCCGTGATGTCTCTGTCACAACTACTTCCAGTCTGCTCTGGAAGCGTGCGAGCAGCCCCTGACAATATGTACAGGAATGGGAGTGGCTGTGTGCCAGTAAAACTTTATTTACAAAACCAGGCGGCTGACCAGGCCTCTACTTGCACAGCCCTGCTCCGCCCGCTTGGTGTCAGCGCTAGCAGCGGGCGGGGGAGAGGCCGCATGGGCCCTGCTTCGGGGAGTCCAAGGCCGCGCTGGAAGCCTGGCAGATGGGGCTCCGGTCCCTCTGTCCCAAGGGCTTCGGCCTTCCCCTCCCCTCCGCCGTCCTCACTGCCCAGGTGTCCACAGAGAGGACTCAGAAGCCTCAGGACCCAGTCACCCTGCTTGGCTCCCCCTTCTCCTGCAGATGGGGGGCTCTGCGACCGCATGGGCAGAAGTGCCCCCCTCACAGCTCCCTACCTGTTCACCTTAACACCCAGTGACCTGTGAACTCTGTCAGCAGCCAATTTCAGTGCTCAGTTGTTTTCCTGAAGTCAAAACAGTTATTTTGCAATGATGAGGACATATTTTTCGTGTTGAATTTTCAGCTCAGGTGAAGTTCTCAAGTCAGCACTTAATGCAAAGGTGTCTTGTTGTCAACATTAACCTTGAAAAAAATCACCCACCCAGCTCATCAAGTACAGGCCCCGTATTTGTCGTGTTCACTTCTGCAGTGTAGACTAGGTCAGAGGAGGGCACGGGGTGGGCTGTACCAACAGTGCTGTGGTTAGCAGCACAGATTTGTGTGCCTGACTCCTGGCTCCCTTCTCCCGGTGGGCGCCCTTATCAGCTGTGTGAACCTGGCAAATGCCCGGTGGTCTCTGTGCCTGTGTTCTCGCCTCTAGAACAGGGGTGATGGCAGTACTGATTTCTGAGGGCGGCTGTGAGCACTGAGTGAGTTAATTGTTAAATCAAGCTTGGTGCCCTTGAAAGTCACATGTGAGTGCTTGCTTTTATCACTTCATAACATGATTGGATGTTCTCGCTGGTCTGCCTGTAAGATAATTATCAAATTCCACGCATGATTAGAAATAGATTAGTAGAATCACATGGGCGGGGTTCCCACTTGCCTTTACAGCCGACTTCCTTCCGTTTGAGTATCATGTACTGTAATCTTCGCACATCCTTGGTTCTTTGTGAGAGTGAAAGGACGCAGGAGAATCGTAATGTCCTTTACATCGCCCTGTGGGGGTGGAATCAGCATATGAATTTAATGCACGAAGAGGAGGGTGAGGGCTGGGTGAGCTCTCCATCTCCACGCCAAGCCCCGGGGAGACTGCTCCAGGGGCCCGAGTGATGACTGCCCGGGGGCGCCTCTGACTGGCCACAGGTCCTGGGGGATTAGCCTGTCCCTGCTAGGCTGCCTGGATGTGCTGCCTTCGAGTCTCGCTCTCTCTGGCCCCGTAACGATGGGGACTGTTCGGCTCTTATGGATGCTCACACTGTGCCAGGTGAGCAACTGGGGCAGCTGATTCCTTACCATGGGGCCGGGGTCGGAGTGGGCAGGGACAGTAGAGTCGCCTGCTCCCACTCCTCCTCCATAGACGGGTCCAGGCCCAGAGAAGGGACGGGGCTGCAAGGCCGCCGGCTGGCAGAGGCGGGGCTGTGACTCAGGTCTCTGGGTTTCAGCGTCTCGTTGACCGACTATCACGTGCTTCAGAAGGCTAAGTTCCCGGAGGTTTTGACTTGGCTTAAATGTCTGCACTTGTCATTCTTTATGGAGTAATGCCAGCCAATCGAGGCAGGAGGAAGGACAGTCAGAAAGTCACCATCTGCAGCTCTCATGTGGTCATGATTCGGGCAAAATCATCAGCGGACGTTAGCACCACAGGGTGAGGCATAGTCGGGGAAGGGTTATTCAGAGTTATTCATGCCGCCCCAAGGGTACTTGTTAATTACATGTGAGACAGGTACCCAAGCGTGGAGACAGGTGTCAGGTGGCACTTCAACCAACTGGTCACCCTCGACATCGTCAGCCGTGGACACATCGATGTCCTGTGTCGCCGATGTGGAGCAGGGGGAACAGTTAACACAGCCTGAGGGGTCATCCTGCCCCAGACCATGGCCTGAGGCTCCTTGTGAGCAAACAGTCACACAAATCTAAAGGCAGGCACGTTCTGGAAAACTTCGGTTTGGACCACTGAATGTCCACGCCAGGAAAGAAAAAGGAGCAGGGAAAGTTCCAAACGAGAGGAGACTGAGGAAATGTGGCGGGATCTTTCCCTTGGTCAGAAAGGAGCAGAGCTCTGAGGGACACGGTGGGGACAGTGGGACATCTGACTGTTAAATTCCTGAGCGCGACGAGTGCACGATGGCCATGTAGGCGGCAGTGTTTGTTTTCAGAAGGTACCTGTTAGTTAGGGGAAGATTGTCAGGATATACTTTCTAACTGTTCAGCAAAAAAGAAAGAGTGTGTGTGTATGTGTGTGTGTGTGTGTGTGTATAGAGTGTGAGTTTGCTGGGTAAAGCGAATGTGCCAAGATGGAAGGAGCTGGGAAACAGGTGAAGAGTGTAAGTGTGTTCACTGTAGTGCGTGTAGCAGATTTTCTGTCGGCTGGACTGTTTCACGAGACACAGTGAAAAGCACGGGTCCCAGCTCAGAGAGGGAGTGTCTTTCTTGCAGTTTCCTCTGGAAGGTCCTTGCTGCAGCACTTGATGCAGAGGACTCAGCTCTCTGAGCAGCGGGAGAGCCCATGGAAGTCGCCTTCCTTATCCTGGTGGATGTTCTGTCTGAATCCACCCGAGGCTGCGCGTCTCACTAGAGAATTCTATCAAGTCGCTCCAAGATCACCCTCATGGATGTCGTGATATGAAGCATCTCTCACAAGATTCCGAGTTTCCTTTGCGTGGTGTTCCAGGGTGCCGTGGACCCTCGCCTCTGACAGTCAGCGAGCGCGCCGCTCTCTGACAGACGGATGAGGATAGACCCCAGGGTTCAGCAGGAAGCTGTGGTCCGGTGGGAACTAGTTACAAAAGCAGCTCATTCACTAGGGAATATTTTCTTCTTTGATTTTTTTACTTGCCTACACAGCTTGGTTACCCGTGGGGACTTCATTGTACTCTACACAGTCTCTTCACACTGCCCCTTGTCCTGGTCCACGTGTGCTGACTTCTGCTGCCCGAGCGCCAGAGCTCAGCTCACATGTGCCGGGAAGTCCCAGTGTTTCCCTTGCAGATTTCAGGCCCCCCCGGTCTACCCCTCAGAGTCCTGTCGTCTGAAATCCTCTCTGTGTTTGACTGCAGGAGGGGATGACCAGCAGGGTGGTCTAGGCTCAGATGTGTTGAGATATGTGAAGATCGCCAAGCTTGACCTCGGCTCGTACCAGTCAGGTCCCCCAGGGGCCGGGTGGGTGATTTGGGGAAGTGTAATTAATCGAGGGGCTGTTGGCAAAGGTGTGGTCAGAGTGTGGGACAGTCAATCCCAAGTGGTAGACAGCCCAGTCTCCAAGTGTTACTGCTCCAGAGATAACAGATTTTTAAAAATCAGATCTGGGTCAGATTTATGAAAACAAAGTGAAACCCTTATTAACATTTAGGTATCAGAGAGATTGAATGAAATCATTAAAAAAAACCCCTTTTTATTATGAAAAATTTAAAGTTCTGTAAAAACAGGGAGATGGTCATCCCCCGGTTACAGCAGTTACTAACCGATGGCCGTCTGTGCTTTGTCCGTACATCCTGCTCCCTCGCCCGGGCCCCTCCGGTTATTTTGAGGCAAATCTCTGACAGCAAATAGTAGTTTAATCTGTAAATATTTAGTCTCTATTTTTAAAAGATAAAGACTCTTAAGAAATATAGAGTAACTACATGCCATTATCAGACCTGAAAAATAAACTGTGATTTCTTAGTCCATCTGATAGCTTGTGATTGTTGACTTGGGTGGGTTGTGCTGAGGCTGTGGGCCACTCCCGGCCAGAGACCCTGGCCTGGCACCAGGCGCCCTCTCTGCGGGGCCAACCCAGCCAGAAGTCAGGGCCTCACTTGTCTGCGCGGGACAAGTCTGAGTCACTGGAGACCATCAGTGTAAACCTGCCCGTATTTGGGAAATTGCTCTCTTTCAGAGTAAAAATGCCCCTAAGGAGGCCACGTAGTCCGTTGGCCTCGTCTTGATTTGGTGAGTCTGGTGGCAGTTCCCACTGAAATGCAGTGATTACCGAACCACGTCTGGTCGAATCCACGGGTTCCTGGTGTGGAATCCAGGAATCCACTCTGGCCTTGCTTTAGTCTGTGGATAGAAAGTTCTCCTTTAATTTTTTCCATATGTTTTCCTTATGACTTTGATCTAAGTCATCATTGTCTGCCTGTGAGTAGATTCATTCAGTCATTCATTCATCCATCCAACACACATTTATTGAGCCCCTCTCATGCGTCAGGCGTGGTTCTAGGAGCTGGGAGAGCAGAGAACAAAATGGAGAATCCAGGCCTGAGAGGGCTTACATTCCAGTGGGAGACGATGGCCAATAGGACCACTGTTAGAGGGAAAGGAGGAGGGAGTGACAAATGATGCTGACATTTAGGGTCTTATGCTCAGGGATCCGATTTTTTATGCTGGCTAATGTGATAGTCCTGATTTTTGCTAGAAAAATTATTTCTGTTTGGTGGCATGCATACACGATGAGTTCATGGAGCCCTGCAGAGGGAAATGTGACCCCGAGGTATTGGGACACCTGACACGGGTGAGAGTGGGTCTGGGCGGACATTGGGCTGAGCTAAGGAACCTCCTCACTCCCTGGAGTCTCTGGAATTGCTCTGCTGGTCGAGGTGGGCCAGGCCACTGGGGACCAGGCCTCTCTGTCTTGGACCTGATTTGGTCCCCGGTGACATCGAGCTGATGTTCACTCTCTATTGCAGTGGCCAAACCCCACGCATCCTCAGTGGGGTGACATCACCCCATGGGTGAAGATTGGTTTTGGGGGCAAAGAGTCTGAGATAGTACAATGGTTTGTGGCTCTGCAAAGAGGCACAGAACACAAGCAGATATACTGTATCTCTGCAGTATGGAAATTTCATGGGGGGCGTTGGTTAGGATAAAAATGTCTAAAAAGACTCTTTAGGGGGATATCATGAAAAAATGGTTGAGAAACGCTGAGTGATACTTTCTTTTCAGGGTTTTCTTTTCTTTTTAATTTGTGTGTCTTATTCCACGTGTGTCTTCTAGCTTTTGGTTTGGATCAACGAAATTTTCATTTAGAAGAATACTCAGAATAATCAGACTTAATGTGGTTAAAGGAGGCTTTCTGAGTTTACAGTGGCTCCTCGGGATTTCAACCTGGATGACACTCGCAGGCCTGAGAAATCAGTGACTGTTTTGCTGCAGCCCCAGGTACTGGGTGATGTTCTGTAGGAAATACCCTCTCGCTCCAATGAAGGCGCGGTTAGGGTATTATTTCTTTATGGTGTTAGGTTTGTAGACATTTCATATCTACCGTTCCAGGAATATTTCTGAGTGCTTCTGGGGGCCTACTTTTTTTCAGGGACACGTGTAAGGGGACTTTGTGCAGAGGCGTGGTGACAGGCTGCGTGGGCCCCATTGGCTCTTCCCCAGGACAGCATCACTGAATACAGTGTTAGAGTCTAGCGATTAGGTAAAACTAGTTGAGGGAGGAAGAGGATGGTGCACCCAGCTCCCAGAGACCTGTTAGATGCTATGAAGACGATTCTATGGGCATCCACACATGTAAGACGCAGAATCCTCCGTCAGGCTTTGGGGAATGAAGAGGAGGCACACGAGGTCCGGATTAGGCAAGAAACAAGCAGATGACTGGGTGACCTGAGTGGGGGCCAGATGACTCATGTCTCAGGCATTCTAGTGTCGCGTCCAAAATTCAGATTCATGCGGCAGACACTTGCTGGTGACCTTCTGCACGCCAGGCAGGGCTAGGGTTAGGGTGAGGCACGCAGGCGTCTAGGACACAGAATTCAGAGAGGCGCTCATTCCTGGAGTCATTCGAATGCCACATGTGCCAGATCCATGTGAGCACCTCCTCAGATCCTGCACCCCAGGTTCCTTGCTTGCCTCACCCAAGTCCTGGCCCTGAATATCATTTCAACCTCGTAACTCCACGAGACAAGTACCATATATGTCAGTTAGGATATTTTTGATTGAGTTGCAAGTGATAGAAAACCCAGCTTGTGCTGTTTTAAGCAAAAGGGGAGTTTATTGGGTCACGTACGCTGAAAGGTGCGTGGCCACACTGGCTTCAGGAGCAGCTTGATCCAGCATCCAGTTGATGTCACTTGGATCCATCCCAGGTCTTCCTTGGGGTGGGCTCCCTTCTTGGTCTGTCTCTCCCCTCATGATTGTAAGCGGCTGCCAGGACCTCATCCTTCAGGGCTGACATGTAGCAGAGAGAAGTGAGAATCTGTGACCCAGCATTTTCCATCTGAATCTTATTGCATCTCGTTGGATTTTGCTGGATCCTGTGCTTGCTTCTGAACAATCACTGTGGCCTGGGAATGCCGTGCATGATTGATTCAGGCCTGGATCGCAGGGTTTACTCCTGAGCCGAGGATGGAGTCAACAACAAAGCACATGAGCCGGGAGTGCGGAAGGTAGTGGTCGCCTAGAGGGAAACTGAGGGGACTTTATCAGGAGAAGAGTGAACGGATACTGGGCGGGAAGACAACAAGTGTCCACCACACTGCTCTTCATCACACCATTTTATAGTTAGGGAGGTGAAAGCTCAGACAGGGTAAGTCACTTGCCTGAGGCCACACAGCAGAGTAAGTGGAATTGCTGAGATTCAAACCCCTTGTTTTGACCTTCCTGTTCTTCCCACTCCCTGGGCTGTCTCCCACTTCTTCTACGGGATCATAAACTCTGTGAGGTCGAGGGCCCCGTCTCCCCTGTGGCACTGGCATCAAACCTTAAAGAGAGCAGGCACTGAACGACAGAATTCACGCTGCAGAGTCAGAACACGGCGTAGGAGGCCTCATCTCCAGGTGCCCGCGCCAAGCCTCAGAGAACAGCGGGTGCTGGGTGATAGAAACCACAATTCCATCCAACAAAGAGTCCAGTCGCAAAAATCTCAGGCTTACATTAAATTCTAAACCCGGGTTCTAGCGGCCTGCCCCCTTTTTCCGTTTTGTAGTAATTTTTCACTTCTTTCCAAGGATTGCTGAGGCGGCGAATTACCAAGACTGCCTGCTGTCGGCCACCAGCTTCCTCATCTCCCTGGAGGTGTCCCCGCCGCCCGCGCTCTCCCGGAACCTGTCGGGCTCCCCGCTGGTCACCGTCCGTCTCAGGCACAAGCTGGTGAGTCCCGGCGAGTTCTCCGTGTTTCTGTCCTTTGATGTGGTTTCGCACGGAGGGGGATCTGTTGTCTGTATATGAATCTCAGACGGCGTTGGTGCTGCCCAAGTTGGCTTTTTCTCTCCCGAGAGTTCCTTCTCTGGGGATTATTTCTGGTGGCTCTCAGGATTGGTCTCATGGTGTGGACGTTGTGTAAAAAGGCCCTGGAGACTGGAGGGGGCTCCCAGAGGTGCGTGTGCAGGGCCCGTGGGTATTTCTGATTTACAGTAAATGTTCTTTGTGGAGGAGGGGCATAAATCGGCCGGTTTTTGTTTATCTTGATAACAGCCGTTATTGAGATGAAGAACTTTGTTCTCTCTGAGAAACACTGTAGAGCCCAGAATGGACCATTTTTTCACTTTTGTTCTGAGTGATGACTGTTGATCCTGCCACATCGTGGCTGTGGCTCCCGAGCGCTCACTGTGTCTGTGTCAGCAGAAGGAATGACGAGGGTATGGGGACACAGATGTGCTACGCCCTTTGAAGAAGTGCGGCTTTTCCTGTGCCAGGATTATGGCCTGAGATATGGTGTTCCTTCAGCACCTGAGGGTTGTGATTTTTCAAGGAATTTATTAAAGAACTGGAGATATTTTTGGTCGTTTGAAGTCATGCTAAACACATTCCCTCCAGGATTTCCATTCCGTCCTGCTCTATCCCGTTCCAGCAACATTGACTGAAGGCCCACCGTGTGCTGGCCCCGTGTTCGGAGCCTCTCTTATGGTCCACGTGTAATTGTCTCTTCATCCCCTCCTCAGAGCAGACGTGGAGGCGCGTCAGGACATCCTTAGTCTCCCTGCAGCCCCTGGCTCCCCTGCCCACACCCCTCCGTCCCCACACGTTCGAGCCCCTTCTTGGTTCCCTGAGAACCCAATGGGCTACCCACATCTTTGGCCGTGTCCACATTCTCTGTGCCCCCAGGCAGCTCCACGGACCACTTTCACCCTTCCCTCTCACTGGTCTCTCACCGGCCCTCTCGTCATTCCCTCCTTTCTTGGGGAAAGATGTTTTCCTCCTCTTTTTCAGAGCTAACCTTTCTTCAAGAACTTTCCTTCCCCTCTGCCTCCCTCGGGCCCTGAGCTCTCTGTGGGTTCCATCCCTCCCTCTCCACCAATCCTTTCCATCTGCCTGCAAACAGTTCCCACCTGAGAATGCCCCCATCACCCTCTCTTTCTCTCTCTTTTTGAAAATCACAAAACATTAAAAAATTTTTTTTAATTGTCGTAAAATATACATAACATAAAATTTACCATGCTAACCATTTTTAAGTGTACAGTTCAGTGGCATCAGGTACATTGACGTTGTTGTACAGCCATCACCGCCATCCATCTCCAGAACTATTTTCATCTTATAAAACTGAAACTCTGCCCCTGTTAAACACCCACCCCCCCTCCCCTCCCAGCCCCTGGTGCCCACCTTCTACTTTCTCTCTCTTTGGATTTGACTCCTCTAGGGACTTCCTATGAGTGGAATCATAGAGCGTTTGTCTTTTTGTGACTGGCTGATTTCACTTGGCATCGTGTCCTCAAGGCTCATCTATGTTGTAGTGTGTGTGTCAGAATTTCCTCCTTTTTAAGGCTAAATAATATTCCATTTTCATATCCATCAAGTATATGTTTTCTGTGTGGACCACATCTTGTTCATCCACCCGTCTATCGATGGACACTTGGGGGCTCCCACCTTTTGGCTCTCGTGAGTAACGCTGCCGTGAACATGGGTGTGCAGATATCTCTTCAAGACCTGCTTTCAGTCCTTTTGGGTGTGTACCCAGAAGTGGCATGGCTGGGTCACAGGTTCTAGGGGTCTGCAGTGTGAGACTGTGCCTCTGCGCTCTTTGAACTACTGAAAATCGATTTTCAAACCGCAAAACTGTTCTCAAGTGTCCAGAGACCTCGGCTTCCCCAGGCCAGGGCCCCTCCCTTTTCGATCTCCCTTGTCTTTGATGCGTGGACAGCATCAGACCCCGTTGACGCCCGTGCGCCCCACAGGGCCTGTCCCCACCCCACAGGACACGTCTCTCCCCAGCCCACCACCGTCCCTGACGGCCCCGTGTCCACTGCATCCCCACACCAGGTATTCCTTGAGCTCCTCTGCATGGATGTTTACTTCTCTAAATTCGTGGAAATGCCGTGATTTCAGCCACCACCTCCATACAGGTGTCACTGGTGACCACAGCCACGTCTTCCCCTTGGCCTCCACCCTGAGCTCCTGTTTCCAGGCTCCAGATGCCCAGCGTGGGCACGTCCCCCACGCCTGCTCTTCCTCTGTGCCCTGTCTTCCTCCCCTCTGGAGCCTTGGTGCCATCCTGGGTTCCTGGTCTTTGCGCTCTTTGCAGGACCAGCTGTGACCTTACTTTCAGAGTGTTCCTCGCACGTGCCGCCTCCCTCAATCCCTCCCCTGCTGCAGAGGCTTCTTGCTAATCTGGTTCTGCCAGGGCTAGAAGCTTCCTGCCTGTTCTCCCTGCTTCATTCTCAGCAGGTTCCCAGACTCACCTTCCAGGAACACAGACCAGGCGGTCTTACTCACCTATTTAAAATCTTTCAGAGACTCAGGTTTCCCTGAGGAAAGATTTAAACTCTGGGCCTGACGGTCAGACCTCTAGTGGACCCTTCCAATCCCACTTTCCACAGGAGCCTTCCTCCAGCGGAGTGAAACTCTCGCTGTCCTTCGAAGTCCCAGGCCCGGCTGGCCACTCCGTCTTTGTGTGTGCCCCTGTCCTAGTCTGGAAGGCCTTACCCCCACGTCTCTGGGGCCCAGCCCACCACCTCTGCCGAGCCCTCGCTGGTCTTCCCAGACAAGAGCGCCCCTTCCTCCCCGCCGTCCTTGCACTCTACTGGTACCACGTCCGAGGACTGTATGTTACAATTATTTGTGCAAATCGACAATCTCTTCAGCCAGCCTGTGTGTTTCTTGAGAAGCTGCCCCGGACCTAGTGTAGAATCATTTATCCTTTCCTCACAAAAGCCTTGCATTGAGCTCTGGCACAGAGCAGGGGCTCAATAAACATTTGTGGATTGGATGTTGAGCGGTCAGCCGCAGCATATATGCAGCCTTGCCCCAGAGCTGTGTTGTTGTTTGTTTGTATTTGTGTGACTTCTCGTTCTATGGAGGGAATGCTCGTCGCTGGGGCGGAGGCCTGTCCTCTGCTACCTTTGTGAGAATGCCACTAAGCAGGAGGATGAGCTCTGTGGGCTCAGCTGTGTTGGAAATTTGGTTCTAGCATGAGGCAGAGGCTTTTTTAGTGCTTCTACAGTGAGAGTGCTATAATGTGGCACGGAGCTAGTGCAGGTCTGTCATCAGGGTGTAGGAAGGCAGAGAAGGCTTCTCTTGAGAGACTCTGGAGCTGGTGTGTGTTTGAGCCGGAAGTTGCCTGGTGAAGGGGGAACCTGTGGGTCACAGCAGATGTCGGGGCCGGGCTGTGCCTGGGCTGGGGGTGCTGGGGAGCGGCTCCTGAGGCTGAGGCATGAGACGGCGCAGGAAGGGGAGGGAGGTGCTGAGGGTGGAAGACTCGTGGCTCAAATGCTGGGCTTTGTGGTGTCCAAACACCCAGTGCGTTCACGCGTGCACATATGTGCCCACACGCACGTACCCACAGACACACACACACCAGACCCAGCACGCGCACGCACACACACACGCACACCCCATCCTTGTGAGACCAGGCTGGTGTGAGCCTTGGAGTCTGAAGAGTGGGAAGTGATTTTGTTTTATTACCGTGGTTCCCTCCCGTCGCCCTCTGAGGGGGACTGTCTCTAGGGACTTGACTGTCAGGACCCCTCATCTGCTCTCCCACCCAGGCAGCCCATCCCTCCGCGGTTCCCCTTCCTCAAAACGGGGCTGCCCCACCTTCTGCCCCACAGAACCCTCGCCTCCCCCACCATCCCCCCATGACCCTGCTGCAGAACACCCTTCCCCGCGATGCCGCCCCATCCAAACTGTACTTTAGAGGGTGGGTCCTTCTAGAGCCTTCCAAGGAGACTTTTCAACCAAGGAGACAAAAACTGACGCGGTGCCGCGGGTCAGTGGGCCTGCTCACTGGTCTTCCTACTCAGCCCGTTTCTTCGGTGATGTTCTGCCATCCGTTTATCTCATGCCATGAGGATCCCTATGTTAAAAAAACAATCTCGGGCCGGCCCTAATGGCCTGGTGGTTAAGCTCAGTGCACTCCGCCTCTGCAACCCGGGTTCGGTTCCCGGATGCGGACCTACACCGCTCTGTTAGCAGCCATGCTGTGCTGGTGGTCCACAAACTAAAAAATAGAGGAAGATTGGCACGGATGTTAGCTCAGGGCGAATTTTCCTCAACAAAAACAAAAAAACCCGAAAAAAACCAAACTCATTATTTTCTTAGGAAACCAACTCGAGTCAGTTACTGGTCCAGAAAAAGAAAAAAACAAACCAGAGTCCTCTCGCCTGATACCGAGGGGCTTTGCTTTGAGACCCCAGTGCTCGTTATGGTTCCATGTGGGCCTGCGGGCGGGACCGGGTCAGACAGATGGTGACGGCCAGCGTGGCGGGGCTCCTGCTCTCTAAGCGTCTTGTTCAGAACCTCCTGGCACTGAGCCCTCACATCAGAGCCCGGTATTCAGACGCCATCGCAGTGTGTTGCTATTTTTATATTCTTTGCTCCCCAAACCATCAATAATCCAGCTTCTGACCCCTGTCCCCTGGCCGACCCCAGTGGTGCCGATTGGAGGCGTTGGCCTCTGCCGACCGGCTCCTGGTGCTCCTCCCAGCGTCCTGTCCGGCTCCGGCGAGCCTGTCGAGCTGCGACCTTTCCCAGCTCAGACCACGCACTGGGCAGTGCGGTGGCTGGTTAGATGCTGTTTCGATCGACTGTCCAGTTGAGGGGGATGGAAACGGAGAGCAGACCACACCGCCCCTGAGACGTTACCAAGGGCCCCGGCCCGAGTCTATAGGCAGATCCCCGCCGTGCTTGCTCTCCCGGTAGCAGGTGCCAGAGTCGTCTGACTTGAAGACGGGCCAGAAATTGCGGTGTTCTGGTCAGTGAAAATTGCTCACAGCATTTAATCAGAATCAAGATTGAACTGTCACCTGTCTCTGGTCAATGAAAATGAAAACTGCTTCCCTAGAAGGAGGCAAGGCCCGAGAGAAGTGGATTCTTTGGAAACTTTGAGAACTAGAAAACCAAAAATAAGTATCTCCAGGAGCTAAGTGCTGTCAGTTTTGATTGCTGTTGTCTAGAGTTCATTCATCAAACGGGCTTTTGCGCATACAACTTTCAATCGCACAGACAGGCCATCAGTCAGGACTGTCACAACGTTTGGAAGGCATTGAGTCCAACGACGGTCCTGGCTGATGTTCCAGCAGGAGGACTCCAGGAACTGTCCCAAATGGAAGGTCGCCCCTTGTGCACGTTCTGACATCACCCCTGGGGACCGAGCTGGGTGCAGCGACAGGACGTGGTCAGAGCACAGGCTGTGCCGTCTGCAGAGACGTGGGGGCTCCGGCTTGTGACTGCCCCACACCCCTCAGCAGTGAGCCAGCGGGAGCTGCCGCGGCTGCCATGCAGGGGGAAGCCAGGCAGGGCTGGGGACATCGGTCACTGGCTCAGAGGCTCCAGGTAGAGTGGCTGCTTTGCCATTCACAGTGGGAACCTGGTGTGGAAGGGACTGGAGTTGCCCATCTGCAGTCGTTTCAGAGTAAGAGCGATGTAGGCAGTAGTGAAGAAACATCTGCATCATGAAAGGATGAGAGGTGAACACGAGGGTGTGATTTGTCCTCCACGTGCTTGCTCATCCGCTCACACATTCAGTCGTTCGTTTATTCCGCATATCTCAGCTGTGTGACCTCGGGGGTGCGATCAGCCCTCTGCCTCCATTTGGATGTTGGGAAGATGGGGTCATAACACTTGCCATGGGTTAGTCGGCTCTTGTTCAGTTTGTGTGCTTCGTTACCAGAACAGAAACCAACGTTGGCTAACTTTAGCAAAGAGGGTGTTCCAGAAGGACACCTCGTAGCTCACAGGATTGAGGGGCACTCAGCTCACGGTGGTCGGGGCCAGGCGGGGGCTGGTGGTGTCAGTTCAGCCCTGCGAGGTGAGTGGGTGCTGCCTCTGTGTCTGTGCCTGTGTCCCCTATTCAAGACGCAAAGCCCCAGGAGAGAGCGAGGGTGTCAGTTGGCCTGTGTGGGTCGTGTGCCCACCCAGAGGGTCGTGGGGATGTAGGTTTAGATCCCCTGGGATCACACATGTGGGGCTGGGACCTGAGGGAGGAACGCCTGCCGAGGGCATGCACCATGCACCATGACAACTGCCCCGTGTAAATGTGAGATGCAGCTCCCCAAGCTGTGGACCACGCATACCAGAAGCACCGACAAATTCTATAACCCAGACTTCCATCTGAGTCTCAAAGATGTCCGTGGTGCTTGTGGACAAGGCTCCGAGGGCAGCCTCCGGCTCCCTCCTGTGGAGTGCTGGGTCCCGGTGCCTCCAGGATCTGGCACTTTCTCAAAACCAGGTGCTGCATTCCGGCGGGGCTCAGCGGGCCGGGCCTGGAGCCACGCAGCGTGAGAACGTGTCGTCGGGCATGGGTGCTTTTGGTCCCGAGGTTCAGAGTGTGTGATCCAGCTTCCTCAGGGGTATTGCCACAACTTCTAATTTTTGAAGGGAAGCCATAAATCTGGATTTAAAATTATATGTCTGGATTTGTATTGTTGGCAGCTAATTCAAATTTGCTTTTAACATTGTCAGCCAAAATATATCTGTGAGTTGAATTCGGCCAGTAGGTCACCAGTTTACAACCTCTGTTTTTTTAATCTTTTTATTTGAAATGATTTTAAACTTAAAGAAGAATTGCAAAATAGGACAGATTTCCTATCTTATCCTCATGTTAATCTTTTAAAGTCCAATTATTGAAACCAGGAAGTTAGCGGTGATATTAACTAATTTAGAGCCGTGTTTTGAATGTCTTCGGTTTTCCCATTTAGGGTTTTCGTGTCCAGGCTCTCATAGGGCTCTCACAGCATTCGTGTCTCCCTGGCTCCTCCTGTCCGTGAGACTCTTCAGCCTCTCTGTCTTTCATGACCGTGACACTTTGAAGAGTCCAGGCCAGTTGTTTTACAGAACATCCCTCAACTTGGGGTCGTCTGAGGTTTTCTCAGGATTAGATGGAGCAGATGAGTCTTTGACAAGAAGTGAGATTGTGCCTTTCTAATTGCATCATATCAGGCCTTCTTGGTCTCCTGGGGCTGCCATAACAAAGTCCCACAAATGGTGCAGCTTAGACCACAGACATTTATTCCTTGCAGTTCTAGAGGCTGGAAGTCCGAGATCCAGGTGTTGGCGGGTTGGTTCCTCCTGAGGCCTCTCTCTGTGGTGTGTAGACGGCTGTCTTCTCTCTCTGTGTCCTCATGTGGTTGTCCCTCTGTGAGTGTCTGTGTCCTGATCTTCTCTTCTTATGAGGACATCAGTTCTATTGGATTAGGGCCCACCGGTATGGCCTCATTTACCTTACTCACCTCTTTAAGGTGAGTTAAAGGACCCCATCTCCAAATACAGTCCCATCCTGAGGTCCTGGGGGTTAGGACTCCAGCATATGAATTTGGGGGTTGGGGGACACAATTCTGTCTGTAACACAGTCTGTATAGGATGTTGTTTATTATCACTGGCAATGCTCACTGTGATCACTTGGCCGAGGTGGTGTCTGCCAGGTTTATCCACTAAAAGAAGTTATTGTTTTTCTCTTTGCAGATTATAAGTGTCTTGTGGGGGAGATACCATGAAACAACACACCATACTTTATCTCATTTCTCTTTACCCTTTATTTCTCCACGAATTTTAGCTTCCACTGATGGCTGCTGCCTGCAAAATGATTACTGTGGTGTTTGCCTAATGGTGATTTTGTATTTCCATCATTCCTTCTGCATTTGTTAATTGGAATTCTAAGACAAGGACAAATTGTTATTCATATATTCAGTTAGTTATTTATATCAATATGGCTCGGGTATTTACGTCATTCCACAGGTTGTAATCCAGTGCTATCATTATGTATTTTCTTGCTCAAATTGTCCTCGCTTTGACCATTGGGAGCTCTCCCCCGTTGGCTCCTGTGTCCCTTTGATATATCTTCCTCGTTTTTTGAGTCCTTCCTTACTTTCTGGCATTAAAGATAGTCTAGGTTCATGGAATCAACTGTTTCTCCAAGGAGCCCTCGTTCGTTTTGTTGGAGAATGGTGTTTAGAAACCAGGATCTGGGGTGCTCATTGCTACTTGGGTGTCACTGCTTCTCGATCCTCCGAGCAGACAGAGCTGAGAATATACGTGTGTACTCACACAAGCAAACACACACATCTATATGTTTATCTGTATCTATCCATCTGCACGTGTGTGCGTGTGTGTGTTAAAAAATGTGAGTTCATTCTGACAGCCGGTTCCAATCTGAGACAGCTGGATTCATTGGATTCATTTCCTTATGCCTTTCTTTCTCTAAAAGTTAGAAACCTGGCCCTCATTATTCTCAATACTTATCTGTTTGAGCCCGGTACACATGTAGAGGAGTTCCAGAATTGCTAACCCACACCCCTGTGGGAGCAGAGGCGCTCACTGGAGGACAGTATTTGTTCAGTCTCTTCGTCTTCACCTTATACTGTGCAGTTGAAATGCCGTTCTCCAAAGTTACCTAGGTTGGTTCTTTTCTTCCCCATTCCCTTCAGAGGGTTTTATTAGTCATTTATGATACCGTTAGATTCCCTGTGGTTGTTTGTATTCCACTGTGGGTACACCACAATTCTAGTCTGTTACATAGTCCTGAGGGTCAAGTCTACACAGGCAGGTGTGCTCAGAGGAGTGGTGCCTCTCTACCCGCCCCCCCCCCAGCTTGCCTCCCTCGTTCTTTCCACTCCCTCCCCACCCATGCCCTCTAGGTAAGCAGTGCTCTTAGTTTCTGGTTTTTCCTTTCTGTCTTTCTTTTGTGTCAAAGGACTAGATACACATATGTTTTCTCACATCTCCTTCTTTCTTCCACGAAGCGTAGTGTGCTATTCTGCACCTTGAAGTTTTTTCACTTCACAGTGTATCCTGGAAGTCAATCTAAACCAGTTCATGGAGATCATCCACATTTTTTACAGCTGCATAGTACTCCACTGGGTGGATTTACTCAACCATCATGTGGTTTATTCAAATCCTCTTCTGCATATGGAATTTGAGTTGCTTCCAATATTTCACAATTACCATTTGTTGGAGTGAATGACTCTGTGTGTCTGTATTTTCCTGTTGTGAGAGGTAGAGCCTCTATTCTTGGTTCTCCAGAAAGCTTGTGTCTATTTGCAAATGGACCCCTCCCCGGGGCCTGCTTCCTTCCTCCCTTGTTTTGCCCTCTGGCACGCTCAGGGGCCATGGAGTGACAACAGCAAAGAGAATGAGAAGAACGTCAGTCTCTACAAATGAGACCACTCTGAGAACGATGCTTCTAGCCAGATGCCTTCCCCTTGACCTCTCCTGTGATCCATGTGTGTGTTTAACTCAGTTCTGGAGATAGAGCGTCACGAGCTGTCAACCACAGGGGCTACAGAATGGACCTTACAGACTGAACATCTCCCTACCGGTATCATCCAGATGAATAGTGGTTTGGGGAGTAGCTAAGCCTAGAATTAGCCGCCCCCGAATGACAGCCCATTCCTGCCCCACAGCGGGGAGGCCCAGGGAAGGGGTGGGTGAAGGAAACAGGTGCAGACAGCTCTGCTGGCCGGGTGAGCCCGTGTTCTCTGTGACCCGGGTCCTGGCTGGACAGAGGTGGGGAATGGCCTCAAGTGGTGTTGAAAGCCGCTAGGTTTCAGGCATGGCTGGCACATCTGCATCTGATGAAATGGAGTGTTTCTGTGCTTTTGGAAATGCATTTTTTTCCCCCTAAGGACACGGCTCAGCCTTCCAGACAGGAGAACCTAAGGAGAGAGTGTTCAGAGGGGCATCTCTTTGTTCAAGAAGGTTCTGAGCAGAGGCTCTCTGTGACACTGTCTTTCTCTGGTCGTTGGTGCTTTCTTGTCACAGGAGTGTCTTGACGGGTCCAGAAGACGGTGTGAGCCTGGGGGGATGCCAGTCTTCCAGAAACACTTCTTCTAGCTTCCCCACTGCAGCTTGAACTCTGGGCTCTGCGGCCCTTGATGCGATCACTAGGCATTTTACAGACATCTACATTTTTGTCTTCTGTGAAGTCAGACAGGTGCCGCTTTAGAAACCAGAGAAAAAGAAAGGGTGGATTAAAACGCAATTCCTGTCTTAATGGCTGGTTACTGGAGCTATTTTTAAAAAAGAAAGTTTTTGAGTACAGACTCTTGTCTTGAAGAGAGGCAGGGAGGAATTTGTATCGTTCCAGCAGAGGACGGTAATTGAGGGTTGTGGTAACCCAGCATTCTCCGGGGTTTGGGGTTTTGCTTTTGAAGGTCGCCTTTTACATTTCAGAGGACGTTTTTGGAGGCATACTTTTCTGAGTTAAAATGATTCATCCGATGGGAAGCATTTTTCGTGGAGGCCTCACGGTGGGCTGTGTGGGGTGAGCGGGAGCCCAGAAAAAACGTGGGGGGCACCCAGATGGTCTCTCCCTTTGCAGAGGGAAGCGTGGCGCAGAGGCTGCAACCGTTTCATTCCGACAGTGGGGCCAAGGCCTTGAGGCACAGTGTAGGGTGCGGGCTCCCAGGGGTCTCCAGGGGATGGTGGTAGCAGGCCCGTCCCAGGCCTGTGCCAAGGAAAGCCCACCAGAGGCCCCGGCCCACATTCCTGGGACATGTGATGGTATTGTTCAGTCCATTTTCTTTTTTTTTTTTGTTAATTTTTTGTTTATTGCAGTAACATTGGTTTAGAACATTGTATAAATTTCAGGTGTACATCATTATACTTCTATTTCTGCATAGATTTCATCATGTTCACCACCCAAATACTAATTACAACCCATCACCGCCCACATGTGCCGAATTATCCCTTTCGCCCTCCCCCCTCCCGCCTTCCCCTCTGGTAACCACCAATCCAATCTCTGTCTCTATGTGTTTGTTTATTGTTGTTATTATCTACTACTTAAGGAAGGAAATCATACGGTATTTGACGTTCTCCCTCTGACTTATTTCGCTTTGCATAATACCCGAAATGTCCATCCATGTTGTCACAAATGGCTGGATTTCATCGTTTCTTATGGCTGAGTAGTATTCCATTGTGTATATATACCACATCTTCTTTATCCATTCGTCCCTTGATGGGCCCTTAGGTTGCTTCCAAGTCTTGGCTATTGTGAATAACGCTGCAATGAACACAGGGGTGCATGTATCTTTATGCATTGGTGTTTTCAAGTTCTTTGGATAAATACCCAGCAGTGGAATAGCTGGATCATATGGTAGTTCTATCCTTGATTTTTTGAGGAATCTCCATACTGTTTTCCATAGTGGCTGCACCAGTTTGCACTCCCACCAGCAGTGTATGAGAGTTCCCTTCTCTCCACATCCTCTCCAACACATGTTGTTTCCTGTCTTGTTAATTATAGCCATTCTGACGGGCGTGAGGTGATATCTCATTGTAGTTTTGATTTGCATTTCCCTGATAGTTAATGATTTTGAACATCTTTTCATGTGTCTGTTGGCCATCTGTATATCTTCTTTGGAGAAATGTCTGTTCAGGTCTTTTGCCCAGTTTTTAATTGGGTTGTTAGTTTTTTTGTTGTTGAGATGCATGAGTTCTGTATATATTTTGGAGATTAAGCCCTTATCAGATGTATGGTTTGCAAATATCTTCTCCCAGTTGTTATGTTGTCTTTTCGTTTTGTTGATGGTTTCCTTTGCTGTGCAGAAGCTTTTTAGTTTGATGTAGTCCTGTTTGTTTATTTTTTCTATTGTTTCTCTTGCCTGGTCAGACATGGTGCTTGAAAATGTGTTGCTAAGACTGATGTCGAAGAGCGTACTGCCTATGTTTTCTTCTAGAAGTTTCATAGTTTCAGGTCTTACATTCAAGTCTTTAATCCATTTGGAGTTAATTTTTGTGTATGGTGTAAGGTAAGGGTCTACTTTCATTTTTTTGCATGTGGCTGTCCAGTTTTCCCAACACCATTTGTTGAAGAGACTTTCTTTTCTCCATTGTATGTTCTTGGCTCCTTTGTCAAAGATTAGCTGTCCATAGATGTGTGGGTTTATTTCTGGGCTTTCGATTTTATTCCATTGATCTGTGTGTCTGTTTTTGTGCCAGTACCATGCTGTTTTGGTTACTATAGCTTTGTAGTATATTTTGAAATCAGGGAGTGTGATACCTCCAGCTTTGTTCTTTTTTCTCAGGATTCCTTTAGCTATTCGGGGTCTTTTATTGTTCCACATAAATTTTAGGATTCTTTGTTCTATTTCTGTGAAAAATGTTGTTGGAACTTTGATAGGGATTGCATTGAATCTATAGATTGCTTTAGGAAGTATGGACATCTTAACTATGTTAATTCTTCCAATCCAAGAGCACGGAATATCTTTCCATTTCTTTGTGTCGTCTTCAATTTCTTTCAGCAATGTTTTATAGTTTTCCGTGTACAGCTCTTTCACCTCTTTGGTTAAGTTTATTCCCAGGTATTTTATTCTTTTTGTTGCAATTGTAAATGGGATGGTATTCTTAATTTCTCTTTCTGCTACTTCATTGTTAGTGTATAGAAATGCAACTTATTTTTGTATGTTGATTTTGTATCCTGCAACTTTACCATATTCGTTTATTACTTCTAAAAGTTTTCTGGTGGATTCTTTAGGGTTTTCTATATATAAAATCGTGTCATCTGCAAATAGTGACAGTTTCACTTCTTCCTTTCCAATTTGGATCCCTTTTATTTCTTTCTCTTGCCTGATTGCTCTGGCTAGGACTTCCAGTACTATGTTAAATAGGAGTGGTGACAGTGGGCATCCTTGTCTGGTTCCTGTTCTTAGAGGGATAGCTTTCAGTTTTTCACCATTGAGGATGATATTAGCTGTGGGTTTGTCATATATGGTCTTTATTATGTTGAGGTACTTTCCTTCTATACCCATTTTATTCAGAGTTTTTATCATAAATGGATGCTGTATCTTGTCAAATGCTTTCTCTGCATCTATTGAGATGATCATGTGATTTTTATTCTTCATTTTATTAATGTGGTGTATCACGTTGATTGATTTGTGAATGTTGAACCATCCCTGCATACCTGGAATAAATCCCACTTGATCATGGTGTATAATCTTTTTAACGTATTGTTGTAAGCAATTTGCTAGTATTTTGTTGAGGATTTTTGCATCGATGTTCATCAGTGCTATTGGCCTGTAGTTTTCTTTTGTTGTGTTGTCCTTGTCTGGTTTTGGTATCAGGGTAATGTTGGCTTCGTAGAATGAGTTAGGGAGATTCCCCCTCTCCTCAATTTTTTGGAAGAGTTTGAGAAGGATAGGTATTAAGTCTTCTTTGAATGTTTGGTGGAATTCAGCAGGGAAGCCGTCTGGTCCTGGACTTTTATTTTTGGGGAGGTTTTTGATTACTGTTTCGATCTCCTTACTGGTGGTCTATTCAAATTCTCTACTTCTTCTTGATCCAGTTTTGGAAGGTTGTATGATTCTAAGAACTTATCCATTTCTTCCAGATTGTCGAATTGGTTGGCATATAGCTTTTCATAGTTTTCTCTTGTAATCTTTTGTATTTCTGAGGTGTCTGTTGTAATTTCTCCTCTTTCATTCCTGATTTTACTTATTTGTGCCTTCTCTCTTTTTTTCTTGGTGAGTCTAGCTAAAGTTTGTCAATTTTGTTGATCTTTTCAAAGAACCAGCTGTTGGTTTTATTAATTTTTTCTATTGTTTTTTTGGTCTCTATTTCATTTATTTCTGCTCTGTTTTTTATGACTTCCCTTCTTCTACTGATTTTGGGCTTTGTTTGTTCTTCTTTTTCCAGTTCCTTTAGGTGCATTGTTAGATTGTTTATTTGAGATTTTTCTTGTTTATTGAGATAGGCCTGTCTTGCTATCAACTTCCCTCTCAGAACTGCTTTTGCCGTATCCCATAAATTCTGGCATGTCATATTTTCATTTTCATTTGTCTCTAGGTGTTTTTTTATTTCTTCTTTGATTTCTTCATTGACCCAGTCATTGTTCAGTAGCATTTTGTTTAATCTCCACGTATTTGTAGCTTTTCTGCTTTTCTTCCTATAGTTGATTTCTAGTTTCATACCGTTGTGGTCAGAAAAGATACTTGGTATTATTTCAGTCTTCTTAAATTTATGGAAACTTGTTTTGTGGCCTAATATGTGATCAGTCCTGGAGAATGTTGCATGTGCATTTGAAAAGAACATGTATTCTTCGGTTTTTGGATGGAATGCTCTGTATATATCTACTAGGTCCATCTGTTCTAGTGTGTCATTTAAGGCCAATATTTCCTTATTAATTTTCTGTTTGGATGATCTATCTGTTGGTGTAAGTGGAGTGTTAAAGTCCCCTACTATTACCGTGTTACTGTCTATTTCTGTTTTTATGTCTGTTAATAATTGCTTTATATATTTAAGTGCACCTAAATTGGGTGCATAGATATTTACAAGTGTTATATCTTCTTGTTGGATTGTTCCCTTGATCATTATGTAATGCCCTTCTTTGTCTCTTTTTACAGTTTTTGTTTTAAAGTCTATTTTGTCTGATATGAGTACTGCTACCCCAGCTTTCTTTTCATTGCCATTTGCGTGGAGTATCTTTTTCCATCCCTTCACTTTCAGTTTATGAGTGTCTTTAGGTCTGAAGTGTGTCTCTTGTATGCAGCATATATATGGGTCTTGTTTTTTTTATCCATTCAGCCACCCTATGCCTTTTAATTGGAGCATTTAGTCTATTGATTTTTAAAGCAGCTATTGATAAGTATGTACTTACTGCCATTTTTTAACTTTTTTTTTCCTCAGTGTTGTAGTAGTCCTTCTCTGTTCCTTTCTTCTTCTCTACAGAATTGATGGTCTCTTTAGTTTGACCTCTGTCTGAAAGCTCTACTCTTTAACTCCCCTCCTCCCTCCTTTTATGTTTTTGATATCATACCTAACCTCTTTTTTATGCATTTGTATCTATTACGTTCTTATCATGGAAATAGATAATTTTTCCTATTTGTGTTCTTCTCTTTTTCCCTTAAATCAGTCCCTTTAACATTTCTCATAGCACTGGTTTCTTGGTGACAAACTCCTTTAATTTTTGCTTGTCTGGGAAAATTTTGATCTCTCCTTCCATTTTGAATGATAACCTTGCTGGGTAGAGTATTCTTGGCTGTAAGTTTTTTCCTTTTAGCACTTTGAATATATCGTGCCATTCTCTTCTAGCCTGTAAGGTTTCTGCTGAGAAGTCAGCTGATAGCCTTATGGGGTTTCCTTTGTCTGTAACTTGACTTTCTCTTGCGGCTTTTAGGATTCTCTCTTTATCTTTAATTCTGGACATTTTGATTATGATGTGTCTGGGTGTGGGCCTCTTTGGGTTTATCTTGTTTGGGGCTCTCTATGCTTTCTGTACCTGGATGTCTGTTTCCTTCCTTAGGTTAGGGAAGTTTTCATCTATTATTTCTTGAAATAGATTCTCTGCCCCTTTGTCTTTCTCTTCTCCTTCTGGGACACTTATAACATGGATGTTAGTGCACTTGATGTTGTCCCAGAGGTCCCTTAGACTGTCCTCACTCTTTTTAATTCTTTACTCTTTTACCTGTTCAGCTTGGGTCATTTCCTCTAGTCTTTCGTCCAGCTTGCAGATCCGTTCTTCTGTATCCTCTACTCTGCTTTTGAGTCCCTCTAATGAACTTTTCATTTCCAGTATTGTATTCTTCATTTCTGATTGGTTCTTTTTTATATCTTCCATTTCTTTGTTGACTTTCTCACTGGGTTCATCTATTCTTCTCCCCAGATCAGTGAGCATCCTTAACACTCTTTGTTTGAACTCTCTGCCGGGTAGGTTGCTCATTTCTGTTTCACTTAGTTCCTTTTCTGGGGTTTTGTCCTGTTCCCTTACTTGGAATGTATTCCTTTGCCTCCTCATTTTGCCTCCTTCCCTGTGCTTGTGTCTACAGATTAGGTAGGTCAGCTACATCTCCTGCTCTTGGGTAGGTGACCTTATGTAAGTGATGGCTTAGGAGGCCTGCAGTGTTCTTCCCTCAGTTCTCAATGTTCCAGGGGTGACCCCTATGTGGGCTACGTGTGTCCTTCTGTTGTGGCCTGTTTGCTCTCCCTGTAGGTGCCCAGGGAGGCCGAGTCATGCTCCTGGCCAGCTGTTGTAATGCTCAGCTGCTTGTAGTTGTTGTGGGCCCTTCAGTCTCTTTATCAGGTGTGGGGAGCCCCAGCACAGTTGGCTGTAAGTTCTAATACCACATTTGTGTTGCAGTATTTCTTTTACCCCCAGCGTGGCAGGTTGTTAGGCTCAGGGCCTTACAATTGCTATAAGCCTCCAGCCTTTAGGTCTCTTGTCAGCTCTCTGAGGATTGCAGCTGGGTGGGGCTGGCCTCAGGCAAGGGAGCACCCAATTGTTTCAGGCTTTGGAAGGTGGGGCAAACCCCCTATGTGGGTCTTTGAGAAGCACAAGTCTTCTGCAGCTGACAAGCCCTGCCGCCCACAGGTCCACACACACAGTCAACACAGTCCTGCCCCGTGTGCGTGCCCCAACCTCCCGAAGGGGACCCAGTCTCTCCACGGCCGGAGCCCCACACACTCCACCACTGCCCCACACTCTCCACCTGCTCCTTGTGCATGTCCTGCCCCACTGAAGTCAGCTCAGTTGCCAGGCCGCAGAGAATCCAGTCACCAATCTATGCAGGCCCAGAAGTTGCCTGAGGGCTTGTTGTTGGGTGGGGCCAGTCTCTAGGGTGGGCTGCCTGCCCTGGCTGAGCTGGATTAAATCGGTGCTCTAGTGGGTGGGGCAGACCCTGGGCTAGCAGGCCTCAGGGAGAACTCCAATGGTGTCTGTGTCAGTACGCCCACACCAGGCCACAACAATGGCCGCCGCCAATGTCCCAGTCCCTGGATAGGTCTCACCCCTCACCGAGATGCACTCAGGGCCTATTAGGTGAGTCTCTTTGCACCATAGCACTGTGCACCTTTCTTTCTGGTGATTTTAGGTTGCTTTCTGAAACGGGTGAGTTTGCGCGTGGGCCCTTTAAGAGCCAGTTTTAATTTCTTTGTGAACCAGCTTTTCTGGGGGTTCTCCCCAATGTTTTAGTAGCAGGCAAAGTCAGATATTATGCCATTTTCTAGATTGTGCTGAGTCCACCCAATGCCCACAGCGGGGGCGCTCCCGGCTCAGGGCCCCGCGCCTCCAGGGAGGGTGCGGACCTGTGCGCTGCTGCCGGGAAGCCGCGAAGCTGGTGGCTTGCGAAGGCGGCGTTTTTCCTCTCCAGAAGGAATTTCTGCCTCTTCCACCTCAGTTATGATTGTCCGTTGCTGCACGAGTTCCTCCCATCCAGTTTTCAGCTCTGTCTCAGGGGTAGTTTTTCCACGAGTAGTTGTAAATTGGCTGTGTCAGTGGGAGGAGGTGAGTTCAGAGTCTGCCTACGCCGCCATCTTGACTTCTCTCAGTCCGTTTTCGAGTACATCACGTCCTGTCAGTTAATTTGAGGGTTGGGCTGCAGGGCAAGCTGGAGTGGAACGTTCGTGAGTCCAGTCTGGGTTCTGACCCAGGCTCTGGAACATCGCTGTGAGAAGACAGGGGGCAGGCCTGGTGGGCCCGTGGGGTGACTTGTCTCGGGCCCAGTTGCCACCTCAGCCTTCCCGGTAACCTCCAGAGGGCTGGCTGGTTTTATTAAGCTTTCCCTTCTGACCCCAGCAAAATCCTTCTGCTCCCAAAGGGCCTATTTTACTGTCTCTGGGGCACTTGGTCACTGGACGCCAGCATACGTGTCTGGTCAGACAGGGCATCTGAATAGATGAATGTCACGGGGGACTCCAGGGTGGCACCTGAGTGACCCCTGCCCTCGGCGTTGGTGTCTGCCCTGAACAGAACGACAACTCAGGCGCATCGTGGAGTCCCAGCTTTGACCTTTGACATTAGCTTGTCTTTCGGGCACTCGAGCCCCCAACTGAAGGGTTCTGCTTCTTTTGCTCAGCGTTATGTTGACGAGATTCATCTATGATGGGGCTTCCCACCCACGGCCCTGTTGTTGTGGGGCTGTCCTGTGCTTTTAGGGTGTGGAGCGGCATCCGTGGCCTCTGCCCACTCGATGCCAGTAGTGCCACCCTCCCCAGCTGTGACAACCAAATCCGTTTCCAGATGGAGCCAGAGGTCCCCTGGAGACTCCCTGCTGAGCACCACTGTTGTGTGTTATTGCAGTAGCAATAGCCAGGTCATTCTCATTGCTATGTGATAGTCCATCGCAGGAACAGACCACAATGTATTTATCCATAATCTGGTTGTTTCCAGTTTTGGACTATTAAAAATAGTCACTTTTCCACGATTCTTAATTGCAATATTCAGAACCAGCTTTAAGAGAGAGGCAAGCAATTGGATTGATTTCACTTTAGGGCATGAACCCTCCTGGCAGGGGTTGTGACATGCAGCTGTTATTTCTCTAGGATTTGCTGTGAATGAGAAAAAAGTTTCATTTTGAGTGAAAACAAGTTTTATTTTCTTCCTATGGTCATTCTTTGGTGTCCTAGGGACCTAGAATATTCCTACTCTGCAGACTATCGTGCGAACAGTCATCCCCACACATGGCTATTTTAAAAAACACACACGCGCGCACACACACACATACATGCACACACACTTACCTGTGTAGCTCAACAGCATTTGAAATCCCTTCCAGAGATGACCAGTATTAACGTCTTGACGAGCTTCCTTTTGGAGCGTCTGGAGGTATATGTGTGTGCTACGCACAGTTTCATGTAAGTGGGGTTATACTATCCGTGCTATTGGCTGCTTCCACTTTTTCATCTAGCTTGTCTGTATTTCTATGCCAATAATGATAAAGTTTATGATCATTTTCATGGCTGCATAATAGTCTGTTTATTTTTCATCCTTCTGTAGTTATACATGTAGTTGGTTGCGTGTATTCATTATTATAAACGACACTCCAGTGAGCCTCTGTGTGCTGTTCAGTTGTCTCTTTAGGACAACATCTTAGCAGCAGAATTGCTCAGTTACAGTCTACATGGTATTCTTTTCATTTAAAGTTTATTTTGGACGTTTAAGCCAGATTTGCATTTCCTTACCAAGGGAGGAAGTGTACTCACAGATCAGAATCATAGAGCTAGGACTTCACAGAGTTCAGGCAAAACTTCTCATTTCTCCAGTTTCAAAAGGAGACGTATAATTGATGTCTAACGTGCTTACAGAAGAGCACACACATAGGTGCACAGTGCAACAGCTTTTCACAAAGTGAACGCACCCACACAGTCACCCGCCTGATCAAGAAGCAGAGCACGACCCGCATCCCAGAGTACCTCTTCCGGACACGGCCCCACCCGTCAGTTTGGGATATCACAGCGTGCTGCTTGAGCGGGCACACGCCCTCATCTACAGAAATGAGACTGTGTGCACTCATTTCTGGTGGGTATAAGCCTGGGAGTGGAATTGCTAGGTCACAGGGTGTGCATATGCTCAACTGAATAGGCCATGCCTCACGGTTCTCCCATGGTGGATACTAGTCCACACTCCATCGTTAGTGTGAGAATTCCAGCTGTCAGCACTTAGTATTGTCTGCTGTTTCCAGTTTGGCCTTTCTGGTGGCTAATGCTATCTCATTTTGGTTTTCATTTGCTTTTCCTTAATGACTAAAGCAGTTGATCACCATTTTATGTTTTTTGAACATTCTGATGTGGTTTTTTGTCTATCCTAGTCAAGTCTTTTGCTCACTTTGCTACTGGGTTGTCTGATTTTTTTTCTTATTGATTTTTTAGGAGTTGTTGATATATTTTGGATATGAGCCATGTGTTGGGTATGAATTGCAAATCTCTTTTTCTACTGGCTCTTGCCTTTTTTCTCTTAGGGCGTCTCCTGCTGAACTGCAGTTTTAAACTGTAATGCAGCCCACTTCATCAAGCTCTTCTTTTGTGCTTAGTGGTTTTGCGTCCTGGTCGAGGAATCTCAATAACCCAAGGTCATGGAGATAGTCTCCCGTGCTTCCTAAAAGCTGTTGTTTCCTTGTTCACTTCTGGATCGACAGTCCTTCTGTTGTTTCTGTGTGTGCTGTGAAGCGGGGGTCCGGATTTATTTATTTTTCCCATATGGGCATCTGACTTACCTCGCTCTGTAAGCCTCCCCCCTTACACTGTTGTGTCACCTTTGTCATAAATCAGGTGGCGGTTTACATGTGGCTCTGTTTCTGGACTCTGTCCTTTTATCCCATTTGTTTATGCTGGTGCCAGCACCTCATTATCATAACTGCCACAGCTTCCTAACAGGTCCTGAGACCGGCTCAGCCCCCCAGCCTTGTTCTCCCAGGCTGCCGTGGGTATTTTTGGTGAGATACACATCTTAACATTTGATACACATTGTGAAACTGCCCTTCAGAAAGGTTGTAACAATTTATCTTGTCACCAGAGGGGCTTGGCAGCACTGGCTTTCCCACATCATTGTGAACTCTGCTGCAGAAAGTCCCATTGCCCTGGTAGTGTTGTCATTTTATTTGCATTTCTTTAATTATTAGTGAGGTTAAACATCTTTTCCTATGTGAATTACTATTTGCATTTTTATTTTTTATAGCAAACGCCCTCTCCTTTCCTGATTTTTCTGACAAAGCGTCTTTCCTCATTGACCTGCAGAGCCCCGTACAGCACAGTAGGAACTCACTGCCTCTCGTTGCAGTCTGCCACCCTCGTTTTTCATTTTACTGCTAGGGCAGGTGCGCGGTAAACGTTTTTATATTGTCAGATGTATCCACTGTTTCCTCCAGAAGAAGGGTGTGTGTTTCCCAGTGGTGCTGTAACAAATTACCGCAAACTGAGTGGCTTAACACAGCACAGCTGTATTATCTTACAGCTCTGGAGGTCAGACCTGTAAAATCAGTGTCACTGGGCTAAGATCAAGATGTCAGCAGGTCTGCGTTCCTCCTAGAGGCTCCAGTAGAGAGTCTGTTTGCTTGCTCGCCTCCCTCTCCTGTCTGCAGGGCCAGCAGCGCGGCATCTCAGCTCTCTCTCTCTGACCTCTGCTTCTGTCATCACGTCTCCTTCTGTCGTCATCTCCACGGCCACCATGACAGGGTGGGCGGACTTTTCCTCCTGAGTTATCCCCCCTTGGTTAGTGAGATTTTCTGTACCCGGATCTTTTTGCTCGGATTGGTGTGGTGGAATGTAGAGGCACGCACGTGCTTGTTGCACGTGATTCCCCTTCCCCAGAGGACAGGGCCTGACGTGGAGGCTGTTCAGCTGTGTCAGCCTGCATTGGAGGGACGGCAGTCTGCCCGCTTCCACCGGGCAGCGAAAGCTGCCTGGCTCGTGCGGCCACAACGTGGATGGGCTATAATTCAGCGCACAGCACCTGCAGTGTGTCTCAATTAAACTGAAAAGAAACAGAAGAGACCAGTCATTTAACACTCGTCCAGAAGCCCATCACTTTAAATAAGCTGGAGTTTGCTGAACACAGGGCATGTATTGTGTGTGAGTGAAGACGGGGGCGCCCGTTCAGCCGATCGTGTGGTTCTGGGGTAGCCGTCGTCACCAGGCACCTCGTCATACACAGCGTGTCTCCACCACACTGCCGTCCTCAGTGAGACGTTCTAGATGACACGTGGACAAAAGACATACTGCTTCTCATTCAGTGGTTTTGAAATCGCCACACAGACGCCCTGGCAACGAGGGCCGGGCAAAGCCTGGGGCCCCCGTCTGCAGCTCCATGTTGAACGGGGGTGGACAGGTCCTCGGGCTGCCCACGCTGGCCTGTTTTAACTCTGAGCTCCGTGGCCTTTAGTTTTACGGGTTTTCCTTGGAGAAAACTACGGAGGTGCAGTGTTGCGGGCTGGTTTGTGTGTCTTCCCAGCCCTGCCCACCTCCCTCCCGAGGGCATGGGGTTGAAGCCTCTGATGCAGGACCAGCTCTGGTCTGGGAGGCGCGGGGCTCAGCTGAAACCCCGGACCATCGTCTTGTTCCTTTCAGGCCTGGCTTGATTTCTTCCAGAGTCTGTGCCCATGGGTCCTGGTGGACTTTGTGGCCTTAGGGTTAACGGAAACTGTAGGACGTGGCCAGAACGTGGCCATATTTTGACCCATTATTGGGATGGCCCGTTCCTCAACTTGAGAAGTAAATAGGCTCACATCACACCTTCTTTTCAGTTTTCACCACCCACCCCCCCAGCTTCCATGGTCACAACGCTCAGATTCATTCCCACTTGTTTGTTATTTTCCAAAGGGTTATGGTCTCAGCAAACACCAGCCCTCCACCTTTAATTCCGTCCTTGTCTTAAACCGGGTCATCAGCCTAGGACACTCCCCCCGCCACTACAAGGCAAAGATGCTTCTGGGCCCATTTCCTGTCTCGGCCGTTGGCCTTTCCTGAGCCACCAGGTCCACCTCCACAGAGCTGCATGACTTTGAACCTCACGATGGGGGACTGGGGTGCCAGCTCCCTGTCTCTCCTGTGACCTCGGGCTCCTTAGGCAAAACGACCTGGCTTCTTTCCAGGGACCAGCTCTGAGTACCAAACAGAGGGGCAGCTTTTTCTGCCACTCAGAAAACCCCAAAGATATCATTACCCCCTCCCCATCCGGGGTGTCTGCCTGCCTTACCCATATGAAAGCAGCTCGAGCTGTTCAAACCACTCCTCTGAATCGCCACGGGGCAGGACGCCCAGGAAATGACCCCAGACTGGCCCCTTCCCTAGTGCAGATTCCACCTCGGGCCCCAGATTCCCACCTATTTGCCTCACAGAGAGGAGGTGCCATTCCTTCTAGAGGCAGCCCTTAGCTCTTCACACACAGGCCCCCTGAGCTTCCCCGAGGAGCCGGGCGACAGCTCACAACATCTCACCTGCGGGGACACGCGTCCTACCGGGTCTCTGCCCCCACACTCCCCCTGGGGTGCTGGTAGAGCTCACAAGACAGCCTCCTCAGGGTCTCACAGGTTCACCCTTTACTGTTCACTGTGACCCCTTTGGGTCCTCCCTGTGCACGAGTCCTCTGACGGACTCGAACATTTGCTCTGAGAATTCAACTCAGAGTTTCTCAGCTCCGTTTGGGGCCCTGAAAACACGTTGGTTGCCTCAGTGGAAACTTCCCGCCATTGTCTCGCTACCTTTATGGTGAGGAGCGGCAGCCAGGTGGCTTATTTGGGGCCCTGTGAGCTCCTGTGCTGCATCTCTTAGATCCCTCCAAGGGAGCGGCTGGAGTGGCCTGTTGGAGCTTCTCCAGTGACCTCCCTTTCCCTCCGCCGGTCCCCAGGCAGTTGTGATTATTAGAGAAACATCCAGACTGTCACAGCCACCACTTCGTTTGTTGGCAGTTCGTTTGTCTAGTCTCTCTCCTCCCCAGTTAACTGAAAACGTTGTTAACGCTGGTTCCCGAAGCTCGTGACCAGTTGGTGGCTCGTGCAGAGCAGGGTGACGAGACTGGCCTGCGTTTGTCACTCTCAGCCCTGCGGACGATGCTGAAGTTCTCTGTCTGGTGTGGGTGGGGCTGTTGGGTGGGTGCCCTGCAGCCAGGCCCAGATGGAGCTGTTTTCGGTTTGGTGTGGCAGAGGCAGGGGCTGGGGTGGGGCTGGGCTGGGGCTGGGGTGGGGGTGGGGGTGGGGGTGGGGGTGGGGTGTCTCCAGAGCCAGCTGTGCCCTTGGTGCTGACACGCTGGCTGGGACTCGTGCACACTGTGATGCAGATATTCACGCGTCCCAATGTTGGCTTTGCACCCTGTCTGCGCTCTGGTTGTCCTGGGCTCTGGGGACACAGAGATGAGCAGACAGACTTGTCCACATATGGCGTTCTCTCCCCTGCGGGGAGAGTGGGCGTGCAGTACTGGATTATTTATGTCTTTTCTGCTCTGAGATTGGCCGTGGCTCATGGAATTCCCGTTCTTGGCTGGGCTGGGCTGGGAGTGCGTGGTGATGGGGGCGTCTAGACAGGCACCTCCTTGATTAACAGTGGGTTGCACCCTCTTGCCTTAGCCAGCGGGAGTTGGGGTTGTGGAGGAGCGGCTGCCTCTCTGCACGGGCTGGGGGCCTGGAAGCAGGGAACAGCCTGCGAGGTGGATGTGGTCCTAGCCGGGGGCCAGCACAGCTGGATTACTGCCCGCAGTTGTCTCCATGGCTGCTGCCTCTGCTGGGGGGACGCCACTGAGCCCTGGTGGGGCCTTGGCAAAGTGGGTGGGGGCTGGGGAAACACATAATGTCCACATGGCGCAGAGGAAAGTTCTGGCGTGTTGATGACCTGGGGTGTTAGTACCCAAGCATTTGTGCTGCCCTCTTGGCAGGAGGGAGCCCACCCTCTGCTGGCCGTGCCGCACGGGTGACGCTGAGCCATGAGAAAGTTAAGTCGGGCCTCCTGGCTCAACTTCCAGCTCGTGTCCCAAACCCACTCGTGTTCCCGTCCTCGCTGTCCTCGCCCGAGCCCCGTCGTCTCCCCTCTGAACAATGTGACAGTCTCCGACCGCTCTCTGCTTCCAGGCCAGCCCCTACTGCATGCACGTCCAGAGTAATGTTCGAAATGTCTGTCAAATGCGTGACTCTCATGCCTAATGCCCTCCACTGCCTTCTCTGCGTTTCCAGTAAGATCCACGTCTGCGAAGCCTTGTCTCCCCTCCTCCTCGTTCTGGGCCGCCCTCCACCCTCTGGCCACACTCCAGCCACACGTCCTTGCTCTTCCTCAGACGTGTCAGGACAGTCCACTGCAGGGCTTGGCCCGCACTGTCCTTCCAAATGGGACGCTCTTCCCCCAGGTCCACTCCAGGGTCACACCTTCCCAGGTTCGCCACTGCAGAGCCAGCCGTCGACATGGACCAGCCCCCTCTCTCAGCAGTCACTCCATCACGTCAACTGGTTTTATTTCCTTTCTGGAGGTTGGCGCTATCTTATTTATGTTTGTTTATTCTTTACTGTCTGTCTCCTCCACTAGAAAGGAAATTCTGAGAAAGGGTGACAGAGAGTCTTATTTATTGATGTATCCTCAAGTCTAGAACAGAACCTGGCATATGGTAGAGTCTCAAGAAAAATGTTTGTTGAATGAATGAATGAATAACTAAAATGAAACTTGGTGAGCCTGGGACATGCCCAGAGCTGCTATCTGATCAGGGGTGGGCTCGGTGTGCCTCCCAGAGGTCTTGAGAACATGGCTCCATGTTAAGGCTCTCTCCTTCACCAACCTGGTTTGTTACCTCCAGAATGTTCCTGGAACCCGTCCATTTTACCCTGTCTCCACGGCCTCCCCTCTCATCTTGTCTGAGGACAGAACTAACCGTTCTTCCTCTTTCTGCTGTTGGTCCCCTCTCTCCCCATAGCAGATAGAACAACCTTTTAAATAAGTGCCTCTGGTCATCTCCCTCTCTGCTGGGAACCCTCCCTCCTCAGCTCCCGTCACACTCAGGGGAAGAGAACCCCTCACCGTGACCCAGAGCCCAGTGTGGTCATCTCAGCCTCATCTGTACCACTCTCCTTGTTGTCTCTGCCTCAGCCACAGGGCCTTTGCACTCGCTGCTCTATCCGCCTGGAGCACTTGCTCCTCTCCCTCATGGTCATCTCATGTCTCAGTTCTATTGTCACTCCCTGAAGGGGCCTTCTTGACCTTCCTGGACCAGGTGGGAGTCACTGTTGTGGCCCATTCCTTGTTGGCACTAACACCCATTATGTGGTCCTTTGATTAATGTCTGTCTTTTCCACTAAACTGTGCACTTTGTGCATTTTTGCTTGTCATGCTGTGTGCAGCACGTGGTGCACAGTGGGACCTTTTGACGATGAGGAAACTGAGCTTGGAAAAGTGAAATGAGCTCCAGATTACACACCTGGGGAGGGGTGGCTACAGGCATTGAGGCCAGGCCTGCGAGACCCTGAAGCTCTGTGGGAAAGCGCCGACTGCCCTCTCTGGGGCGTACGTTCAGACCTCAGTCCACACCCTCAGCTTTGTTCTGTTTTATGCCTCAACAAGCAAAATATGCTGTGCCAAGTCTTAGTTTTCTGCATTTAGTTGATGACGTGGTGTTGGTAGCTGGCCCCCAAACGTGATGTCTGTTTGATTGTTTTAAGATGTGAAAATAGAAACACTGCAACAGTCAATCACTTAAATAGTGTGATAACTGTTTTTTTTTTTTCAATTATTTTATTGAGGTCATATTTTTATAACAGTGTGAAATTTCAGGTGTACATTATTATTTATCAGTTTCTGTATAGACTGCACCATGCTCACCACCAATGGTCTAATTTTTATCCATCACCGTATTTATGTGCCCTGTACCCCTTTCGCCCACCCCCCAGCCCCCTTCCTCTCTGGTAACCACTGATCTGTTCTCTTTGTCCATGTGTTTGTTTATCTTCCACATATGAGTGAAATCATACGGTGTTTGTCTTTCTCTGTCTGGCTTATTTTGCTGAACATCTTACCCTCAAGGACCATCCATGTTGTTGCAAATGGGAAGATTTTGTCTTTTTTTATGACTTTTGTTTTTTTTATGATTTTGTCTTTTTTTATGACAAAAAAAGTACATATTCCATTGTATATATATACCACATCTTCTTTATCCATTCTTCAGCCACTGGGCACTTGGGTTGCTTCCACGTCTTGGCTATAGTGAATAATGCTGCTGTGAACATAGGGGTGCATGGGTCTCTTTGAATTGTTGATTTCATGTTCTTGGGATAAATACCCAGTACTGGGATAGCTGGGTCGTGTGGTATTTCTATTTTTAATTATTTCAGGAATCTCCATACTGTTTTCCATAGTGGCTTCACCAGTTTGCCTTCCCACCAGCTATGTATGAGGGTTCCCTTTTCTCCACATCCTCTCCAACGTTTATTTTTTGTCTTGTTAATTATAGCCATTCTGATGGGTATAAGGTGATATCTGTTATCATTATTTTTTGAAGAAACCATGTCATAACAGTGTTAATGGAAGTCAAAATAAAAAGAGAAAAACTCACCCATTTTTCTAGATATAGACCTGTTAATGCAGTGTACACACACATTCATTTTATATAGCAGGAATTATAATGTAGATGAAGCTTTCCTTCTCCCAGTTAATTATTTTCGGTATATCTGTAAAAGGCAAGATGATTGCCTGGAGATTTATTTACATGAAAACCAATACAGAGGAAAATTACATCACCATTAAGCCACTCTTATTCTCTTTCTTGTTTGTTTGCTTAAAAAAAAAAAAAACTTATTTGGGCTTTAAAATCAACTGGCGTCTGGGAGTGTCCCTGCTCTTGTCTCCACCAGGCCTTGGTGTGTTTGCGATCGCTCAGCACTTGTGCATTCTCACGGCAGCAGAGGTTCTATCAACTCCATTGGGGGCAGGGGGTGGGGAGGGCACCCCTTCCTGATGTGGTTTTCATTCCAACTTTTAACACTTGTGGAGACAAGTCACCAAGGCCTTGCCGATGGCCTCGATGACCTGGCACCTTGACCTGCCTTTCCAAGTAGACCAGAATCTTCTCGACCACAGGCGGTCCGTGGGCGTGGTCCCTGGCGAGGACTAGCGCTCCCTCCTCCTTCTGGACTTGCCCCCCACCCCCTGCCCCTCCCACCTTCTCACCGCTCAGTGTCTTTTGTCTGGTATCTCAGAGTGGGGACTGTGGTTAATGGAGAGCACACGTATTTTCTAAACTAGACTTGACAAATCTTCCAGGTTTTCAAGAGAATCAAGAATTTTTTTTAATATGAAATTTTCCAAATTTTTGGAACATTGTTCAGGCCACACAAAATAGGCCTGGGGACAAGGTTTGGCTGGCTGGCTGCAAGGTGACAGTTCCTTCAGTTGCGCCCAGCGAGTTTGCCTGGAATGGGACGCAGACACAGCCAGGAGCTGGGTGAAGTTTGGGGGAAGATGCTCAGGCATGACTCGCAGCCCCAAATGGCCAGCGGGCTTGGATTCTGGCGGGGATGTGGATGAGGGGGCCAGGGCGGGTGAGGGTGGGGGTTCTGCAGGGTGGCAAGCTCCTTTCTGTTCTTCGAGGGGTTAAAGTGTGCCCAGCGAGTCAGAGCGGGGTGGAGGAGGAGTGGTCAGCTCAGGCCCCCACCAAGGGTGAGCCCACTTTCCCGGGAGGATGCACATCACCTCCACGTGGCCCCCACCCCCGGGATCGTGATGCAAACAGCAGCAGCTGACGGCCACCAAGCACTTCTCTGGCGGGCGCTGGCTGGGGTGCCTCCCGACAGTGCACGAGCCGCACCGTTCCCACCCAGGACTGTCCCCTGAGAGCACGTTTCTTCTCCTCCTGATGGAGGCCAGGCAACAGGGGCTGGTTCTGAGGTCCCGGGGCAGATGTGGCACACTGAAATGCCCCTGGGGGCTAGTCCCCAAAGTGGCCCGGTGGATGTGAGACACATGAACACTCATCGCCCCTGTGTGACATGCTCTCACCTGGTCAGAGTCGGAGGTGACGGAGGGCCCACCTTCCTCTAACCCTGTGACAAGAACAGAGGCCCTCAGGGCAACGGTGGGTGGGACCAACCCTTGACCTCGAGTCAGGAGAAAACTGGGTGTGAATGGGGAGCCCCACCCCACTGACAGGGCAGCCAGAGGGCACGCACATCCTCTCCCTGACCTGCTGATTTTACCACAAAAGCTGCTTTTATGTGAAATCTCCTGATTCTTAAGTATGTGCAACACACACACACACACACACACACACACACACGCGCGCACACACACACACACAAACAGGATGCAGGCTGACCCCGCGAGGGCAGATGGGGCTCATCTTGGGGTGAGTGCCAGGGCCTCTCGTGGAGTAGGGAGCAGGGAAGACCCCCAGTCCGTAGGGAGGGGGTGCGTGCTGACTTCTCCTCAGAGAATTCGAGGTAAAATTCAAAAGGACGCGCAAGTGAGCAGGAGATGCGGGGAAGGAAGTGGCCGAGGTCTTGGACGGGGCCCTGGGCCTGGACAGGAACCCGCGAGGAGGGGCTGCTGGCTGCAGCAGGACGGGAGTTCTCGGGGTCGATTCCTGTGCCTTCTCCCCAGCTCGGAGCCAGTGAGAGGCCAGAAGGTGGGCGCAGCGGCCCTGGCAGGGTGGGTCGGGAAAGGACTCAATGAACCCCCACATGAAGGCTCCTCCTCCCTCTCAGCTCCCTTTCCGGCAGGGTCCTCACAGTGAACAGCATCTGCTCCCGTCTCTCTAAGGTCAGGGAATGGGGAGAAGGTCCAGCTCAGCTTGAGCCGAGGGTTTCCGTAGAAGCAGGCTTCCCACCCTGCCTGTGTTGGTCTTCATCTGGAAGGATCGTGAGGAAAGCCGTCCTGAGTCCACGTTCACCGTGCCGGAGAAGGAAATGAACACAAAACAGTGAAACAAAGGAGTCTCATTCCACCAGAAATGTCACACACAGGCAGCTCAGGACATCCAGCCCCAGGAGGCTGGTGCTGTGTTCAGGACAAGGGAGTCACTTTTGTTTCTGTCGGCTCTTCTCCCCGAGTGTGTCCCATGTAAAACACAGGGCCACCAACCCAAACCAGCCACCAAAGGGAGCATCTTGGGTGACGAGGAGCATTCATCAGCAGAAGGTTGGCTTTGCCCAGGATCCTGAAGAGCTTTTCCTGCCTTAAAATAAGGAATTCACTGTAAACATTTTAAAATTGGGAGATTTCACATAAAAATCTGGATCTCTGTCCATTTTCTCCCTTGGAAAATGGAGGAACTGAGAAGGGGGCCGGCCCACTTCACGTCTGTCCACTGTGCCCTGGGCTCTGTGGCCCCTGCGGACACCCACCCCCTGCAGGCGGAAGGGATGCTCTGGTTCCAGAGCCCGACCAGCCGGCGGCACCCGTGCATCCCCTTCCTGGCCCTGCAGGAACCGAGTCTGAGACCCATGAAGTGACTCTTTCTCCCTGGGTGGGCTCTGCGGTAGCTCCATTGCATTCCCGGAGTCTGGATGAGATGGGAGGGCTTTGTGTTCATCTAACAGGGATTTAGACACGTTTTGTCAACAAGACATGCGCAACCCGTGAGGAGGAGGGTCGTTGTCTCCTTCTCCTCCCCTCCTCCATCTCCTCCTCCTCCTCCCCCTCCTCCTCCATCTTCTCTCCCTTCCCCTCCTCCCCCTCCTCCTCCTCCTCCTCCCTCTCCTCCTCCTCCCCCTCCTCCCTCTCCTCCTCCTCCCTCTCCTACTCTTCCTCCTCATTCAGAAGGAGCTGACACTCGTTAAAAGGAACATGTTCGTGAATCATGGTTTTGCTGTATGGTTGTATATTTTTAGATTATCCATTAAAATAAATTTATATTATTCCTTAAGATAAAGGTAAAGTCATAAGCAATAATATCGATAAAATCATGTGTTTGACATAGCTTTTTCGAATATACATGAAAATAAATACATAACTATTAAATAGAAAATGCTTGTGTTTCTCTTATAGTGTGGACCTACAATCATCTTTTAGCACTGTGGTAGGCAGCAGCCCCTTGGGAAACCGTGTGAACTCACAGGGGGTTTGGGGTCGGACAGCTCTAGAAAAGCCCCAGGTGTACCGCTGGACACTGTGATTTGGGGTCAATCGCCTACCCTCTGAGATTTGTTGTCCAAAATGCCGGGGTCATAATGGCAAAGTTGGGTCCAGCCTCGTAGGGCGGTTGTGGGGGACTGATCACATGGGAAAGTCACTGTGGAGTTGCAAAGTCGTGTTTCCTCTTAGATCTGAGCTTGCAAAGTAGTGGCCCCTGTACCTCATTCAGCCTGCAGATGATCTGGGCCATGTTTCAGACAGTTTTGAAACCGTTGCCAATATTCAAAATCAGGAGATTTTTACCTTAACGTCTTAATTTCTAGTTTTTCTCTAGAAACCTGAGTTTCTGGCTATGCAGGTCCTACTGCATGGAAGGATGGTTAGCGGAGTGGTGGCTGTGCCCTGTGCCCCCCAGAAGGGGCCACGGTCCCACCTGGCCTTCCCTGTGGACATCTGAGTTGTGACCTTGGTCAGTAGTGTGGCCGTTTCTTGGGAATGCCCTCGCATGTCCTGGAGTGAGTGTTCTGGTGTGCTGTTACTAGGAAGGGGGAACAGGGACTTCATTGAGCACAGAAAACCAGGCGTGGTGGCCACTGGGGAAATGTTTGAGAATTAGGCCTTGGGAAGTGCCTGAGGGATTGATTAAAGACCTCCAGAGCCCGACATTCTTCTGGAACTGGGGTGGACTCCACACCTCCGAGGCCTTCAGGGAAGGATGCCCTTCAGAGGGATGCCCAAGACCGTAGGGAGCTGCCTCTGGGCACGAAGACACTGAGATGGGGCTGGGAAGACAGCCCATCGCAGGCCCCAATGCATCTGCAAGGGGGATGGAGAGCCATGTGCGCACTGCGGCCGCCCTCCTCTGCTCAGTGAAGAGCCTCCTTGGAGATGAGCCGATCACCTGTTGTTCCTGTTGTGAAGTGGCCGCCCCTCCCTCCTCCCCCCACGCCCACCCTTGCAGGAAGGCGGGTGTGACCCTGGGGCCACCTGTTTCCTCACTGGGAAGACTGAGCGTGCGGTGGCCAGGACAGCATGCATTCAGAGTCAATGAAACAAGAAAGCACACATTCTGGTCACGTCTGGAGAAGCTCGTGTGCGGATTAATGAGGCTCACACAAGACCCGAGGTCCTGACCGGAGCCCTCCCAGGACACCAGGGGGTCGAGTGGACAAAGTGCCTGGAGTGGACATCCTCCTGCATGTGGTCGGCGGGGGGCGGGAAGCAGCAGCACTTCCTCACCTCCACGTGGTCTGTTTACGCCTGGCCGCCTCCAGGAGGCGGTTGAGGGCCAGCAGTGTCCTTCCTCTTCCAGGGGAGGGGACAGAGGGCAGAGGGCACGAGGCACTGCCACAGGTGCTCTTTCTGTCCTTGCACCCTCTCTGTCTCTTTCCGTCCTGCTCAGACGCAGCTGGGAAGGAGGCAGGGAGGCTGCCTGTCCTCTCCTCCACGTCCCATTAGCCTGGGTTCTAGAAACGTCTGTTTCCCTCGGGGCAGGTGGGAGTGCTGAACCTCAGAATGTGAGCTGAGGGACAAAGCTGGGGACGGAAAGGAAGGAGAGTAAACACACCAGCTCAGGCGGGGGCCCGAGGAAACCCCACGGGGTGGGAGGTGGGGGTGCCCGAGCGCAGGGCAGCTGGCAGATGACCTGCTTCCAGGTCTGCGTCGGGGACCAGAGCCCCAGTGTCTCCCGAGGCCGGGCCACAGTGAGGTGAGCAGGTGTGCGGTGACAAGTGGCGGCGTTTATCTGGGGGAGACCAGGGGGAGGTGGCCTGGAGGACATGGGCCGGTCTCTGCAGGACACCCACGACGGCTCTCCACCACTCTGTCTCACCAGGACGGGGCCGAGGGCTGCGGGACTTCGGATCTTTCAAAAAGAGGCTGCACCGCCCGAGGTTCGTGCGGAACCGCCTTACTTTAAAATGTGGGCAGCTAACCCTCGCCCTCCCTCCCGCCCCTCCCATTCCCAGGTTCTGTTTTGTTTTTCTCTGTAACACGTATCACCATCTATCTTGTGTTTTGTACATTTGTCTTGCTTCTTATCTGTCTCCCTGAGCTAGAAAATCAGCTCCATGGAAGCAGGAAATGTTTGGCTTGCTCACTGCTTATTTCCTGCTCATAGTAGACACTCCGTAAATGTTTGTTGAATGCATGAATGAAATAAACATAAGAAATAATGTGTGGGTTAAAGAAAAATCCTAACACAGTGTATGACTTTATATGTTCTCCATTTGGAAAAAAACTTATGAGTAACCACTTTCCAAACTGAAGACGTTTTGTTTTTAAAGGCAATCCCCCGCTACATATCAGAGTGGGGATGGGTGGTCTCATACGCCCTGCGATCTTCCGGGCCCTGTGGGGCAGCTCTCCGTGTCTGTGCAGGCACAGGTGAGCCAGGAGGAAGTGATGGGCATGCGCAGAGTGGCTGCTGCAGACGTCCCAAGCGCCTTTGTGGTCCTTGCAGAGCAAACTCCTGGGGACCGCGTTTCTCTCGAGGACTGTGGAGCAGTGTTCCCGCCAGGGTTTGACAATGATGGCTTTGGCCACGTTGATAATTTGACTTAGCTGGCGACAGCTAGAAACTGGTTAATTTCTCACACACTCCAGACTTGGGGCCTGTTTGGGAAAACGTGTAGGCCAAGCAGCCGCATTCCTCGGTGATAATGATCCGTCAGCAGCTCCGTAGATGTAGACGGGTGTGGCTCCCCTCCCACCGGCCCACCCTGCGCATCCCCTCGGACCGCCCTGCCTGGTCCCCAGGGGAAGGTGGGTTTGTTATTCCTGTTCTTCTGTGAGTCAACTCAAAGCCAAGAAAGGGCTAAGTGAGGGGAGTGTGGTGGAGGTTATCCGGGGGGCACGCTTCGTCAGGATGCAGATCCTGCCCTGGGGCCCCAGCAACCCCATAACGAGCCCTTTGCGTTTATAAAAATGATCTCCTGTCTGTTCTCACACCTGTCCCTCCCACAGCTCTGGGAAGGAGACGGAGGGGCCTCTGACGCCCTTTAAGCAGAGGGGGACCCGGGTCTGCTGAGGTTGGTGGGTCAGGACCCGATGTCTGAGAACTGATGGGGCGGGGAGAAGCCAAGTGTCTGGATCCACTGCCGTAAAGTGTCCAGTGACCCCTGTGGTTGGGCGCGTGGTCCACCCCCTGCAAACGTGACACAGCTGTGGAGTGTGTAGGCACAGGAGGACCTGTGCCACGGAAACCACGCGGCGCCTTTTCGCCTTCTGCAGCCAAGGGTGCGAGGACAGTGCCTTGCCTGCCTCCTGTCCGCCCTGTGGGTGAGGATGGGGTCTCCACAGCAGGGTCACGGGAGAGCCAGACACAGGACGCTGGACAGATGAGATCAGTGGTGGTTTATTAGCCACACAGCCTGGAGATGGGACGTTGCATACTACCCAGGGCCACACAGGGCCGTGCTCCGGAGCAGAGTGGACACCAGGGGCCATGGAGGCAGGCTGTAGTAACAATGGTATGGGGTGATCCCGGGCTTCAGGAGAGGGTGTGATTGGCTTGTTTGAATGAATGCAGCCCTGGGTGAGCCAGCTCTGCTCTCATGTGCTCCACAAGGGGTGAAGGGAAGTGACCCACCACGGGAGACACTTACAGTTCAGGTTGACCCCTCCACTGCCCACCCCTGGCACACCCCGCACCCTGGAGACTGGACGGTGGGGCGTTCGGGCACCCTCTGCCCCTTCTGCATCCCCCTCCCGGGCGTCGGGATGGAGGGTCAGATGACTGGATCAGGTCGGCGTCCCTGAAGGAGGGGTGGCGGAGGCAGACGGGTTTACTCTGGGAGATGTGGAGACGGCCAACACCACATTTACTAGATCACGACCTGCTTCCTCCTGTGGGTCGGGGACAGGAATTCTTGTCTGTTGCTGCAGCCTTCCTGGACAGAAGTCAGTCCGTGTCAGCAGGAGGGGCATTCCCGCCTTGTGCTGGCGCTCGGGGCTGCAGTGATACCATAAATGCCCCCCTCGGAGCTTCGTGGAAGGCGATGAATCAGTGGGAGGAGGTTTGGCTTCACGTGAGACATCATCATTGTCAACAACCACCCCCCAGATGACAGGACCTGAGCTGAGTGGCCAGGGCCTCTTTTCCCCTGGACATGAATGATCCCAAGGCTTGCAGGCCCTTCCAGGATGTGGACCCTGTCCTCAAGCCCAGGATGGTGCTCCTCTGTCACCTCCACGTCACGCGTAGTAGGGGGAGTGGGGGCTGCAGGGCCTCCGCCAGCTCCTCTGCAGGAGCCTCCTGGGGCCTCCACACGGTGTGTCCACTGACATCCTGTCGGTCAGAACCTGGTCACGTGGCAACGCCCAGCTTCAAGGGCGGGAAACGTGGTCTCCGTTGGTGGTCAGTCAGAGGGCCTTTTACTCTGGATGACGGAGAACAGATGTCCATCTGTCCCAGACCTCTGTCCGGCCCCCCAGCCAGGCGCACCGGGCTAGTGCATCCTGTTTGCAGAATGGGCAGCTGTGGATGCAGGATCCATCTGGGGCCAGCAGCCTTTCTGAAAGCACGAAGGGGGTGGTGGATGGCGCGTGGTGGGGAGCCAGGTCATCTCTGGTTCCCCCTCCCCAGGGAGAATGTTTCCTCTCAGCGCATCCTGCAGCTGGCTGGGTGCACCAGCGTCTTGGAGCCTGGAATCACCCACCGTCCCGGGGGTTCGCGGGAGCTGCTGCATGCCTTACCGCATCCTCAGCCACTGCCACTGTGATGCGGCCCAGATGTGCAGAGGGCGCACCCGGCTTTCCTGGGTTTGAACCCACTGCCTCTGGGAGGAGTTGAGATGGGAGGCACTGGGGCGTGGCCCTAGTGATTTGGGGCTCCCTGGATTTGCAGGGTGGAGGGCCGAACCAGGCGCCGTCCAGCTGATGTTCAGATCAGTAATTCATGCCATGATGATAATAGGTTGCTGATCCAGTAACTTTTTATAGCTCACATGAAAGTCTCTTGTCCTCTGAGAAACCAGTCCTCATTTGTGGGTGAGACGGGATCATTTTCAGATGTCGGTGTGGCCCTCCTGTACAACGTGGGACAAACTGGCGTTCAGGGGACCCCAGGTCTGGAACCAGGTCTGCTGTGCCTGGCTAGGCAGCTGGCCTGCCGTCTCTCCTCCCGGGATGGGACGAGGCCTTGGTCCTTCTCTGCATGAGTCTCTCTCTCCAGCGCTTCACGCTGCTGAGCAGGTCCGGATCCTCAGAGGTGTGGCAGGGATGCCGGCTGCTTGTCAGCCTTGGGTCCTCGCTGAGGCTAAGCCAGGCCGTGGCTTTCCTGACACAGGTCAAGAGGAGGAGGATAAGAGAGAAGAGGGAGGGAGTGAGGGAAGAGCTCGTGTTAGGGGATGGGAGGGGGCAGGGCCAACATAAGAGGAATAAATAAAACATAAGCATAGAAAGTGGATACTACTTTATATGGGACAGAGTGCAAGCTCGGGAGCTCACTCACTGGGTTCACGTCCCAGCCCCGTCACGTGTTAGCTGTGTGGCCGTGGGCTATTCCCTTGAGGTCTCTGGTCTCGGGACTGTGATGCTGTCTGCAGACAGGCATGAGGGCTGCCTGAGCCAACAGCTGTGAGGCGCATGTGGCAGTCAGCTGGCTGTCATCAGGGAGCAGATCGCGGTCCTGTGCTGCCAGGCATGGCCCTGAGGCCTGTTCTGAGCTTCCTTCATTCCTAGTCCACCCTCGTGGCTTTTGCATATTCGTACCCCGTGCACATCTCTGCCTTTATATTGATAAACCTCTTTCCCACCTAAATGCCTACTTTTCTCTTGCTCTGAGTAATCATAGCCAGAAATTCTGGGAATGAAATGCTCATCATAGCATTTTCTAATCTGCATTAAATGCAGACACAGCTAAGATAAAGTGTTCATCCGTGTACCACCCAAAATGACCTTGTACACCAAGAGTTGTCAAGTGGTCCGTCTTCCGGAGGATGCTGGTTATGTGGTTGGTTGCCTTTTCAGCTGACCCCTGGCTGACATCGTGGACCTCTAAACGTGTGCCGCGTGGGTTGGGCGTGATAGTGGGGGCAGTTGTGTAGGCTGTCGTGTAAGTGAAAGTGAGGCTGGTGTCCAGCCTCTAGGAAGGGGTGTTGTTGGATGGGAGAGACTGTGAGCCGCTCACCCACGGGACTGGCCACGCCTCTTGTGGGGCTGGTGGCGAGAGGAAGGCACCCCCAAAGCAGAGGTCTCTGGTGAGGAGGAGCTGAGGGAGGTGCAGGAGGAGACCTGAACCAGCACTCAAAGCCGAAACAGTAAGACGATTGTTTGTGGCTCACAAATGTCACCCTGCGTGGTCCAGGAAGCCGTCCTTCCTCTGCTTGGTCTCGGTCTCATCCCTGTGAAATTGGGCAAAAACACTTCATTTGCAAAGTGTCGTGAGCGTGTATTGGATGCACAGGGTTCCAGGACTCTGTGCCAGAGGCTGGGATTCAGCACGTCCCCGCTGGGACAGCACTGTGCTCACTGCCCGCTGGTGGCCCCTTACGTAACAGAGTCTTGTCCTTTCAGTGAGAATGGTCATCATCATCAGGGCAGCCCTCGGCTGGACATACCGGCCGCATTCGCAGGAGGAAGTGCTGTTAGTTGGTGGGCCAGATGTCCTGACCAAAATTTGACTTGTGTTTTTCTAGTCCAAATTTCCAGAGATCGTGAGCCACCCTGATTGTTGCACTACTTCGGATGTTTACCATCTATGTTCAGCTGGGGTTGAAGATCATACGGTCCTCTTGGTGATGTTCGTACCTGTATAAGGTGTAGGATGATGCTGATGTGCCCCAAGAAACAACAGGAACTCCTTGTTTCTTTGATTGACATCAGCAATAGCCAATGGCTTACTTCATTGCATTTTCTTTTCTATTATTTGATCTGAAACAGAACTTGGGTATTTGTATTTAAATGGTAAAGTTCCATCAAAAGTCCTCTGTTTAAACAAATTGGGAAATCTCAGTAACAACATACAATTTTCCGGAATATGAGATTTTTGGGACAGCAGTGGATATCTGACTTCCTAAAGCTTTCAAAGGTTTCTTGACCGATAGGTAACCATTTAAAGGAAGAGAGAGCATTCTCTTTTCCAAGGTGGCTGAGAAAATGAATTGCAACTTACCCATGGTGGGGCTCAAGCTGGTTTCAAAGGATGTCTCCAAACTCTTTTCTTTTCTTTTTTTGCTGAGGAAGATTGGCCCTGAGCTAACATCTGTGCCAATCTTCCTCTATTTTTATATGTGGGTCACTGCCACTGCATGGCTGACAAGTGGTGTAGGTCCACGCCCAGGATCCAAACCTGCGAACCTGGGCCACCGAAGCAGAGCACACCGAACTTAACCATTGTGCCAGGGGGCTGGCCCCTCCAAACTCTTATATCTTCCTGCATCTTTTTATACTAAATGGTTTGTGTTGAGGTCTCCTCTTCCTCACGCTACAGAAATCATGTAATTCATAGCCCTACGCAGTGAGCGCTGATCTGAGAACCTCCAGACTCCTTCTGGGGTCTGTCTACATGGGAGACCCCTTTATTAGACCAGGAAAGACAAGTGGTCAGGAAAGAAGGGGTTCACAGGCACAGAGCTGAGGGGCAATTGCTGCCCACACCACAAATTAGAAAAGCTTTGCCCATAAGTGTTGCTCACTGGGTGTGGCCCCCTCCCGGCCAGGAGCTCCCTCTCCATCTCTGGCAGCGCCGAGCCTTTGTCCCAGCCGCTGGCTCAGGGGAGAGACGGGCTCTGACGTTGGAGGAGGACGGAGGGGGCTGCAGCAGCACGAGGGCTCCAAGACCCATGCCGAGGTCAGCCTGGGGAGGGCCCCATGTCCTGAGCCATCTTGGGTGGGCTCCTGCCTAGCTCCTGCCATTACACTGTCTGGCCATAGGTCACTCCACATTCACGTCTCTGTGTCTGCTCGTCTGCTCCTGAACTCGGCCCCTAAGTGAACTCTTGTGTTGCCAGCTCACCTTCCATTTTGGGCAAGAGCGCTGGTCTCCCAGGGACAGTTATTGCTGCTGTCCACGGTCATGGGGAGAGAGTCAAAAGACGGTGTCAAGGGCTGTCCTCGTAGCGACGGCGAGGCGGCATGACGTTGCCCAGTGAATCCTGCCTCCTCCTCCAGAGGTTGACAGGCTTCTCTTTCCAAGGAGTAGTCGGGCAGGGAAAATGCACTGCTTAGCTCAGACATTATGGAGTTGTCTCCAGAGAGAGAGAGAGAGAGAGACAGAGGGAGAGATGTGAGAGAGAAAGAGATCCAATGGAGTGAAATTAGGGTAAAACCGAGAGAAGTGTGAACAGATTCTGAGCAGTCAAAACAATCAAGTCGAAGACCCCATCCTTTCGTGGCGGCATTATGGAATAGACTCAGGGGAGAGGTGGTGGTTTCATGAGCTCTTTAGGAGCCGTAGGTGGCTCTGAAGGTGTGGGGACCCAGGGGAGGAACAGGTGTAAGCATCAGCAGCTAGACCTGCCAATGGTCCAGTCGTTCCTGCAGTGGACAGAGGTCGTCTGCTGAGTGCGTTCAGGAGCCGGGTCCCCAGGCACTCGGCCCTTGTATATAGCACAGAACACATCTGGGGGACTCTACCGGCCCCAGAAAACATGACATGACTGTACCCATGCACAGGGCCAGACAGTCACCTCATAAAGCTGGGGGCTGTTGTCTCAGGTCCAGGCACGGAGACCTCCAGAGTGGTCCCCATCTCGACTCTCCTGTAACTGCTTCCTCTGTAACCTTTATGGAATCAGCACCATCCTCACAGAGCCCAGGATGCTCGTGGACCGTGCTCTCTGCCGTGCTTTCTCTCTGCTCCCTTTCTGCTTCACCTTCCTGTGCTCTCTCACTCGCGTCTTCCTTTTCTTTATGTTTGTGCCATTACACATAATATGTTTCATTTTTTCTTGGAAACCTTCTCTGTTCAAGGCTGCTTAATTCTGCTGAAGTGCTCTGCGAGATCAGGAAAAAGTAGATCTTTAAAGTGAAGCTTTTCCAGAGAAGCACACACAGTGGTTTGGGAAGGGTCTGGGATGGTTTTTGTGCGGTAGGAATGACAGATGTTCATTTCAGAAGTAATTGCCTTGTTCATATTTCAGGATCTGGCTTATCCCCAAGGTCGAGACACAGTCTCCTACATCCTCTCCCATTACTTTTTACTTCTACTGTTCAAAATTAGGTCTTTAATTCTGTCCATAGATATGTAAATTTGTCTGGCAGAGATGGTGAGTCAGTTGAATGATTATTTCCCTGTGGATAAGGACCAGTTTTGATAGTTTTGTCTCTATTAAGCAGATTTATTTCATCATTCCTGATGGCTTCCTATATGTATCATTTTTTGAATTTCCTTTGAAGCGATAGTCACATCTTAGTGCTTGCCTCATTCATTAATGAGCTAAATAGTATCTTTAATGTGTTCATTTTATATCTGTTTGAGAGTCACAATTTTACCTTTTCTAAAGTTGTCTTTAAGATGTGGAAAGAGAATTTCAAGGGAAAGGCTTTAAATATTCTCTATTGTCTTAAGAAAAGGAGTTTTTTAAAATGTGCATGTGTATGTTTAAGGTCTAAGGAAATTTGGGTTAAACTACTTTACTTATGAATTTATAAAATAGAGTGGCAAACAGGGGAAAATGAGAAACAGAGGAGATTAACAGAAATGTGTGTCACGGCCCATGCCAGCGAGAGTCACCGGCTCACTTAGCATGTTTCTCCTTAGAAAGTTCTAGAATGCAAATTGTGGTCTTCTAAATTCCTACTTTCTTTTCTAAGTAAAATTGCTCAATTTTCATGGAAAATAACATCATTTGTAAGGTGGTTTATAAGAGGGTTTGAGACCACAAACATGATTTGTTATTATTAACAGCCACAGAGCCAGGCTATAAAATAGATCAGAATTTTATCACCTTTCAAACCCGTGCCATCATTTGCATAGAAATAAAAGCATTACTCTCCCTGGGACATTCTGATATGGCCCCCAAAGGAATACCTGTAATTGAAATTTCCTGATTATCTGCAAATCCTCCAGCCTAAAAGTTTATATTAAGAGTTCTGTTTGGTAGTTTGTGCTACGAAAACAATCTTTTTTTCCTCCCAGTTGAGGACACTGATATATATAGAGGCGGCATTTACTTGTTCTGGTTGTAAACTCTTTTTTTCAGACATACATTAGAGGTTATAATCCCGGAAGGTTTTCTGGCCGTAGGAAAAAGTCCGCACACGTGGCATTGGAAACAAGGAGCAATTAGGATGATTGATTAAGGGACCACTGCCCACTCCTTTTACCTCCCTAAAGAACGTCTTTGTAAAGCTCGGGCCCAGCCACACTGGAATCCTGGCTCTGCCACACGGTTCAGGGGCAGAAGGCGAGGTGGAGGATTCATCTCGGGACAATCAAATGGATCGTTGTGGAAGCCATATTTTAAGTTTAGCTTCTTTTTGTCTTTTTATATTACAGTACAGATAACATTAAAATGAAGTTTGTGGAACATGTTTGAAAAATTCAAACCAGGTGTCCAGGGAAAAGTAATTTATGACAAAAATATTCCATGAGCGAGAGGCATCTGGGAAGAAAAATAACCCAGAAAGGGACCTAGAGGCAGAAGCTGCCCACTGTGGGTGGGTGGAGAGTGGAGTCTGACGCGGGGTGGAAGGCTGTGCACGGACCCTCCGTGGGATGATCGCTTCCCTTGGTTCTGGTCCAGACCACACAAGAGACATGTGCGTCAAAGTGAGACCAAAACACACCTCAGGATGCAGATAGGGATTCTTACACCTCAGGATGCTGGTGGGGATGCTCACACCTCAGGATGCAGATGGGGATGCTCACACCTCAGGATGCAGATGTGGATGCTCACACCTCAGGATGCAGATGGGGATGCTCACACCTCAGGATGCGGATGCAGATGCTCACACCTCAGGATGCGGATGGGGATGCTCACACCTCAGAGTGCGGATGCGGATGCTCACACCTCAGGATGCAGATGCGGATGCTCACATTTGAGGATGCTGATGGGGATACTCACATCTCAGGATGCAGGTGGGGATGCTCACACCTCAGGATGCAGATGTGGATGCTCACACCTCAAGATGCAGATGCAGATGCTCACACCTCAGGATGCAGATGCGTATGCTCACACCTCCAGATACCCATGGGGATGTTCACATTTCAGGATGCGGATGGGGATGCTCACACCTCAGGATGCGGATGGGGATGCTCACACCTCAGGATGCGGATGGGGATGCTCACACCTCAGGATGCGGATGGGGATGCTCACACCTCAGGATGTGGATGGGGATGCTCACACCTCAGGATGCAGATGTGGATGCTCAGATCTCATGATGCAGATGCGGATGCTCACACCTCCGGATGCCCATAGAGATGCTCACATTTCAGGATGCAGATGCGGATGCTCACACCTTAGAATACAGATGGGGATGCTCCCACCTCCAGATTTGGATGTGGATGGTCACACCTCAGGATGTGGATGGGGATGCTCACAGAGTAAGCAAGGCCCTGAGAATAGAAGGAGGACCCTGGGAAGAAGTGAGGGCACCAGCGTCCTCAGGGTCTGTTGTGGATTGCGCTGTGCCAGGATTGTCTGGGACTCTCACAAGGTGACAGTTGACAAATAGTTGAAATTCAAGGCACTGGGGCCCAGGGGGAGGATAATTACTAGTTATGGTAGTATTATCTGCAATGATGAGAGTAACGATCTATTACCTGTGGTCCCCTTAGCTGGCTTACCAACTAATTCCATGTTCCTGGGCAGGATTCATCTAATCAAAATGAGACTTAAATATTAAAATCCCTGGCTTAATGGTAGGGTCCTTCTATCTCCTGCCCAAGCGTGTGTTTCCTCCAGCTGGAAAACTTAGCTTGTTTATAATTGATCTGATGCTGATTTAACTCTTTTTAAAACTTTTCATTTTGGAATAATGATAGATTCACAGGAAGCTGCAAAGATAGTAGAAAGAGGTCTGTGTACCCTGCACCCAGTTTCCCCCAGAGGTTACAGATGATGGAACTAAGGTGAGTATCAAACCAGGACACTGACATTGGCACAATGTGTGTATATAGTCCTGGGTCACTTTAACACAGGTGTAGATGCTGGAACCACCGCTGAGATAGGGGTACGTACCATTTTACCACCAAGAAAGTCTCCCTTTTGTTGCACCTCCTTCTCCTACCATCCCTAACTCCCGGCAACCAGCGATCTGCTTTCCATCTTTATTGTTTTGTCCTTCTGAGAGTGGTACATAAATGGAATCACACAGCGTGTCGCCTTTTGAGATTGGCTGTATCACTCAGCATAATACCTTAAGATCCATCTGTGTTGCTGCTTGTGTCAGCAGTTTATAGCTTCTTGTTGCTGGAAGTGTTCTGTGGTACAGATAAACCACGGTATGGCTAACCATCACCCACTGAAGGATATCTGGTTGTTTCCAGGTTTTGGATATTACAAGCAAAGCTGCTATGAACAATCATGTACAGGTTTTTGTGTGCAAATTATTTATATTTCTCTGGGATAAATGCCCAGGAGTGCATTTGCAGGGTCCTAGGGTAAGTATGTTTAATATCTTTAAAAACTTCCAAACTATTTTCCAGAGTGTCTGTACCATTTCACATTCCCACCAGCAACATATGAGCATCCTTGTCAGCATTTGACACAGGCACTACTTTTTGTTTTGATTTTTCTCACTGTAGTCTGAATTTGAATTTCCCTAATGGTTAGTGATGTTGAAAGTCCTTTCTTGTGCTTATTTGCCATCTGTACATCCTGTTTGGTGAAATGTCTCTTCATGTCCTTTCCCCTTTTCTATCTGGAATCTTTGTTTTTTTTCAGTTGAGTTTTGAGAATTCTTTATATATTCCAGACGTGGCTCCTGTGTCAGATATGTGGTTTGTAAATATTTCCTCCTACTCTGTAGCTTGTCTTTTTATCCTCTTATTAGGGTCTTTCACAGGGCTGAAGTTTTTAATTTTTATGAAGTTTAACATTGATTTTTTTCATCTTATGGATTGTATATTTGGTGTTATAGCTAATACTCTACATCAAATTCTAGGTCCTGAGGATTTTCTCCTATGTTTTCTTCTAGAAGTTTTATGTTTGACATTTAATCTAGGATCCACGTTCGGTTAATTTTTGTGTAAGGTGTGAGATTCAGGTTAAGATATTTGTTTGTTTGTTTGTTTCTCTATGGATGTCCAATTGCTCCGATGTCGGTTGTTGGAAGAACCCTCCTTCCTTCACTGAGTTACTTTCGCTCCTTTGTCAGAAGTCAGTTGGCCGTACTTGCGTGGGGCTGTCTCTGGGTTCCCCTGATCTATTTGCAGACTGTCAGGATACGTTTTTATAACTCGTTCTCTTTCTACAAATTCACCCTGTATATCAGGGCAGTCCTGTTACCTTAGGCGTCATGAGCGCATGCAGAATGTGTGTCGTGAAGCTCTCTCACAATTGTTTTTTTTTGAGGAGCATATTTTCTAACAGGAGGAGATGATTCCACAAAATTGAGGACCCTGTGTTTTCCACAGAGAAGACATTTTTGCTGCTTGAGTGAATTTGTCTTAATTCAGACAATCCTAATGTGTTTTCCACCCTCGCCTCTTGGATGAGGAAAGAGAGGGCAGTGTCTCTTCTTGGGCAGCGATGAGTCCTCCAGTGTTGAGAGGCCCATCTTAGGTACAGCTGGACTGGGCTGGGGTCTTTTCCCCAGAGAGTTTCTGGGGACACATGATGTCTCCGTGGTTAACTTGGTGGGGTGAGGGGTGAGGTGGGGGGGTTAGTGTTAGGAATCTGAGGCCAGGACTGGTGGCCTGATTCTTTTTGAACCTAACTGGAAGCAAATCTTTGTGACAACCCCAGACTCACAAGAAGGCAGTAAATAAATAAAACGTCTGGCATCCAATGGTCCAAGCTTGTGGCTCAACACAGGATTTTTTTTTAAACAAGAATCTTTGCAGCTCATTCATGTGGAATGGGGATGGAGACTTCTGGAAATAACCCCCAACCTCTAACCCTTGAGAACGAACTCAGAGCAGCCCTCGCCCTGGCCCATGCCTGCCTCCTCCCTGTGTCTCCCTGCTCGGCTCCATGCTCGCCTCCCCTCTGTCCCTGTCCCTCTGTTCTCTGAGAGGCGCAGCTGGAAATGCCCAGTGTGGGCACAGGTGCGGGTATGGTCCAGCCTGTGTCAGCGCATTTTCCACTGAGAACTTGGTGACGAGGTGTTACCTGGCCATGGGGACGATTTGAAAACTCTTTCTGTTCAATTTTGAGGCAGGCTGTTCTAATTCCAGATCCTCATGTAACTTCACAGTTACTTTTCCTTGTTTTTGGCCTGAAACATCAAAGCAATTTCCTCTCTGCGTGTCTCCCTCACTGGCCTGGCAGGTTTACAGCCTGAATATAAGCCATGAGTGTGGGAATCAGGAGCCTGCAGCCTCCGTCCCTCTCAAACAGGGCTTGTGAGGTTTAAGAGACGAGAGAGGACCTGGGAAACCACGGAGGATGACACTTTAGATTGAATTCCCTGCTGTCCCCAGACCCACCACTGGGTCCCAGAGTCCCACACTGACAGTGAAGACAGAGACTCCAGGTCCCTGGAGTCATGTGAACACCACGGTCCCGAGGCCTCCAGCCTGGGGGCTTCGGTGGGCATCTCCGGCCCTGGTCCCCCGTGGCTGTGGCCATGCTGATGTGTCCCGCACAAGCCCCGCTCCCGCGTGTCTCCTGGCTGCGCTCAGTGCATATGGAGGGAGAGGCAGGTTGGGAGGTTGGGGCCCCTTCTAGGACTGAGGCCCGGCCATCCCCTGGAGATGAGGAGGGGCCTGTCAGCACTGCACGGGCGTCTGCATCGCGTGGTCAGCATGTGTCCATGGATGGAGCAGACACGACTCAAGCCCAAAGGGGCCTCTGTTGACTCGTGGGCCTGGCAGGGCCAGGGGAGGTGGAGAGTCAGGCAACATCTGGAGGGGAGGAGGGCGTGGGGGCCATGTGCAGGGCATTTGGGGTGTCCTCGGATGACTTGATTGACACACTGGAAGAAGGGTGCCTGAGCTTCCAGAAGCAGCCTGGGGTGAATGGGACGTTGCGAGGGTGTGAGTGCAGGGCCTGCGCATCCTCAGTGCCCCGGGGCTCGGCCTACCTCTCCCGGCAGCCAGGATGGGGATGCCCCCGCTCCCCTAGGTCAGAGGTCGCAGTGCTTACTCCACCTGACCTTTCGCCCTCAGCGCTCACCAGTCTGACCCCGACCCCTCTTGGGAGGTGATTTCACAGTTGTCTCCTTTATCGAGGCCCTGCCCCCCTCCCGCCAGAGCTGGAACCTGCCTCAGCCTCCTTCAGGAGGAGGGCCGCCTCGCCCTCCTGGAGGGCTGGACGGCTTGTGCTTCTCTGAAAGCAGGAGACAGCTGAAAGCACCGGGAGGGTGAGGCTGGTTACAGGGTTTCCTCGTCACCCCTCCACCAGCGTTACTTCCCTCACTCTTGCTTTCCCTAAAGGTGGGACATTTCAACCACTCAGGTCCTGGCCCCTGGCGTGTCAGGAGAGGAGCCTGGTTGGAGAGGAGGGTGGCCAGCAGAGAGGCTGCTCCAGGTCTCCCGCTGACGTCCACGCTCTCCTGCCCGCGCCCTGGGAGCCGGCACCTTGACCTTTCCATTGCTCTACGAAGGGCCAGGACGCGGGGCCAGGGTGCCATCTGTGTGGTTGGTGGGGCGGTGATAGGCAAGTGTCTCCCATTATTTATGGGAAAAACTGTGCACTTGAATAAAAAGCAAGCAGATTTCTAAGCCCGGAGCGTTAACGGGCTGTGATAGGTTGTCTCCTCTTTTGACGTGCGTCTCCCAGAAGGAGACACCCTTCTTTCCTTGATTGTGCACAGTAGGCTGTGAAGACTTGGTTCATCCCATCTGCTTCTCCCCAAATGGAAACCCCTGTGTTGCTTGAGGACGCCTCGGATCCTGGAGGAGATGCTTCCGAGGGCCCACACGACTCTCCCCACCAGACGTACCGAAGTGGAGTGTGTCTGGTGGGGTCAGGCTCCCTGGGGCGGGGCCCGCTGCCCAGTGGACGGCCTTCCCTCTGGACCACAGAGCTCGGCAGGGCCCTCGGCTTCAGAATTCGGGAGGGCTTCCAGGTGCACATTGCTTCCCCCCGCCCTGATGAGGACACTCGTTTCCTGGCCGCTGGGTGACTAAGCGGAATGGTTTCCATCTTGCCCCGGAGCTCGGGAGGCTGGGGCGGGCGCCGCCCGCAGTTCTCCAGGAAAGTGGGCCATGACACGGATGACTCACCATCCTCCCTCTGGCAACGCTGCGCCCCACGTGTGAGCACACCCCGCTCCAAATCGCGCTCCTGGGAGCTCTCCTTTCCTGGAGACTTGCTGGGAGCCTTTGCTCCAGTTGGGTTGCAAACTCCAGACACAGAGGGAGGCGGTCTGCTTTTCCCATCGCGGAGCAGGGCCGGGAGGAACCTCCGAGTTTCCCAACTCGGGCGGGATCGCATCTGCCCCTCCACCCTCCGACCACACACGCGCTTGGCTTGTTGCCGTTGTGGCTGGATTTCAAATTCCCCTTGAAGAGTGATTTAGACATGGAGTCAGGGGGTCAGGTCTTGTAGAGGCTGCTCCAGCCTCTGCGCTGCCCCGGGGTGAAGTGCTCCTGCACGGCTGACCCCACGTCAGAGGCCGTGAGGGATGGGACCACCAGTTCCTTAGGAAGGAGGCTCCGACGAGGCGAGCGAGCCTGCTTGCTGCCGTCCTCCAGTCCTGGCCCCCGTCACCATTCCTTTTACGTTACACAAGTAACACACAGATGCGCCTCCTTGTTTACCAATGACACAGTGCTATCCTGGAGGGCGTGGGTCCAGGGCAGCCCCAGCCGAGGAACCTCGCCCATACTGGGTGGTGGTCACGCTAGGTTCCTGTTTGCGTTCTCGATGTTGTGGGTTTTGTGTGTCGAAGTTCTCCTGTGCTAATGACCTCTGTGGTCCTAAGTGGCTGCAGACACAGGGCCCTCTGTCTGAGCACCAAGTTCACAGCAGGCGGAGATGTTACGAGGGGCAGAGGGGGAAACATCTCCCTAATGTTCAGTGGTTCTGGAGGGCTGGTGAAATCCTGGGGGCCAGCCCCCGTCCGCAGTTCCTGATTCTGCACTGGGGCCCTAGGACTGGCCATTCCAGGTTCCCGGGTGATGCTGAGGCTGCTGGTGGGCCCACACCCTGAAAACCACCCTCCTCCTCAGTGAACACGAGAAGGGATGCCAGCCGGGTTGTCCCCAGGTGCCATTGAGGACACAGTCAGGCATCTTGGACGCAGCCTAGAAAAACAGCGTGAAGAAAATGAAGGTTTGAGATTTTTAGGGCTTTTTCCTGTTGACTTTCTTGAGCCTGAGGTTGTGTCGCTTGGTCTCCCCGTTTATTTATAGGGTTTGAGGTTCAATTGAACTCATTTCCCTGAGTACTGGGCCCTCTCCTAACCCGCGTGTGTGGACAGAGGACGGCCCTGTGGGTCCTGACCCGCAGGTTCTCCTACAGCTCAGTGTGGTGGCCCATGCTGTCTGGGTGGGTGTCCCCTCAGGATCTCCTCTTAGAACTCAGAGATCGTGCTGGCCTGCCCGTGACCTCGCATTTCCACAGTAACCCTGAAGGTTCCATGTGTGTGGGCACAGCAGGCGTGAAGACAAAGAGGGTCCCTGCCCTGTGAGCTTTATCCTAATGGAGGGACAGAGATGCTGAACTGATGAACAGATCAGTAACTAAGAATGTTTCAGACAGTCTTGAGTGCTGTGGAAAAAACAAAACTGGTAAAAGGAGATAGTGATGGGGGCTGGGGAGGCTGGGAAAGGCCTCTCCTAGATGTGAAGATGGACGGTTAGAGGAACAGCCATGGTCTTGGGGAGGAACGTTCTGGCCAAGGGCCTGCAGGCTTTCCAGGCATAGGCAGTTTTAAGAGACCCCATAACATATTAAAATAACCCTAAGATACTAGAGGAAGAAAGGAAAAGGAGTAAAGATTCCATTTTGCCAGAAGATCGGTAATAAATGGCATTAATGTAATTGTACTGTGCCCACGAGGACGATCAGAGAAGACTGTAGAATGCAGGAGATGCTAGATGAACCCTTTGGTTTTCCAGGGGTCCAGAGGGCCTGTGGGAGGGATGGCCATCAGTGTAGCTGCAGGTGCTCACCGCCCGCCGGGGAAGAGGAGCTTGTGTGTAATGTGCTAGAATAGAGGTAGGGGAGGGAGGCGCCACCATTGCTCGTCTCCTGCAGAAAGGGGGGCTCAACTGATCCATGGCCGATGCAGCCCTGACATGAGGGACGGGGTCTCACTCCAGCCGGGGAGGCTCGTGAATGACAGCATTTGCAGAAGAGAGAAGGGAGTGAGCGTTGGGTATCAAATAAGAGGCGCTTGACTTACTGGTCGGGAATCAGCGAGACACCGTTTGTCCGGAGCCCAGCCTGTGAGCACCTGGTGTCCTGATGGAGCTGCTGGCTCCCTGAGCTTCCTGGGGACAGTTCCGGGAGGAGTCCCTGCATCTTGTTGAGGGCAGAGCGGCTGCTGCTACGTGCCTGGAGCTGGCATCCGGGAAGTCCAGGCACTAGACTTCTTCTCTCGGGAGAGAATGAGAGTCCTAGGAACAGGGCCGTTGACTGATCTATTCACTTGTCCATTCTTTTGTCTGTTCATTCAACAGATGTTTAGTAAGCATCAGCAGAAAACGAGACAGCCAGTGCTCATTGTGTGCACGTTCTAGAGGGGAAGACAGCACACGAATAAATATGGGAACATGTAACCTGCTGCCTGGTGACCAATGCTGTGAAAAAATTAAACAAGAGGAAGGAAGCGGGTGGAGGGTGCAGGGGTGGTCTTGTTTTGACTAGGCAGGGAAGGTCTCTCTGAGGAGCTAACCCGTAGCAGACACCTGAGGAAAGTGGGGGGGGGGCGCCAGGTGGTTGTTTTGGGGGAACAGCATTCTAAAGGGGGACACGAAGGCATGAAGGCCCTGAGATGGGAGCCCGGGCTTGAGGGCTGGCGTGGGCAAAGAGGGAGTGTGACAGGCCGGGTGACCTGGCCCTCTCTGACCACAACTGGGAGCCCAATGGAAAGTCAGTGGCTTTGCGAATCACCACCCAAGGTCTCCCAGACCGTGAGGGCGCGGCTCTGAATTCAGTGCCGGGGACTCAGTTCTCCTGCTGCGTCCTGAAGCATGTCTGTTCTCTCTCATTTCAGACTCGCAGGCAGTACAGCGAGGCCGCCAATGAGAGCAACCGAGTCTTCCTGTACTGCGCCTTCCTGGACTTCAGGTACCGCTGCGCTGAGGTCCCCGGGAGAGGACAGGGCTGTGGGGGAGGGAAGGGGGAGAGAGTGGGGGAGGGAGCTGGTGCCACAGGGGTGTCCAGGCCCATGCTCTGTCACATGCCAGTCCCCAGGCCTCCGTTTCTGGAGGCAGTGCAGTTACATCACCTTACAGGTGCTGGAGATGACTCAGGATCGGGGCAGGGGCGATGGAGGGGGACCTGGAGGAGGAGCTGGGATGCTCCTCTCTAGACAAATGAGGATTTATCAGGACACAGTCTCTTGGAGACCAGGGTGGTCTTCAAAACACTTACCCAGTTCAGCTGAGGCCCCGGGGCCTCAGGAGGGATGACGCTGTTTGGGCGGGAAGAGTCCCGATGCCCTTGGGTGTGTCAGAGTTAGGTGCTATTCTGGGGGTCCTGGGGAGGGGGTGTCTTGGGAAGCAGCTCTTTCCTGGCTGGCATGTCAGCATTTTAGGATTTTAAGACCTTGAGGACCACACTGAGTGAGCTGAACATCAGCCCTGCTGAAAACTGTGAGTCCTCATCCTCTGCCACTCAGACCTTGACCCAGGGGTGTCCTTCTCAGTATCTCCCGTGTTCACCTCTGAGATTCACTCCCACCCCTGCTCCCGGACCCTGTTCCAGCTCACCTCTGTGGGCTCACCTGCCTGCAGTCTGGGGGGCCTTCTCCTGACATCGTTCTCGTTGTGATGCTCCTCTGGATGTGAGCCCACCACGATTGGCTCCCATGGTCAAAACAGGGATTGAAAACAGATCCCCATGGGGCCAGGGAGGTGCCATCAGTGAGCATAGGAGAGAGTCGGGAGTGGATGGGGTGGGGGCAGGGGGTGAGGGTCACGGACCCTCTCAGCTGCTCAGCTCTGGCCCCCGTGGCGCGTTCCCTGTGGGATCCAGACTCTGTGTTTTCAGATCTTCTGATTGTTCAAGGTTGGATTTTTATGTGAACTTTGAAGCAGAGTAGAGGTTAACAGAACACATCTGGGGCCTCCAGCTCATGCCCCGCCTGATGGCTGCTCCCCCTTCCTGTCTCAGGGCTCCCCCACACCTGAGCATCTTCCCTGTACCTGGATACACACCCCCAGGTCCCTCCTCACTGCTGCTTCATGGCCCCTCCGGCCCAGCATCCTCCCGGGGGTGTGCATCCCCACTCATCAGAGAAGGCCACTCTGCTTCCCTACACTCAGGGGAGCAGAGGCCTCAAGATGCTGAACTGGGGGTCAGCATCAAGTCATCTTGCTCCCCCTTTGATGACTTCTTGATGCCCCTTCATCTCTGCTCCATGAACAGTGAGGAAAATGCAGCAGATCCCCTGTAATGCTCAGCAAATATATACTTTTTTGTCTCGTGGGAGTGCCTTTCTCCGGCTGTGGCCTTCAGCAGTGCACCCATGGGCCATCTGCAAAATGGATTGGCAGCTCTGTGAGTTTCGTGGTTTTGTCTTGGCTGAGCTCAGCCAGCTGCATCCCTTTATTCATTTCTTGGTAAATTATGAGAATTCAGAAGCACATTCTCCTAGAAAAATTCACCCCAGTTTTGGCGGCACTGCTTGTAGAAAAAAATTGTATGGATGGAAGAAGGGAGATGGAGTTTAGTAAGAACCAAATGAAATGTTGGTTTTTATTTTTGAAGAAATTTTAAGAGCAGAGAAAAGTGCAAAGAATATTGTAACAAATGCCCCCAATTTTTAATTATTAGTGTGTTTCTATTTTTAAGAATAAAACAACAAAAACATCACAGATGATGTGAAAGAATGCTTTGTCTCCTCCTGTTCTTTTCCCTCAATTCCCAGAGGCAGCCCCATTGTGAATACAGTGTGTGTAACCTTCCTGTCCGTGTTCCCAATTATTATTTGTTAGCGTACAATTGGCATTCAGAAAAATCCACCCTTTTTGTTATACAGTTCTGCGAGTTTTGACAAATGAATACAGTTGTGCACCTGCCATAATCACGTAGAGCAATTCCATCACCCTCAGAGAATCCTTTATGTCCATTTGCTGTCATCCGCTCCTCTGACCTCAGCTCTTGCAACTGCTGATTAGTCTTCTATCCCTAGAGTTTTGCCTCTGCAAGAACGCCATATAAATGGAATCACAGTGTAGGTAGCCTTTTAAGTCTGGCTTCTTTCATTTAGCATAACGACATCCACGTTGTAGCATGTATCAACAGTTCATTTTTATTTTCTATTGCTGAGTAGTATTCCATTGCATGGATGTATCATATAGTTTGGTTGTCTGTTCTCCGGTAGAGGAACATTTGGGTTGTTTCCACTTTTGAAGGTTGAACCAGCTTTGCATTCCTGGGATAAAGTCCACTTGGTCGGGATGTATTATCTTTTTAAATATTGTTGAATTTGATTTGCTAGAATTGTTGAGGATTTTTGTATCTCTGTTCACAAAGGATATTGTTTGTAGTTTTCTCTTTTTGTAATGTCTTTGGGTTTTGTAGCAAGGTAATGGTACCTTTGTAAAAGGTACATTTTGGAATAGTTTGTATAGAACTGATATTATTTCTTCCATAAATATTTGTTATAATTCACCAGTGAAGTCATCTGAACCGTAGGGTCTGTGGTGATGTCTCTCTTTCATTTCTTCTTTTTTCTTGGTCACTCTTACTAGAAGTTTATCAATTTTATTGAGTTTTTTCAAAGAAACAACTTTTGATATCATTGATTTTTCTCTATTGTGTTTTTATTCTCAGTTTTATTGATTTATTCTCTTCTCTTTGTCTTTACTTCCTTCTGCTTGCTTTGGGTTTAATCTGCTCTTCATTTTTTACTTTTTTAAAGTGTAGGCTTGGATTATTCATATGAGAACTTTATTATTTTCTAATATAAACATTTAATGCTATCAATTTTCCTGTAAGCACTGATTTAGCTACATCCCACAAATGTTGATATGTTGTTTTCATTTTCATTAAATTAAAAATATTTTCTACTTTTCCTTGTGACTTCTTCTTCAACCCATGTACTGTTTTAAAGTGTGTTGTTTATTCCAAATATATGGGGACTTTCCAGAGATCTTTCTGCTATTGATTTCTAATTAAATTTTTTTTGATCTAAAAACATTCTTTATATAACTTCAATTCTTTTAAATTTGTAAAAAGTTGTTTTATGACCCAGAAAATGTTCAGTCTTCGTGAATGTCCCATGTATACTTAGAAAAAATGTATTCTTGATGGAGTGTTCTATAAATGTCATTTAAGTCACATTGATTGATAGGATTGTTCAGATCTTCTATAACTTTATTACCTTTCTGTCAACTTGTTCTATCAATTAATGAGAGAGGAGTGTGAATTCTCTAACTATTCAGTTTTATCAGTTTTTTCTTAAATGCATTTTGAAGCTCTTTTGTTTGGTGCATATACAGTTAGGATTGTTATGTCTTCTTGGAAATTGACCCCTTTGTCATTATCCAACGTCCCTCTCTATCCTGGGAAATATTTGTAGTTCTGAAGTCTACTTCATTTAACTTTGATTTAGCTACTCTGGCTTTCATAGTTAGTGTTTGCATGCTGTACCTTTTCCCATCCTTTTATTTTAACCTGTTTATATCTTTATATTTAAAGTGGGTTTCTTATGGATTGCATATGACTAGGTTTTGCTTTTTTAACCAATCTGAAAGTTTCTGTTTTTAATTGCTATGTTAGATAATTTATATTTAATATAATTATTGATGTAGTTGGATTAAACCTGCCATGTTGCTAGCTGTTTTCTGTTTTTTCTATCTTTTCATTGTTTCTTATGTTTCCTTTTTCTCACTACATTTGGATTTGGGGGTATATTTTATGATGCCATTTTATCTCCACTCTTGACTTCAATGTATACCTCCTTTTGATTTTTTTGTAGTGGTTGCCCTTGGGCTTACAGTATAGATCTTTAACTCATCTGTGTCCACCTTCAAATAACAGTCTATCCCTTCACATGTATCATAAGTCATTACAGTAATCCTTTCACAGCTCCCCCTGCCCATCCCTTATGCTAGCTTGTCATACATTTACCTTTACAGCCACAAATGCACAATACGGTGATGGTATTTTTACTTTAGACAATTAGTTATCTTCTAGAGCAGTTAAAATAAGAAAATAATAATTGCATATTTCCCTTCATCTTTTTCCATTTCCAGCTATTTTATTTCTGTGTGTAGATCAACGTTTCTGTCTGGCATCATATGCCTTTAACTTTTCTTGTCATGTGAGTCTCCTGGCAATAAGTTTGGTTTTTGTTTGAGAAAGTATTCTCTTATATTTCTGAAAGATATTCTCACTGGGCTTAGAATTCTGGGTCACTTTTTTCTAGACTTTCCCTTTAAAAAAATGACACAAGCAATATATAATACACTGTTCTTTTAAAATGCAAAACATAAAAAAGCAGACACCCCTTTACATGTCTTTATATCTTATCCTGATCTCCTCCCCTCTTTCTAGCAGTAGCCACAGTGGGGAGATTTTTGTGTGTGTTTTTGCAATAATTTATGTATGATGTATACTTATGTTCAAAGGAAATACGTGGTATTGCTTAGTTTCACGTTTCTTGCATCATTTTACAGAACACTTTGTTTTGTGTTCTGCCCTATTGTGTTCTGCGCTCATCTCTTTTAACGGATGCATGGTGTTTTATCATATTTATACACGCACCACATTTTATTTATGCATCTCTTAGATGCAGACTTCCTAGGTCACAGGGTTATGCGCATTTTTACTGCTATTTGATATCACCTGGCCTGGCCTCTGTGGTGGATTTATCTGTGCACAGGCCGGGGAGCCTGCCTTCTTGTTTTCACCGGCTCCCTGGGAAGGGCGTCTTTACACCCAGGAGGGGGTGGTGCCACTTAGGGCTCAGCTCCCTGGCTAATTAGAGCATCGTCACACCTTCACGGCTCCATTTGGGAAAATGATTTTCATGGATTTAATTCCCAGTCACCCTCTGCGTTAGCAGAAGGCACAATTTTTGTCCCCACAGCTGTGTTCACCTGATTCAGTGCCTGCTGGTTTTCAGGCCACCCTCTAATTGAAGATGGCTTTCATACATTCGGTAGACAGAAGAGGTGCTGTACGTGACCTGACAGCCAGTGTCGCTGACTCTCCTCAAGGTCCTGGGAAGATCAGACCAGAAGGGGTGGCGGAGGGAGGAGGACGTGACTCCATCTTTATGCCCCTTTTATTCTGAAGTCATTAGTGGGGTTTGTTCCCCTAAACTGATAGGTTCCCATGGCCCTGGCTGTGCCCTCTGGTCTCTGCTAAATGCTCCCCCTCCTTTCCCGAGGAGAGCAGACCATTCATCGTGAAAACTGCCTCTGAGGCCGCTAACCCCGAGTCTCGGCCATCAGGCTCACTGCCCACCGAGTCATCTCTAAGTGACCATTCCCACCTGCCTTCAGATTTGGCATCACCCAAGGCTCACCCAGAGTTACAATCACGCTACGTCCCCACAGGGACACTCTCCACCTCAGGGATGAAAATAAACATGCCACCAGGTGTGCTTCCTTCACGGGACACCCCTGGGGGGGCGGGGCAGGACGGAGTCTTTATTGCCTACCCCCCCCCCCCCGACCCGGGATGGCACATTTCTCATCTGCTACATTCACGGCTGACATTACAGTCAAAGTGAATATAAAGCAAAGAGAAACTAGAGCCTTTTAGTTTCTTCAGCTTCATAAAATCTTTCCCCCAAGGCCCTGCCAAAGGTTTGTCTTTGCTGATAACTCAAAATTGCAATTTCTGGGAAGAACCATTTAAATATCTCTTGGAATTTTAAAATATAGAGAGAAACAGAGGAGAAAATTATAATTGCCAAGATTCTCACCAAGAATGAACCACAGTTAACCTTTGAGCATATTTGCTTCAAGTCGTTTTTGTCTAGGTTTGTACTGTAAGAAATGATACAAGCACTGTATTGATGCGTTATTGTATAAAAAAGGAAAACACTATAAAGAAACACACATCCCTGGACTTTTACTTCTTACCCTGAGCTCTTCCCCTCTCTCTGGACCAACCGGTGGGGAGTTTTCTCAATAATGTATGTTTACATGCATAGAAAATATAGGATCTTGTGTGTGTCGTGCCCCTTGCAGCATTGTGACGCATGTAACATTATCCATTACGTTTTGTGTTTTATCCATATCAATACACATTTTTGACTGATGTATAATATTTTATCATATTTGTATATATCATATTTTATTTATCCAGTTCCCCAAGGTGGACGGTATGTTACTTTCATGTTCTCTAGCATCACCCATCTCTTAGGAAATACCCTGGATGTGCCCCCTGTGCGTATAGCTCAGAGTCCTCTAGAAGTGGGATTGCTGGGTGGTGGGACTTGTCCATTTCATTTTTAATGGATATGGGTCCAGGTGTTTTCAAAGTCATTGTGCCAAAGTGGCCACACCGCTTTCCTCTCCCGGAAGGAGGGCCTGTTTCCCTGTGGCCTGACCAACAGCAGACGCGCCCTGCTCTGGTCAGCCTGATGGGCGAGAACGCTTTCTGAGCCCACAGCCAAGGGTGGGCTGGTGCTTCCCGCTGACCGTTTCTCTTGTGTCCTGTCCTCAGCTCCGGGGAAGGGGTCTGGTCCAACCAGGGCTGTGCGCTCACAGAAGGGAACCTCAGCTACTCCGTCTGCCGCTGCACTCACCTCACCAACTTCGCCATCCTGATGCAGGTGGTCCCGCTGGAGGTAAGAGTGGGGTGTCGAGGGGTTCCTGGAGCCTGATGACGTGCCCCTTCTACATCAGGCTGCAGGCGGGGGAAGGGTGGGCTGTGTTACGCGTCACTGCCCAGGGGGCTAGTCAGGCAGGCTCTGTGATTAGGACATTTGCGAGGCTCTACTTCTGTGGCAAAAGAAATCTTTGCCTCAGGCTTCCTCAGGCCTCACCTGTGCAGACCCTGCGTTCCTCTCGAGGATTCGTGTGCAGTGGGCTGGGCTGTGACACCCTCCTGTGTTGTGGGGTGTCGGGGGCATGTCCAGTCCAGCAGAGCGAGGTCCTGGGCTGTAACTTGTGTGTCCAGAGAAGGTGTCACCTAGTGTGACATATGTATACAGGGTGGCTACACCACGTCCTCTGAGCATCGCTGCCACGAGACAGGAGACACTGGGCTGCGGACAGGGCGCTGGGCCTGTTTCTGAGAGACTGACTTCCAGCTCCAGAGTTAGCAAGCTCTGCCGTGGGGGAGGTGATTTCCAACAACATTCTTGTCCCCTCTCTAGACAGGGCCATGACATCTTCCCTGGAGCCTCAGGTTAAGGATGAAGGAGGCACCTCCTGGTTGGGGCCTCTTGGTTGGTTGAGAATATTTAATCTTTGTCTCCTGCTGGGCTTCATGGTTGGCCCTAAGGGCTAGAGGTTCATTTCTTTGGTTTAAGGCAAGCGTAGCTTGTAAGAGAGAAAAAGTGCTCTTTAAAAATGCAGATGCCGGGACCACCTGGTGGCATAGTAGTTAAGTTTGCGTGCTCTGCTTCAGCAGCCCAGTGTTCGCAGGTTTGGATCCTGGGCACGGATCTGTGCACCTCTCATCAAGCCATGCTGTGGCGGGGTCCCACATACAAAATAGAGGAAGATTGGCACAGGTGTTAGCTCAGGGCCAGTTTTCCTCACCAAAACCAAACAAAAAAATGCAGATGCCCCTGGGTAGGATCCCTCTGACCTATTCTCAGTCCCCAACACCTGTGTGTGAATGACTTCATGGGCTTCTAGGCCCCCAAAGGGCACTGAATCTCCACGGTGGGGGCAAGAGAACAAGGAGGAGATAGGGCCCCATCCTGGGGATCTCCCAAGGTCCCTGTAAAGCCAGGCACCTATAGACAAGTTTGTTTCATCCCTAACGGTTTTTGGAAATTAAAAATTTTATTTGCAACTCTGATTTTCTGGCTCCCCTTGAAGATTCAAGGGGTTTGGTGATGCTGGGCCGGAGTTTTTACTGGGAACAGTGAGGCTGGAGCTGAGCAGAGACTTCCCCCTCAGCAGAGCTGTGCCCCCCACTCATCAGGGCAGGTGCTCTGAGCTCCCCGTCCTGTGTGCCTGAGTGGAGGGAGGGGGCGCACATGGGAAATGAACTGGGGCGGGAGATGCCTGCACCTGCTGAAAGTGACCTTTGCCGTCATGACCTGCCCTGGCAGGGGCTCTGGCAAACCCATTTCCTGTTACGGAGTGGCCCACCCTCCCTTGGCACATCCACTCCATGGGGTCTGTCTGTTTATGAACAGACTCCATTCTCTTGGATTCTGTGGTCCAGGGACTGCATATATTGGGCGTCAGCAAATATTTGATGAGTACATGATTGGATAAGTTTGGTTTGTGTGACTCCTATAGCAACACCAAGATTGCAACTGGTTGCCACCTAAGGACCGATTCCTCATCCATCATCATTCAAGAGATACTTATCAGACCATACATGGGCCAGGCCCCAGGGGTTCAGCTATAAACAAGAAAAACAGTGAGTTTCTGCTTTTGAGGAGTTTATAGTCTAGTGGGAAGACAGAAAGTAAATAAATTAGCAAATAAATAGGTACTTTCAAACAGCAATCAGCGTAGGAAGAAGACTGAAGAGAGCGATGGAGGAGGCGGCGGGCGGGGAAGGAGAACGTGGTCAGGAGAGGTGTCTCCGCGGAAGGGACGTTTGAATGGCCAGAAGAAGCATCTCTTCAGGGCCTGGGAGAAGACTATTCCAGGCTGAGAAACAGCAAGTGCAGAGGGCAGGAGTCAGGAACGGGCTTGGTGTTACGGATGGAGGGCGGTGAGCATGCGGAGGCTCCTTCTGTTTGCGAAATGCATCACGGATGTCACATCGAGACCGTGAATTACTTGTGGAGACGCCAGAGGGGAGTTCCTGGCTGCCCCTAGTGGACGTGGGGGCGGCACCACACCCCCGACCCCTGCGCACTCCCCGCGTGCAGGCACACCCGACATTGTTGATGTGGGAGCCTGGACAAATGGCCCGCTTTGCCCTGCTTGTGATGAAGCTTCAAGTGAGAGAGCGGGGTATGCAGACTCCTCAGCAACCCCGTCCCTCGGAGTCACCATGGAAGGTTACGTTATGCCTGGGAGCCCTGACCAGCATGACATGAAGCTGAGGCACTGACAGGCCAGGTGTCCTTCCAGCCATGTGCTTTGAGAGTTTTGGAAGGGCGGTTCTATCACAGGGCTTGAGGGGTGCGCACCCACCTGTTCGCCCAGCACCCTTAGAGGTAAATCTTTGTTCAGGCAGGCATGACCCCTAGACAATCCCAGTGGGCTGATGTCCAGGGAGCAGCTGCCCATCAGGTGGCTGGCATCCCCATGCCTTCCCTTCTAGTCTCTATTCCTCTCACGCACTCTGTCAATTCCCTTTTCTCATTTTCCCTCAGCTCTTTTATCCTTCTCCACTGCTCCTAAATCAGGGCTGTGCAAACGGGACTGTGAACCATTAGCAGCTAGGGAGGGCTGTTGCTAGCAATTTAAGGGAAAATGAAATAGAATAGAGTGCAATATACCAGAGTGCACTGAAGTGGAAAGAGGAAGTCTGTATGTGAGCCTGTGCATCAGATACCTTGACTGCATGAGATGCCCCCTGAAATCCAGCCCATCCATTCCTCCATCCATCCATTCCATCCCATCCCATCCTATCCCATCCCATCCATTCCATCCTATCCCATCCCACCCATTCCATCCTATCCCGTCCCACCCATTCCATCCTATCCCATCCATTCCATCCTATCCCATCCCACGCATTCCATCCTATCCCATCCCACCCATTCCATCCTATCCCATCCCATCCATTCCATCCCATCCCATCCCATCCCATCCCACCCATTCCATCCTATCCCATCCCATCCCATCCATCCCATCCCATCCATTCCATCCCATCCCATCCATTGCATCCCATCCCATCCATCCCATCCCATCCATCCCATCCCATCCTATCCCATCCCATCCCATCCCATCCCATCCATTCCATCCTATCCCATCTCATCCCATCCATCCCATCCCATCCATTCCATCCCGTCCCATCCCATCCCATCCCTTCCCATCCCATCCATCCCATCCCATCCATTCCATCCTATCCCATCCCACCCATTCCATCCCATCCCATCCCATCCCATCCATTCCATCCCATCCTATCTCATCCATTCCATCCCATCCCATCTCATACATTCCATCCTATCCCATCCCATCCATTCCATCCCATCCCGTCCCATCCCATCCCATCCCATCCATTGCATCCTATCCCATCCCATCCCATCCATCCCATCCCATCCATTCCATCCCATCCCATCCATTGCATCCCATCCCATCCATCCCATCCCATCCATTCCATCCCATCCTATCCCATCCCATGCATTGCATCCCATCCCATCCATTCCATCCTATCCCATCCATTCCATCCTATCCCATCCCATCCATTCTGTCCTATCCCATCCCATCCTGTCCCATCCCATCCATTGCATCCCATCCCATCCATTCCATCCTATCCCATCCATTCCATCCTATCCCATCCCATCCATTCTGTCCTATCCCATTCCATCCTATCCCATCCCATCCATTCTGTCCTATCCCATTCCATCCTATCCCATCCCATCCTTTCCATTCTATCCCATCCATTCCATTTTCTGCTCCATCATCCTTTCTTATCCTATTCTACAGGTCATGATATCACAAGTATTTCCCACCTTCGTCAGACCCCACGAGGTGAGCAGCTTGGCCTCCATGAATCTCGTGCCTCATCTCTCTTCTCTGCGGCATGTCTCCTTCCCCACTCTCCTGCCAGGGCCTTGGCCCACATGGTTCATTCAAGCATCCCTCTGGTGTCAGTGGAGACTCTAGTGACTCACCTAGCCGTCCCAGAGGAAAAGACACTGAGCTGCCACCATGCAGACCATAATATGCCAATAGGGCTGGGAGGGTCTGAGTGATTCCGTGGCCAAGTCCCTTCATTTATGAGTGGAGAAGACGAGGTCCAGAGACAGGGATGGGCTTGCCTGTGGTCATTCAGTCATTCAACAATGAGTTACAGAATTCTAGGTAAAGACCCCGGGCTTTTACGCATTACTCTGGGCCTTGGGAGGGTAGCAGTGGAAAAGTCACAGTGCTCAGGATCTTGAGGGGGATGTGGACACTCAGCCCTGGAAGCATGCTCTGTCACGTGTCAGCAAGGGTGACGAGGAGAGTATCGTAGGGTGAGGCGAGGGAACGTGACCTTGGTGATGGTGGTGCTGTTTTAAAGCAGATGGCCTGCAAGGACCCCCTGAGCAGGTGGCCATGGGTTAGAGAGCTCAGGGAGGTGGGGGTGGAGCCCTGTGGACGGAAGAGACTCCAGGCAGAGGAAGGAGCAGGTGAAGGCCTGAGCAGGGGGCGGCAAGGAGGCTTGTGTGGCTCCCAGGAAAGGTGCCAGGGCTCAGAAGCTCAGACTCAGATGTCGGGGCAGAGAGGTAACAGAAGTGATGGAAATGGGGGCCGTCACGGAGCTGGGGTGGTGGTGAATGAGGATCCCCTTCCTGCCCACGGGACAGCCACTGCAGGTGCAGACCCGGTGCTGCCCGTCTTCTGATGAGAAAAGCTGGAGATCTGGTTTGCTGTGAAATCTCCTGAGTTTGGGATGTGTCATTGGTTATCATTTCTAGGCCACGTGTGAGGTATATCTGTGGGCTGGCCCAGGCTGATGCCCCCAGACCAGCTGCCCTCCCTCCATGTGCTCAGGACCAGCTGGGTCTCGTGAAAATGCAGGCTCCGATTCAGCAGGTCTGGGTGGGCCGGGGTCCTCAATGTCGAACCAGGCTCAGAAGATGCCCAGACACTGCTGGCCCCAGACCACTCTCTGAATAGACCCGAGATGTAGGCACCATTTATACAAGTCAGATCAAATTTCTGTTCCCATCCTGTGAAGATGGCTGGGCTGACTGTTGTAGATTTGAGGGGTGAGTTAGGGATCGTCTGGCTCCAAGTGTGTGTCAGAAACATGTGGAAACCCTGCCTTTGGTCGGGGGACTGGAGGGAGTCCCCAGACAGGTCATCCTCCTAGGGGTGAGGTCCAGTGGGAAACCTGCGGGACGCCCTTTGGGAGAGGCATCCGGAGACACCAGAAACAAAAATTGGTTCACAATGAGCCGCAGACCGAGAGCCGGCAGGGCAGGCCTTCTGCCGGCATGCGTGGCCCAGGGCACTCCTCCCTCGAGGCAGCCCTGGAGGGCAGGCGCTGGAGTCTTTGAGGGCGGCTGAGATGCTGGCCGTCACAGCGCAGACCGCCTGCCAGTGACAGCGAGGATGGCACAGGCCGCAGTTCAGGTGCTCACACGGGAGTCTGTTCTCTCTTTCTGTCCTCGCCACGTGAGTGAGGGGCTGTCCTTCTCTTCACCACAGGTGAGGGTTCGGGGACTTCCCCACGGTCACCCGGGGAGCAGAGCCTGGCCTTGAACTCTGCTCTCCAGATCCCAGAGCTCAGGCGGGTGCCCGAGCCCTGGACAGCCTGTGAGCAGAGCTCCCTCCTCTGGATCCTTTTCACACTGAGGACTAATCGGGTCCGTCTCCCTCTGCGACCTGGGAGGGTCTGCTGGGCGGGGCGTGGGCAGAGGGTGCGGACTGAGGCAGGAGTTGTGTAGTGAGAGCTGGCGCAGAGGGAGGAAGGGAGGCAGCACCGTCCAGCAAGCTAAAAAAAGCCAGAGTCACAGAGCATTTAAGATGACAAATCTGTCACCACTCAATGTAGGTGACACCAGATTTAGACAGCCTGTGGGTGTCTTCGTGGAAGCAAATCATATCTACTCGTTGCCAGGAAAGGTCTATTTGAAAATGGTTTAAAATTATCCATGCTAAAAATGAACATTCTCATCAGCATGAGAATTGAGGCAGTTATTACAAGTAGAAACCCAGTCCTGGCTCCTTGAGAGGATTGATGAAAACGGCGTGGCCGAGCCACTTCCCTGAACCCGCTCTTCTCGGCTCTGCCTCCAGCTTCCCTCCTCAGAGCTCGCGTTCATGTGCCCCCTTTCTCTCGGCTCCTCAACCACCCAGCTTCCTCCTCGGTGGCTTGTTCTTGGGCACCCCTTCTCCTCAAGTGATTGGGGCCCTTCAGATGTCCAGGGCACGGCAATCCGTCATCCCAGAGAATCCGTCAGACAGCAGTTCCCCTGCGTGGTGCCTTAGACAGTGGGCTGGACTCCAGGGATGGTCCAGGCTCCTGGAGCCGGGCCCACCTGGCTGTTTCCAGCCTCACTTAGCTCGTCTCTTCCCCATGAGAGTGCGACATGGGGCTCCAGCCTGTCCACTGCTCTGCTCATCATCAGTGAAGGCTCGTCCGAGCAGAAGACCCCAGGAGTAGGGCATTGGAGAGTGGGCCTCCCCTAAGTGGATGAGACTGCACCAGCCTTGTGCTCCTGTGAAGGCGAGAGGGAAACAGGCCTGGACCCCCTCCCATCGAAGGCTGATCAAAGAGTCACCGTCCAGGAGACCCTGGTACATAGGGCCCCCCAGCGGCTGGTTCCCAGAGGCCCCCTTGATCCAGACCATCTGGTCACCCTGAGTGCAGCTGGCTGGCTTTGACCATCTTTAGTTAATCTGTCCTGACATTCTCCTTCCATTGGAAACATTTTTAGTTAATATAATAGCTAATGCATACATATGTTTAAGAAAATCAAGCAGTAGAAAGAGTATTGAGTGGAAGATAACTTTCTCCCACCATCTCCTGGCCTCCTAATTGCACTCCTGTGAAAACATTCCTGTTCCCTGTCTTTTACATCGCCTCCCAGAAATGTTCTCACTTCCAAACGTGAGTGCGTGCCCCTGCAGACGAGCTGTCACACTGTGAACAGGGCTCCGTGCCTTCTCCTTGGCTCTGATAGTCTCGAGGTTTGTTCCCACGTGTGCCCATGCCTCTGCCTCCTTCTTGTCACGCCTGCTGTCACCGTGAGATTAGGAGCCTCTGCTCTGAGGGTCTGTGTCCACTTACCTGCTGTCAGGCACTAAGGTGGCTCCAGGCTTCAGCTATTTCCAACAGTTCAGTGCACGGTCTTGTACACGCTTCTCTGGGAGCAATTCCTGGCAGGTGAATCTGTGGGCAAAGGGCACAGGCATTTAAATGTTGAAGGATATTGCCACACTGCTCTCTGGGGATGCTGTGCCAACTTATCCGTCCTCCAACAGTGGATGAGAGTAGGTACCTTTTAAACGTGAACCACAAAAACCCAGCTCCATCTCGGGGCTTCTAACCTCCCACTGTAAGTGCGTTTCAGACAGCGGAACGAGCCGGGCATTGACGCCAGTAGATCTGGGTCCATCTCGGGTTGTGGCAGCCGGCACCCCCCCAGACCCACGTTCTTTGTCTTCAAAATTAGTGAGTCCAAATCCAGTCAGACTCCCAAGAAATTAATATTTTTCTATTAGATAAAATTATCTTCAAGTTAATTTGGAACAGTAAGTTCTGAGAGTAGCTAAGGATATTAAGGAAAAGAGCGGGGAGGAGAGAGTTGCTGGGACACAGATCAGAATACACCATTATTTCTGCTATAAAATAAAATAATATTTGTAGCAGAAATAACAGAATAACAGAAACATCAATGAACATAACACGGATGAGTGCATAAATTCTGATACATCCACGCCAAGGAAGCGTAGGCACCTCCAGGTTAACGGGGGAATGATTAATCAAGAAATAATGAGTGATTACTAAAGAATGAATTATAATTATGCCAGCTGATTTGGAGGGATTTCCAAGGTCTCGTTATGTGAAAAGAGCAGGATGCAGGATAGAGTGTATAAATATCCCATTTTTATGAAATGATGTCAGATCCCTGTGCATATGTTCATATATGTGAAATTATGTCTCAGGATATGGTGATATGATGATATGAAAGGTGTAGAAGGCGTATTCCAGGCTGTTAGCAGGGTTGGGGGGCGCCATGTGGGTCTGGTAGGGGCAGGAGGTGGGATGCGAGCCAGGTCGGGAGAGACTGGACTGAAACTCCGGCCTGCCTGATATGCTCCCATTTATGCATTTGTGTGGAGTTACATAAAATGATTGGATAATAAAATCAGTGGCTTGAAGAGGCGGTTTCTAAGGTCTGCTCCCAGGTGTGGTGGTTTCCAGAGCGCATCTCTTTCGCGGCTCCTTCCTGACGCCCAGTGGCTTAGAGCCTGGCATACAGCAGGTGCTGCATAAGTGTTTGTGGTGTGAATGAGTGTGTGAATGAGTGAGTTCCACAGGGGAGAGGAGCTTAGGGAAAATGCCAGGATGCCAGGAGCAGCCGATTTAGCCAGCAAACCTGCCTCTCGCTGACGGGACTGGTCAGGCACCGGATTGTCAGGGGCTCCAGGACAGGAAGGCGGGCGCTCGAATTTTTGCTCTCTCTCAGGACCGACCGGCAGGGGTGCCGGGGAGCGAGGATCCTGCAGTGGCGGCTGCAGTGGTGGGCTGGCCCCGCCAGGATCCCAGGAAGGGGCAGGCGTGACCCCCCCGGGTTTGCTGTTGAAGAGACAGTAACCACGGTGGCTGACTTACAGCGGAATTTATAGGAAGGGAAATGGGACAGACAGGATGTGGAGGGGGTGAGGGGGTGAGGGCAGGAAGGCTCTGGGGTGAGGGGCCAACACTATGAAGCTTCAGGGATGGTTCAGTCCCATCCGCTTCTGGGACCCTCCCCCTAGGTTCACATTGCAGAGGGACAGTCTGGCTGTCTAACGTGGAAAGCTCTGCCAGTGACGGGCGGTCCCACAAGGGCTGCCCTCCGTGGGGAGGGCGACACCCAGAGTAAGGGGGCATGGTCTCTCAGCTGGCAGGAGCACCAGAGGCCCGGGCAGTGCGGCTCATACTTCCTCCAGGTGGCTGACCCTCCATGTGTGCATCGCCCCATCCAGGCCCCCTCGCCCGTCGTCGGCTCCTCCAGTGAGCTCCTCGGGAGCAGCCTGGGCACGGGCGTCTGTCCTGGGGAGCGGGCAGCGGGAGCTCTGTGCCAGGACAGGTGAGCCTGGAAATCGGGTCCCCAGGGACCCCTCACCTTCCCATCAGGTGCAGACCAGGCAGGGAGCCTGGGGTGGGGGGCCTGTCAGTCACAGGGGACGAGCAGTTCAATTAGACAGTCACAAACTGGTCTGGAGGCTGACTTTGGCTGGTGGACATGTTTCATTTAGCCCACAGAGGTTTAAATAAAAATAAAAAAAAAAAACAAGTTGACAGTATTTCAAAACTCATATATACTACCTAAAATTTTGGATTTCTGGTTTTCTTGAAAGAAGATCTGGCCACACACAGCTTCCACTCCTGACCGAGCAGCCACTGCCCCCTGCAGGCAGGGTGGGCTCCAGCTCACCACAGTCCCCAGCACTTCCTACTGTCCTCACACTGGGCCAGCTGCCACTCCTTGTGTTGCATTGCTGTACTGCCTTTAGGAAGACGGGAAAATGCTTCTTGTTCTTTTCTAGGGCAGGGAAATGACATATCTACTAAGAGGGACTTTTGTTTACAAAAATGGAAAAGATGTTGCTTTTTGGAAGAGTACCCCTTGTTTGTTGTGTATGCAAGTGCAGCTGGCCTCGTGAATTTATAGAAGAGGGCTCTCTGGAGGCACTGGCCTTTGTGGTCTCTGACTCAGAGGAATCATGTCCCGAAGCAAACTCCAGGCTTTTCTTGGCATTTCTAAATCCAGCCACGGGTGGGAGAGGAGGGCACCGCCGGGGCCCACACGTCTTCCGAGGCTGGAGCTGCACTGGGGGCTGCCTTCTCAGCACCCCCCATCCGTCAGGGCCACATCCACGCTGGGCCGATGGTTGTAGGACCCACGCTCAGCAGCTCCCTGGCCAGGTGCGGCTGCCTGAACCCACTCGGCAGCTCTGGCTGCCAGGGAGGGGCGCGGGGCGGGCGTGGGAGCCTGATTACAAGGCAGCACTGGGAGCTGGGGAAACGCCTGCTCTCTGAGCGTATTTGTGGTCCCGGTGGGTGTGTCACAAACAGGCCGGGCCCACATTTAGACGGTGCCGGCAGAGGGTAGGTGCACCATCAGGAAACAGGTTCCTTCCTCCGGGGTCTCCTCGTATGCGTGTCACTGACTCAGGCAACTTCTGATGAGCACCTACTGTGTGTGGCTCTGTCCCTGGGTGTGGTCAGCCAGATGCTCAGGTCCCTGTCCTGACACACTGCATGGCCCTGGGCAAGTGCCTGCTGTGAGCCTCAGCTTCCTGTCTGGGATCTGGGTGGGGACCCTCTCCTCGTGGAGCTGTGGTGGGAGTCAGATGCCTCCTGGCCCTGAGCACCCAGCCCTGAGTACTGAGCTCCAAGCATCCAGCCCCGAGCACCCAGCCTGGAGTACTGAGCTCCAAGCACCCAGCCCTGAGCATCCAGCTCTGAGCACCCAGCCCCAAGTACTGAGCTCCCAGCACCCAGCCTGACTGAGGTCACAGTGATGTCAGCACTAGCATGAGGCCCCTGGAGGGTCTGGGTGGCTGAGGAGACACACGAGAGAGAAGTAGAGAGTGGGCTGGGGTGGAGCGGGCCTGGCCCCTCTGTCTGGGGCCTGAGTCTGAGTCAGTTCATGGCCAGGTGTCCCCCTTTCCGTTCATTCTGTTGAAGGACGGCAAAGTCCTGTGGCCGCTGGGTACAGAGGCGGGGAGACCCAGACCCATCTCCCTTGGGTGGGGGTCCTATGGAGGCTCTGGTCCTGGGCAGAAGCGAACTCCACCTGCAGAAAAGCTGGTTTGTTCTGCCCTTTTCTTGTCTGAGGATGTAATGCTCACTGGTTGTTATTTGCCCAGGGAGGGGCCTGTCCTAAATGCCCTCCTCTCACAGACCCAGAAACCCCCATGTCCCTTCTGACTTCCTGGGGCCTGGCAGTTGTTGAGGAAAAGGGTCTTGGACCAGGTCCTGCTGGGTCCCTGCCGTCCTCTGGGCTCTGCCTTCCATGCTCACTCTTCCACGCTCTGCTGAGTCACTAGCCAAGCCCTTCCAGGCTGTGGACCCCGCGCTTTCCCTTCTTACCCACCTTCCTTCCCGGGGCCTAGGAGCCTGAAATGATAGTGAGAGCTGGGCGCTCCCAGCCCTGCCCCAGGGAGGTGGGGAGACAGTGCCCCCCTCCCATCTCCCCTCCCCCCGCCCTCCCCTGCCCCACCCACCTCTCTCCCGCCCATCTCCCTCCAGGGTGCCCTGGGCCCCTCCTCTGTGCCCAAGGCCATGCCGCCTCTCTGGGGCAGGCATGTCGGTTGAGCTCTGGGGGCAGGGCTGTGCCTGCCTCCCCCCTCTCCCCTCAGAACCCCAGGCTCGCAGGGGGGCCTCCGGGCCCACCAGGGATGTGTGGAAACAGGCCCAGGAGGTGGGATCGGACATTAGGGAGCAGGAGGCAGTGGCAGGTGCTGTTGGGAGCTCAGACTTTCATCAGTCCGGCGCCCCACCCTGGAGACAGTGAGAGACGTTTCCTCACTGTGGGGGTCAGGATCCCTTCCTGCCAAATTTAGTTATCCCCCCTCCTCCAACCAGACCCGGGCTGCTACTTTTAGAAGAGAAGCAGCCATTACTTCATTTGTTCTAGAATCTTCTGGAAGAAGCATCTGTTTCGGAGGTGTGTGTGGGTTTGAGCTGCTCTGTGCTGCCTTTGGGCTCCTCTGGGGTCCTGTCTTGGGGTTGCTCTCAGAATGGAGATCTCATTCCACGGTCTGGGGTGAGGGGAGTGGCCGGGAGTGGGGACGTGGGGCGATGAGCCAGGGTGAAGCAGGAGGTGTCTCCACCCCGGAGGGTCCACAGGCAGACTGATGCACAGCCCCCGCCTCTGCAGGACAGGAAGGCGAAGGGCTTGTGTCGGCAGTCAGCTCTGGGCTGGGAGGCTGAGTTTACGGGTTGAAGTGCATTATGATCCAGTTATCTGGGCAATTCCACATTTTTTGTCATGAGCATCATGGGTCTCTGCGTTGTGGTGGAAGCCAGAGGGGGGAAAAGCCAGACTGTCTCTGAGAAGCTGCCAACCCCCCATGTCAGGAGTGAGGGGCCTGAGAGCTCCTCCCAGGACTGACATGATGCCGAGGCATCGGGGAGCCACGTGACAGGAAGCGTGTGGATTGTCTGAGTTATGTTTTCTGTAAAGACGATACAGGCACGTGGGGAAATGCAGCACCACAGAGGGCAGAGGTGAAGAGCAGGCTCCCGCCCGTCTCCCGTCTCCCAGTCCCCGTGGAGGCAGTGGCTCGTTCTGTCACTTCAGAGACAGTCTCTGCCTGTGCAGCCCTCCGTTCCTGAAACAAAGGCAGCGCAGGGTAAAGACTGTCGTGCACTTTTTAAACGCCTATCACTAGGTCTCAGAGCTTGCTCCATCTCAGTCTGTACGGATCTGCCTCTTCGTTCTGACTGCTGCACGGTCTCCCCACGACTTCTCTAAGCCTCTGTGGAAGGACGTTAGGTGATGACAGTCTTGGGCCACTGCTGACAGTAAATATCTGTGCAGGCAACCTTACCTTCGCTCGCGAGTATGTCTGAGGATAAATTCCTGCAGTGGGGGGTGGGGGAAGTCAGGCAGGACGCAGTTTTAAATGTTCACAGATGCTTACGGCTCCCGTTTGTTGGGGGTCTGCTCCAGCCCCACCTCCGTGCCAGTGAGTGGAGATGGCTTGCAGATTGGGTTCACGTCTTCCCCTCGACCGATGCCTCTCCCCACAGAGAACATATGCACTTGGCAGTCATGGCGTCTAGTCAGCCCCTGTGCCCCCCACCCCCTGTATAAACCTGGAGACCACACAGCTTCCCGTTAGCGTCTTGGGGGTCTGCAGCCTCTTGGCTGAGCTGTCAGCCTCAGGGGCAGGGTCATCAGCTCCCTGCCTCCGGCGGCGTGGCTGCCCAGGGCTGGGCACAGGAGGGACCCCATCCCCAGGACCCAACTCGTGTCCGGATCCTGGGCCTCTGCCCTCAGATCCATCTCCCTCCTCTGCTTGGCTCTGCATCGTGGGGCTGACCACTGCTGGCTGGTTTCCCAGGTCCCTGTCAGTCGGGGCTCTGGGAGGAGAGGGAAGGGGAAGGGAGGCGAGGCCGAGTGCACCCTCATCTTTCAAGACGTGCCACAGGCAGCTTTCCACTGGCTCCGGCTCTCTCTGGGCGGCTCCTCCAGCCCGCGGCCCCAGCCTTCCCCAGCTGACCATGGGCCCTGGGCTCCAGTCCTCCTGCCAGGGGAGGTAGCTTCATGTTTTGATTAACGCCAGGGTCGCTGGCTTCATCATCCATGTGGCATCTGGGCCCTCCTCTCCCCTTTGTAAATAAACACTACCTTGAATTAAATTTTCCACTCTTTGAAAGGCTAGAGTGGTTTCTGTTTTCACGGCTGGCTCCAGACTGCTACACAAGTTGTGTGGCTGAGGGGAGACGGCGAGGCGTCCCTGGGGGCCGGGCCTGGGTAACGAGGCCCCAGCTGACCCCTTTAGTGAGGTAACTGTAGCCTGAGGAAGGCAAGTCGCCGACAAAGCCGTGGGAGTCAAGTCTTTGTGCATCCGAAGGGAAGAAATCCCGCCCAATGCACCCCTGCAGGGCTCGTGGGCGCCAGTCCTGGCTCCCCGACAGCGGCCGTCGAGCAGCCAAGAAGCTCATTTCCGCCTGTCTTCAGGCTGTTGATGTGTTTCCCTCATTGGAACGTGAAATGCACCTGCAGCCCGGACTCGGCCCAGGGGAGGCTGGCTGCTGTTGCTGGCGAAAGCTAGAGCTGGTTAACACCAGGGGCTGCCCTGCAACCCAGGCTGCCCAGGGAGCCACATGCTCCTGCTGTCCCGGGGCTGAAGCAAGGCGCTGGCTCAGCCAGAGTCAGAGAGCTGCCCCGAGTGAGGGCAGGCTCCCCCAGAGCCTGAAGCCCAGCAGCTGGGACACCAGAAGGCGGGAAGGAGCTAGCTTTGCAAAGAGCCCAGGTGGGCGGTAGTGGCAGAGGAGATGGAACTTGCCAGGGTCCAGCGCTGAGTCAGGTCCCTCACTCAGCGAGGGGCTGAGTGAACAGCCAGGGGGTGACTCAGGGAGCGGGCTGCATGTTCCAGTTTGCTCTTGGATGTGTCCCCACTGGTCCTTCACTCTGCGCTGCCTCAGGTTCCCTTGACAACTGGCTTCCTGCCAAGCTCAGCCAGTGAGAGGCGGGCACTGGAGTGATCCGGCTCTGCTCTCTCTGCTGAGATGCTCGCTGGCGTGGGCTGTGGCCCGTCTGTAGTCCCTGCCACCGTGCCGCCCCTCCCTCCCTGACCCCAGCTCACCCGAACAGGCCTGTCGCGATTGACTCCAGCTCTGCCGGTGGCCCCTGCCCAGGCTCCGCGCTTATCACCTCCTCCTGTTGTCCCGTCGCCCTGCAAGGGCAGAGCCTCTTGCTGTGGCTATGCTCTGGGGTGCCTCGCCGTCTTCTCTCCGCTCTCCCGGGGTCTGCCACACTCTGTACCCAGCTTCCCACGTTAGGTCCCCTCTCCTGGATGACGGGGAGGGTTTTGCTTTCTTGTCTGGGCCCTCCTGACAATGACTGAGGTGAGGCAGAGATGCAGGCAGGGCTGTGTCACGCGGGGCCTTGGAGGAACGTGGACTTCCTTCTGGGTGCGAGGGCCCCGTGGAGGCGCAGTCTGGGAGCGATGCCTGCTGAGTGGAGACGTGACTGAAGATGGCCCGGGACGCAGTGGGAGCAGGGAGGAGGTCCAGGGGGTGAAGGAGATTAAGGTAGAGGCTCTGGAAACTGGGGAGGAAGAGAGGGATAAATGGATATGTGTTGGCAGAGGAACCAACAGGACTCACTGATGGGTGGGCTCTGAGGGGAGAGGGAAGGACCCAGAACCACTCTCAGCTTCATGGCCGTGTGAATGCTCCCATGCCTGATGTGGTTTCCTCATCTGTAAATGAGAACCATGATGCCCGCTCAGGGCTGCTCCGAGGATTCAATGCCTGCATGCAGCAGGTGCCCAATAAAGGCAGTAACCTTCTTCCTGTCTCCACCATCCACTCTTCTGTGAATGCTCCACTACCCTGACTGGCATTGTGTTCTGATCCTTGGTTCATTCATTGAGCACTTAGTTTGTGGGATCCTCTGTCAGACACTGAGGATTCAGCCACAAGCGAGACCAATCACTTTTGACTTCATGGAGCTCACTGTTGAGAGCTCACGTCGCTTCAGGTCTGGAGGCCCTCTCCTGTCCTCTCTGTCAGCTTCCTGCCCATGTGTTGAGCTGTGTGAAGCCCACTCCCTCCTTGCTGTGCTCATCCCTCCCTCCTTTCCACTTTCTTAAGACCAGGCTGTCAGTAGGTCACAGTGGAGCTGCAGCTAACACAGGATACATGTTCGCTTAGTATTCACACTGACAAACCAATGGCTGGACGTGTGTTAAAGTTATAAAGCCCTTATATAAAAAGAGAAGGGACTAAACCCGCCAGGTAAGCAGGGTCTCTCAAACTGTCACCTCCCACCCCACTCTGCTGTAGGATTTGACAGCTATATTAAGCTGGAAAGGTCTGAAGACCATGACTTCTGCATGCAGGTTCCTCTTGGTCCCTCCTGTGGTCTGCCTCAGTGTTATTCAGACTACTGTGCAGGAGAATCATGAACGAGGTTACATGCACAAACCATGGATGCTCCAGTTTATGGAGGACCTCAGGGGCTTTCATGGTCCTTTTGATCACCTACCATTTTCACCTAATGGGCTCGCTTTATAATTCAAGTGCCCTGTAAAATATGACCCTCCAATATAGTTGGCCTTATGTCCTGCATAATCATTTCAAGGCTGCCTGGCCAGGCTGTTAGCTCTGTTCAAGGGAGGGGCCATATCACATTCATTTTAGTGTTCCCCATTGTGCCTGGCATGAGGCTAGCTTTGGGTGGGTTTGGTAAAAGTGATAAAGAGTTGGTTGATGGTGGGTTTGGTTGATAGTAGGGTTGGTTAATGGTAGAGTTGGCTGATTGTGGGGTTGGTTGATGGTAGTTGGTTGATGGTAGAGTTGGTTGATAGTAAGGCTGGTTGATGGTAGTGTTGATTGATGGTAGGTTTGGTTGATGGTAAGGTTGGTTGATGTGGGGTTGTTTGATATGGGGTTTGTTGATGGTAGAATTGGTTGATGGCAAAGTTGTTTGATGGTGGGGTTGGTTGACAGTAATGTTGGTTGATGGGAAGGTTGGTTGGTGGTAAGACTGGTTGAGGGTAAGGTTGGTTGAGAGTAAGTTTGGTTGAGAGTAAGGTAGGTTGATGATGGGGTTGGTTGATGGTGGGTTTGGTTGATAATAGGGTTGGTTAATGGTAAAGTTGGTTGATAGCAGGGTTGGTTGATGGTAGTTGATTGATGGTAGGTTGGTTGATGGTAAGATTGGTTGATGGTAGGGTTGTTTGATAGTAAGGTTAGTTGATGAGGGGTGGGTTGATATGAAGGTAGATTGATGACAGGGTTTGTTGATGGTAGAGTTGGTTGGTGGTGGGGTTGGTTGATGGTAAGGTAGGTTGATGACGGGGTTGGTTGATGGTAAGGTAGGTTGATGACGGGGTTGGTTGATGGTAAGGTAGGTTGATGACAGGGTTGGTTGATGGTAGAGTTGGCTGTTGATAGGATTGCAGGTCATATGGCACAGGATTGGGTAGGTGTGGGTCTGAGGCTAGGGCTGAAATCTCACTTATCAGAAGCTCCAGGTAGAGTGGGTATGAAGAAAACAGAGGTCAAAAGATTTCAGTGAGTACAGTTGACAGGTTGCAGCCCTCATACTGGGGAAGCTTCTACACTGCGCAGTGAACTCTAACATTAGCCCACTGGAACCTCACTGCAAATCTGTGAATGGAGGAGGTAAAGTTTTATTATCTTTATAAGAGATATATAAACAGTGATGTAGATTAAGTAAATCTTTTATGGTGAATCAGTAATAGAGTCAGGGGGTAGACTTGAGGACTCTTTCTACCCTGAAACCTTCAGCAAATACTTCTGGAAAACCACTGTTCTCAGTAGTACCCTGCTGTTCTCAGAGCTGTGGGTGACGAGACAGTAAAAGTTTCCTTAAAGTAATCTCCATCCTCGAAGAGCCCACCATCTCCTTGGAGAAAGAGGGCTCCCCCACGAAATGTGACAGTGGTATCAAAGTGCGGAACACATCCCACTGGTGGGATGTGAGATGGCTCAGGTAGTATGGAGATGAACGGGGGTGAGGAGGGGCTGGGGCCTCAGTGTGGAGGACTCACGTGGAGGACATAGGCTAAGGGCCAGACGAGGGAGAGGTCTTCCCAGTGACACTGGGGTGAAGATGTCCTTGGAGCCAAGCCAGCTCTGGGACACAAGCACTGTGTAATCCTTCATGTGCTGACACTTCCATTGGTTCAATTTAGTGAGTGCCGCAGAGGTGCACCTCTGCTTCCAAGAACAGTGGATGGTCTGCTGATGCCCATAAACTCTTGTAAATCATAGTCTCTACCTCTCTAGGCAGAGATCATTGTAATGGTGACAACAAGACTTTTCAATTGTCTTATGAGACACAAAGAAAGATTACATGTTCAGTATAATATTAGCGTTTCCTGTATTTGGTTTTAGTCTCAGTTTCTGGAAGATGTCACTTCCTCTATAACAGCACTTCCAAAACTATGTCTCTATAGGTATTCTCTTCTTCTCCTCCCTCAAAGAGTTTGAGAAATGCCAAGTTTAACATGGTTAAATATATATATTTTTTTACCTGCAGGATTTCTCAGAAGTCTTAAGTTGCTTATATTGACCAAAATTCTTTAAAGGGGGATAGAGAAAGCAGCTTTCTCTAAACTTATCTGAAACCAGAAACATCCTTTCACAGAAGACCTGCTAACTGCATCTTGCAGGAGCTGGAGTGTCAAACAATACAGTGTGCAAATGTGGCTCTAGGACTGTATTTCCAGTCGCCCACCCAGGGCACTCGATGAATCAGAATACCTCTTGGCCTGTCTATCTGCAGACAGAGAAGTTTGGGGTTCAGATCTTGGGATGTCTCCAAGGAAGTTTCTGTAGGAACACACTGGTGGCCCCACCTGTCTAGGGAACTTGTTTTGGTAAACAGTTAGACACAGGCGGTGACTAACAAGGGCCCACCCCCTTCCGCATCTAGGGCTGCTGGATCCAGGCTTCTTCCCCTTTCTCCACTCAGTCAATCTATAAAGTGTTTCATAGCCCCAGCATGGGTTACTGGCAGTGACCCACATATGTGAAAGCAGTAAAACCCACAGAGTTATCTGTCATCAGGCACAGTCCCGCTGGCTCCCAAATTGCTCCCCAGGATCCACGGACATTTCCTGGGCTCTGGAATTGGGGCCTCCTGGGTCTGGAGCATTTCCGCTGTCATTGCCAACAGCACTTTTAGAGATCTCAGAGTTGCCTCTTTTTTTTTTTTTTGCTGAGGAAGATTCACCCTGAGCTAACATCCACGGCCAATCTTCCTCTTCTTGTGTGTGAGTCACCACCACAGCATGGCCACTGACAGACGAGTGGTGTAGGTCTGCACCCAGGAACTGAACCTGAGTTGTCAAAGTGGAGCACACCAAACTTGACCACTAGGCCACTGGGGCTGGCCCAGAGTTGCATCTTTTTGTTGCTGATTATGTCCCAGTGAACAAGGGAGAAGGCAATGTAGGTGTCCTGGCCAAAGTTGGAAGGACCTTGGTGTCTGGTGTCTGGTGCAGGACATGGACATCACCGATGCAGAGCGAGCTCCAGGCTGGGTCTTGGGTGCAGACCTAGCCATAAACCATAGCAGGAAGCACCTCGAGGCAACCTCTGCAGGAACGGGCTCTGGGAAGCTGGTCTCCGAGGCGTGTGGTTTAGGGAGCACAGAGCCTCCTGGAGCACAGGGTCAAACATGTCTGACCTTGAGACGCCAGCTCCTGGAGCCCAGGGAGCCACCCTTTCAGGTTGTGCTGTGGGGTGAGCTTGCGGCTTTTGTTACGGCCCTCTGTGCCTCTGCAGGCGCTTGATCTACCCGTCTGGTTTACGCTCTGCTCGAGGACGACAGGGACGATAGCAAACTCTGACACACACTCTCACACGCTGCATCTTGTGTCCCTGGCCCTGCTCCAAGCACTTCACATACGTCAATTCACTGAATCCTCACAGCGTCAGTGAGTCACTGTCCCAGGTCATCAGCTGGGGCGTGGTCATGCTGGGACTTGAACCTGGGCATATGGGTCCGGGGTCTGGCTTCTTAAGCAAACTCTGCAGCTGTGGATGTCGCAGTCTAGACACGGGGCACGGGGCACGGCCGGCCGTGGTGGATGTGGGGGAAGGCTGCCTGTTAGGAAGGGAGGGCGTTAGGCAGTAGCAGCGTCGAGGTGAGTGAGGGGAGGAATCTGAGTGGTGGTGGAGCCATCGGGAGCATTTGAAATGTACAAAACCAAGGGCTAGTTCCAAAGGACTGGACCTCTGTCGTGCTAACCGCAGGGCCTTTGGGGTGGACGCAGGACTTGGTGGTCACCACCACATCCACGATGGGACAGTGGCAGCCCAATACTCAGCTGTGCATTGGCCCTGTCCAGCTGGAAGTGCCCATCCGGTCTGGGCCACACCAATCTCAGGGCCAGTGCCCCTCCAGGACCTGACGGCCGCTGACCCCCCTACTCTGCTTCCCCGCAGCTCACGCGCGGACACCAGGTGGCGCTCTCGTCCATCAGTTACATCGGCTGCTCCGTGTCCGTGCTCTGCCTGGCCGTCACGCTGGTCACCTTCGCTGTGCTCTCGTGAGTCATCCTCTGCTCTCCCTGTGTCCCTGGGGAGCTGGCAGCTTCGTGGAAACATTAATGCCACACCTCCCCCTCCTCAATTTCCCTTGTGAGATGGCGATGCTGCCCTATTTAACTCTGCACGTCGTGTGTTACAGCTGGACAGCTGTCGCTCGATTGCTTTTCATTTTGAGACCTGGTGTGCAGGGAGGGGGCTGTGGGGTGCTGGAAAAGAGAGAGGAGAGAGGAGGGCTGTGGAATTGGAGGGCACCCAGCTTTAGCTAAGCTGGAAAGTTCTGGAAAGATCCCCAGCGCACAGAAAGCCCCCAGTTTTCCGGCCTTTTGACTGGCCAGGTGACAGCAGAACTGAGGAGCCCCCCCTCAATGCTATCGAAGTGGCCAGCTCCTGGTGGGGCTGGGCTGGGGGAGGTCCCAGGAGGGACAGCGCTGGAGGGGTGGGAGGGCACCTTCCCAGCAGGGCCGCCCCACTATCCAAGCTGAAGCCACATCTGGTCAGAGCTCAAGGGAGCCTCTGTGGCCCCCTGAGTGGAGGGTGGCAGCCAAGTCCGTCTGTGGCCCTTTCTGACCTGGTACAGAGAGATAACACGAGAGATGTGAGTCTGGGCAGCCAGCTGTGGAGACACTCGCACACCCGTCAGAGGGGCGTGTTACTCTCCCCTGGGGGCGCTGGGGTGCTGGGGAGTTTGTCTCCCCCTTCCACCTTCCTCTGCTGGGAGATGATGCTTGTGGGGGTTCCTCCTGGAGCCCAGCGCCTTCCTCACCTGCTCTGGTGCCCTGAGGACGCCCGTCACCTGGGCGGCTCTGTGACTGGGGGTGCTGAGCTTGGTTGGTCGGGGGCTACAGCAAGATCAGCAGGGAGAGACCAGCAGCTTCCCCGGGCCCCTCCCTCCTCTCCTCAGTGCTGTCACCTGGGAACCCAGGAGCTTTGGGGGGCAGGTGTGGGGTGTGCATGGGTCACGTGAGGACTTTCTAGTGGGATCAGAGCCAGGCAGGAGGAGACAGGTGCGGGTTTGGAGGGACCCCAGCCTTATGCTCAGGACATTCATTCTTTGATTCCCTCGCTCCTCAGCAAGCCCACCACATTCTGGCATAGTCCGCTCTGGGACACAGCTGTGCCCAAGACGGATAAGAACATGTCCGGAAGGGGCCAGACAATGAGCAAGGACAGAAAGTCACAAAGACATTCACAGCCCTTAGTGCCCTGAGGTAGCAGTTTAGAGAGCGAGGAGATGGAGCTCCTTCACGTCAGAAGTTCTCTCTAAGGGGAGACGTTTGAGCCACCATGTGGAGACTTTGGAAGAGAGTTTACTGCAGAGGAACAGCTGGTGCAAAGGCCCTGAGGCTGGAGCGTGTTGGGGGCGTCTGAGAACAGAAAAAGGCATCGTGACCAGGAAAGGGCTGAGTCAGAGCAGCAGGCAGGAGTCAGGCTGTGCAGGACTGTGCGGGCTGTCAAGGAGCTGGGTCATGTCCTGGAGCAATAGGGAGCCATTGAGGGTTCACAATTGGGAGTGACAACACCTGGGTGCTCTGTATAAAGACCGCTTTGGCGGCTCTTGGGGGAGTGGTATGGAGCAGCCACGCCTGAGCCGGTGCTGGGCCTGGGCCTCACCCCTGCCTCTCCGCCCTCAGCTCTGTCAGCACCATCCGGAACCAGCGCTACCACATCCACGCCAATCTGTCCTTCGCCGTCCTGGTGGCCCAGGTCCTGCTGCTCATCAGCTTCCGCTTGGAGCCAGGCACGGTGAGTGGCCCTCTGTCCCTCCTCCCTCTCATGTCACCAGGGCAGGCTCCTTCCCCGGCCAGTTTCTTCAACGCAGAACTCAGAGCACGGTCCCCCGGAGAGCCAGGGCTGTGGTTCCTTCAGGAGAGACAGAGCAGATGACGTGCACGAGCCCGTTTCTCTGCTCAGCATCGGTCTCAGTAATGGAGATGCTGCCCATGAGCTGTCAGCTCACTCGGATGAGCCCCGGCTGCGCGCGGGGCGCTGAGCTGAGAGCTTACATAGATCCACAAGCCTAATCCCCAGGGCAGGCCCACGAGGAGGTGCTGGCCTCCTGCTTATGCTTGCAGAGCCGGGGCTGGGGCACGAGGGCTTACGGCCACTCACCCAAGGGGACGACCCTGGTTAGCGGCCAGCCGGGGTCTGACCTCGTGCCATCTTGCTGCAGACTCTGCCCTTCACCCTGCACTGGCAGCGAACAGCCGCACCCCCTCTGCCTGCCAAGGCGGGCCGCTCCTGGCAAAGGGAGTGTGAAGACCCAGACCCGCCTTTCCCCTCTTTGTATCGAGTGGGGGTTCTCGGGGACCTAGGAAGTCTTAGACCTCCCAGGAGGTACTGAGCTCAGACTGAAACGACCCAGGCTTGGGTGACATGGGTCATAAACCCAGTCGATGGGACAGAGAAGCAGACAGTGCCTGCTCCCCCAGGGGGGAAGGAGATGCTGGTTCTGGCGAAGGTTCAGGGGACCGAGCAGGGTAAGCCAGTGGCTTTAGGACACATCAGGATTGGCTAACGTGAGATGAACTCTATCCTGCGCTAGTAAGGGTCAGCAGAGCCTCTTGTCCTCACTGCCAGCAGGGTCCTTGGCCACCACATCCCTGTCCTGGGGCTGCTGCGTAGGGAGAGATCTGCCCTCCTCTGCTACAGGCGCCTCCCTGCAGATTTAGGGGTTCAGGGGAGCGTCTGAGAATTCGGATGTGCCGTGGGCAGATGAGGCGAGCACCAGCCTCACTCTCTCCCATGGGTGCTCTCAAGCTCTGACATGCATCAGCACCTGGGGCTTTCCTTAAAATGCAGATGTGGGTTCAGTAGCTCTGGGTGGGGCCCAGAATCCTGTGTTTCTATCAAGCATTCAGGGGATGCTGATGCTGCCTGTCCAGACCACGCTGTGAAGTCCCACTGCTTGGTGACAGGTCCGGGCACCATAGCCCCAGATGGTGACCCCAGGGACTGGGAGGGCTTCTCCTTCCCAGAGCCGTGTGTGTCTAAAATCCCAGGGCAGGGCTCTGAGTGGTCCTGCTTGGGTGACGGCCCATGGGAGAGGTGGGATCGGCTGTCGGCCGGCGGGAGAGGTAATTGTGGTGGCCCTTCTCACCAGAGCCTGTGTGTGGGGAGGGGCTGCTCCCCACAGGATAGGGGCAACTGGTCCTAGAAGATGCGGGGCCAGGCGGTGTTGGGACACAAAAGTAATAGGTGTGTCCCAAATTAGCATCTAAATTTAACGGATCCCGATGACAAGAAACACAACAGTGCCGCAGCTTGTACGTTTTTCCTCCAGGAATCAACTGACATGGGGGCCATGGGAGGCCAGGACATGGAGCCCCCAGCGGAGATGGTTGCTCCTGATTTTCATGTTCCTTTTCCTCCCTGGGCTCCCGGTTCCCTGGACCTTTTGTCTGAGCTTAGGGACGGGTGGCTGTGGGCTCACAGAGCACAGGGGCATTTCTGATCAGGGCCCCCGGGGGGGATCAGGCCGCATGGCTGAGCCTCTAGGCAGGGCCAGGAGACTAACAGCAGGAGGGAAAGAAGCCCCTTGGAAACTGAACCTGTGAGCTGGGCAGGCCTGACCTCTCGGGCTCATCAGAGGGAAGGCAGGTGGGCCTGGATGTCAGCGCCCAGCAGCCAGAAATAAGGACCTTAGGATAGTTCATGCATCTTTGTTCATTACTCCTGTTGAGACAACTCCAGGGAAGTCCAGTGTCACTGAAAAGCCAGAACCTAGGTGTTTAAGCCATGTCACAGGCTACCCTGTCTCTCGACTTCCTTCCTCTCAAGAGCCCCTCTCCGCAGACGCCTCCCCTCGAGGGGCCAAAGCGGCTTCCACAGCCCCAGGCTCTGGTCCTTGTGTCCAGAGAGAGGAAGGAAACCTGCTCCCTGGTGGCCCCGCCCACCCCAGAACCCACCCCATTGGACCAGGTGGGTCACATGCCAGCCCTTGAGCCAATCCTGCTGCAGGGGTGGGGATATTTATGTTGATTGGCTCGGCCTGATTCCCGACCCTCTCCTGAACCAATCACTGTGCCTAGGAGGGGCCACGGTGCAGTGATTGGCTATTGCCTGAGTCACGTGCTCCACCCAAATCCCTGGGACTAGAGGCGGGAGTCAGTCCCAGGAAGGGAGTGAGGCCTCGTGAGTGTAAGATGCCCCAGAAGTGGATGCGGAGAGGCTGCGACGACCCCAGAGCCCACTGCGCATCCCCAGGGAGGTCTCCCCTCTGCCCTCTGCTCTGACCCTAGACCCCGTGCCGGGTGCTGGCCATGCTCCTGCACTACTTCTTCCTGAGCGCCTTCGCCTGGATGCTGCTGGAAGGGCTCCATCTCTACAGCATGGTGATCAAGGTCTTCGGCTCGGAGGACAGCAAGCATCTCTACTACTATGGGATGGGCTGGGGTAGGTGGGGGGACGCAGATGGGGGGAGGTCGGGTGTGATTTCATCTTCACACACACTCACATGACACTCGCAGAAGACGCCAGGTGCCCTTAGGCTTGAACTTACCCACACTCAAAAAAAATCGCGTCCCGTGGGGAGTGCCTTGGCATTCTCTGTTCTAATGGTCTGCTTCCCCTCCTGGGGAAGCCCCTGAGGCGCTGCTCTGGAGCTGGGGGCAGGGAGGGTGCCCCACTTCTCTTGGCTTGACACACCAGCTTTGGTGCAGGGCAGTGGGCGGGGGAGGCAGCCTCCAACCTCAGCTTGCCTCTCGTAGAGCCTCTGCCCTGTGAGTGCCTGGATGTGAGGGCAGTCAGGGCCCCGGACGCCCAGCCAGTCGCACCTGGGACAGACCCTGTGCGCTGTGGGCTGCGGTTGGATGGAGGAGGGAGCTCTGATCTCTCAGCTGCTCTTACCTGGAATAGGGCTTCTGCAGCACGGAGCTGCAGGGAGTAGAAATGCAGGCCGCCTGCCCGAGAGGCACTGCAGCTCTGGAGTAGGCCCTGGGGAGGGGGCGCCCTGTCTTGCGAGCCACACCTCCACGGAGTGGAGCAGATTGTGGCTCAAGTGTCATAGACTCTGTTCTGACCAAGACTTAGTAGGTTTTCTTGAATAAATTTTTTTTTAACTTTTGCTGTATGCCCTTAGGAAAATTTACAGACTTTAAATTGTTGTTTTTTTAAAGCTGATTTTCACCGGTTATGGTTGTCTCACTGGGGAGTGGTCTGTGGCGCAGTCATGCCATCATTCCGGAAGTCACCTCCCCACTGACTCGGCTGCTTGTTTCAGTTTCTTCTTGCCCATCCAAGGGTCCCGGCCAGCACAGGAGGCCCTGCTTCCTGCCACAGTCTTGGGCTGTAATGGACACCTGATGCCCTTGCCTTTGCTGTAAACCATGAGTCTGACATTAGGGACTGGCCACTTGTTTCTCATTTCCTTAAATAGATTTGATATTCAGAGTCCTCATTGTGTAAGGAGCAGATACACGTTTGTTTTGTGCTTTGCACTGGCTAATGTCATGTATTTGGGGATGCGGTGGAGGTAAATTATGCACCGTGCATGGCTTCCCTGGGGTGGCGGGGGAGGCTCACCTGGTGACAGACATGGAAGGAGGAGGCTCAGCAGCGCCTCCACCTTTGGTGGCCATGCAGGGAGCCCCCTGTGTCCCACTGAGCCGTGTGGGCGGGCTCGTTGTTCCTGATGGGTTTTTTCACACCCGCAGGCCTCTGCCCACCCTGGGCCCTTGGAACGGAAGTCCTCTCCTCTCCTTTCTCCCCTTGGAGAGCCTGATTCAGGCAGAGCCTGCTCCTTCAACCCTTCTGTGACTCCCCGGAGAGGATGGTTGCTCTGCTTATCATTTCCAGCAAGGAGTGACAGGACGATGTGTGACCAGCCACCACTTACTGGTTTCTCTATAGATGTGGTCATACAGTTTAGAGATGTGCATGCACACACACTAGCACAAACACACCATAAGCCACAGCAGAGACGGTTGTAATGAATTAAATGTGTTTGTGGCATCTGTCCGTACAGCGAGAGGAACCCGGTGACGGAGCTGTCTCTGTCGGCCTCAGATGGGGGTGTCTGTCATAATCCAGTCCAATCCAGCCTTGAATGATGTCTTATTTTGTTTGCACAATGTGGAAATAAAAACTGAATTATTTGCCAGTATTTTAAAATTGAGAGATATTACGTAAAATGACAGAGTTCTTTTGAAAAATGAGGTGGTCTGGGAACCCTGAATTTATATTTTTACGTGATGGCGTTGGCTGGGACCGTGTAGTTTCTGATCCCAGCAGAGTCCCTGTAGATCTCAAGTGCGCAGCCTCTGCTGTGCACTCTGCAGACAGAGTGCTGGGCGGCCTTCCTGCAGGCCTGCGACCTCTGTCTCCAGTCAGCTTTCTCTTAATTGATTTCATCAGGGCTTACGAGCTGCATCCTTCTTTCTGATGGGGTTAGCATTTGGGCCTAAGTGAAGACAGTCTGTAGGCAGCCGGGCTCTCAGCCTTCAGTTGTTAATTAAGGAGGAGCTGGAGGCTGCCCCAGGGCCTGGAGGTCACGCTGTGTGGAGAACCCCTCAGAGAGAGGCCGCTTCCCATAGATTGTCACCCTGGTCTTGCTCCGACCCTCACACAGTCTCAGTTTTTGGAAACCTGGGTACTGTTCTGAAGCTGAGCTGGGGGTTGGAGGTGTCAGATCAACAATACACCTCGAGGTTTTGTTGGAAGTCAGGCCCTAGGCCAGGACTCGTGGGGTGAGTGGAGTCTCATCTGTCGGTGTGGGAGCCAGGAGAGGCGAGAGGCGAGGAACACGTGAGAGTTCACATGTTCGTGCAGCAGGGACGAAATTCTGGTCACAGACTCAGAAGTGGAAAAAACATAACTTGCTTTATTTTCCTCTATTACAACTTAATTTCTTTTGTGAGCTCGCACTTGTCTGGGGGTAAAAACTTACCCTAGTTAGTTCTGGGCCCTCCTTTCCCTGAAGCTGCGTTTGTGTTCCGGGAGCTGCCGCAGTGCTCGGGCAGTGTGTCCATCAGAGTGGGCTGGGCAGTGCTGTGATGATATTTATTTCCTGTTTGCACCGTACGTGCCCGGCGGGCCGGTGGCGGCGGGAGGGGCTCTGCTTGTGGCTGTCGCTCAGGAGCCCAGGGTGATGGAGAAGTCACCGCCTCGAGCCAGCGCTGGTTGCTGTAGAGAGAAGAGGGCACGAGAGGACCTGAAAATTAAATACTCAACAGATGGAGGCGTGTGTCGCCTCTGTCCGCAGCTCATGGCCCAACACCCCAGGGTGCAGGAGTGCAGACCTCCCGTGAGCCCAGAGCGAGGTGACTCCCCAGGAGGGCGGCCATTGTCTCCCAGGTTGTCGTCTCTCTGCTCCTGCTCCGTGGAGACATCCCCGCCCCTGTGTCAGGTTTCTTTTTGTCCGTCCTCTCAGGTCTTCGCTCTGTCTGTCCTGGTTAACCTTTCACGGCACACTCTCTCACAGTCGATCTTTACATTCGCCCTCCCTGGGTCTTAGGAGGCAGAAGCCAGGGAAGCGTGGGTCTGGTCCCTCAGAAGGGCCGCTACATTCCAAAGAGAGCTCTTCCTGAATCCATGAATGTCTGCGTGCCAGGGCTGGAGGGACCCCAGTGGTCTGCAGGAGCCCGTGACATGTCTGCATGGGTTATAGGGGATGCGAGTCTCAGATGACAGGACAGTGGAAAAGGGGTCTGAGTTGTTACTAATAGTGAAGATTATTGTGCGGATGAGCTTCCTACCTCGAGCGCCTTGTTAGTCACTCGCATGGCCACATCTCATGTGATCCTCACACCAGCCTGATGAGGAAGGCGCCGTTGTCTCATCTCCGCAGTGAGAACATGGCAGCCCAGAGAGGTTCAGCCGGTTCCCTGAGGCTGCACAGCCGGTCCCAGGTGGCCCTGGGAAAAGAACCAGGTGTCTGGTGGCTCCAGAACCCAGGCTTCTCCCTCTCGCTGTTTTCTCCCTCCTGCTCCCATGCTCCTCATTCTCCCACCTGTGAGCTTTCTCTTTTTAACAACACACACCCTCCCCAGTCTCTGTGGCTCCTGCAGCTTGTTTCAGAGAAAGCAGAGTGGGGCCCGCCCTCTTCCCAGTCAGGCCCTTCTGGTCACTGCCCCATGGGTTGGCCCCTGCTGGACACAGGGGATGACGCAGGGGAAGAAATGGCAAAGGAGCTTCCAGTGTTGCTTTGGGATCGTATGAGAAATGTGTCAGTTGTGAGTGCAGAAAAAATCTTCGACGACTCCATTTAACTTTGGGCAGCAAGAAGATGCCACCCCCTGACTTGAGCCCTTCATCGTGGCCAGGATCAGGGGAAGGGGGGTGCAGGCGTCGGCTCCAAGTGAAGTCCTCGACCACCGATATGAAAACTCATCCTCCAGGGGCCCTCCAATCCTTGCCGCACCTTCCAGAACCCACCAGATGGGCCCTGGGGGCTCCGCCTCGGCCCTGTGGGCCTGTGGGCCTGTGGACCAGCACTCCCAGCAAGGGACGGCGGCCCCGCAGCGTCAGCTCCCCCTGTGCACCGCGGCGCGGGCTTCCCCAGTGGAGCCTGGGCCTCTGGTGGTGGCTGACAGTGTCTAGGCTTGATGTCCCCAAGGCCCCTCATTTCAGGTCCCCTGTGATCGTCCCACCCCAAATGAGCCGGGCAGCGAGGATTCCCCGTGCCATCTGAGGAAACCGAGGCCCCCAGAGAGCGGGCAGCAGGGCCTGGGCCGGATCCCGTGCGCCCTCGTCTGTGTGGTTCTGGGCCCGTCTGGGCAGGAGCACTGCAGCCCGAGGCCTTCGGACCCCAGGGTGGAGCTCTGTCTTCCGTCAGGTTGTGCTCGCACGTGGAAAGCTCGAATGTGACCAAGGGTCCCTGGTGGCAGGCGCATCCTCCCATCTGTCCGCCCCTCCCCAGGGCCGCCTGGTCTGCTTTGTGGGCCTGGTGGCTGTTTTGTCCAGACGTCTGTCATGCATTTAGACTATTTGGACATCAAGACGAAGTGTTTCAGAGATTGGAAGCGCCTTTTCCAGGAGACTATTTAAAACTGACACTCAGAGGGCAGGCGTGGCCGACTGCGCCAGAGGTGGGGGAGCTGCCGCTCTGAGGCGCCCAGGCCTGGAGCCAGGACGAGCTCCCCTCCCTCCTCTGCGCAGAGATGTCCCGGGGCCTGCCGACTCAGTGTGTGCAGTGTGTTGTCACCCTTCCACCCGCCCTTTCAGTCGAGGAATACTCAAAACTCAGCGTCCTTGCCAGGAGCTGTTTCTCAGGAAGCCCTCCTGGAGGGGAGGCTCTGTGGGTGGAATGTGGGGTGGATCCTCTGCTGTCTCTGCTCCCCGGCCCCACCCTGCACTGCAGGGGAGCAGAGGGAGTGGCTGCGCATCCAGGCCGCTGCATCAGACACAGGCCCTGAGGACCCCTCGCTTTCTCTGCAGCCGGAAGTGGGTTGTTTTCAGATCTAGAATCAGATTTATAGCAGATCTGCCTTAAAACTCACGTGTGTGTGGGTGTGAGTGTGTGTATCTCTGTGTTTACACTGTGAGTTCTTGGAAGTACGGGCTGTTCCATGTTGGGCTCATAGCACACGGGTGTTTGTGTGTATCAGGTAGAAAACAAAGAAATGCAACTAGAAGGATGTGCAGCTACAACACACAACTATCCACTGGGGCTTTGGGGGGAAAAATAAATAAAATCTTTAAAAAAAAAAAAAAAAAAAAAAAAAAAAACAAAGAAATGACTAATGAATAAAAGGAGGCGGGAGCTCACGTGACACTCTGCTCTCACTTTGCGCAGGTTTTCCTCTTCTGGTCTGTGTCATTTCAGTATCGTCTGCCGTGGACAGTTACGGAACGAGTGACAAGTAAGTGGCGGGGATACATCCCTCATTTGGCAGGACTCCCATGGGACAGGAGCACGTGAGGCGTCCCCAGGGCCTCGGCCTTTGTCTGGGGAGGGGTCTGTAGGAGGCCACCTTCCCCCAGGCCCTGGCAGTGAGAATGGCCAGATGGGGTGGGCAACAGCCCCCGCCGTGCTCTGGGCTTCTCCCACCTCGGGGCTAGCTGCTGGGGGTCAGAGTGGCTCCAGGAATGGTGAGGCGGCTGGTGGAAGGTTCCAATTGGAGCTTTTCATCCATGTGGCCTTCCTAGACACATAGTCTGATCACCTTTTCAAACCTTTATCCCTTTCCTGGGGTGATCAGCACGTGTGCCAAGTGCACAAAAGTACCCAGTAAATGACAGCCGAGCGAGTACGTGAATGTGGGAGTGCAGCTGCCGGGCCCCAGGCAGGTGGGGCGTTGGCTTCTCCTTGCCTGCGGAGCCGCAGATGGGGCTTGAGATGTTCAAGACCTCATGCCGCCATTTTGAAACTGCAGCTGATGGGCCCATAGCTGAATTAGGAAGGGGATGGGATGGGGTTGTGGGGGCAGGTCAGGTGTTCAAGTTCCAGAAACATAGTTTCCTCTCCTTACGAGAAAATAAGACAGGCTTTCGCTGAAGTGTCTTTAGGAAGCTACCCCGCTCCTCAGCCAAGCTGAGGACCCACTGAGTGAACACATGAAAGGAAACGTCATCGAGAGTGCTTAAGAAGAGACAGTTAAACATTTTTATCCCTTCAGGATGAGATAATGTTTCGGCTGAATTGCTGAACTGAGAAGCGTGTAGCCTTCTCCACTTTAGTGCAACAGTGTACTGAGACGAAGCGTTTAAAGAAGGTTTGTCTGAGCCCATATTGAAACAAGCGTGATTAAGCAGCCATTGTTCCGGCTCGTTCCTTCCAGTCTGGGATGGTTGTAGAAGCTGAGGCACTAATTAAAGAAGGAACCTCTTCTCAGACAGTCTCAGTGGCGTTGGTTCCGCTTTGTCCCCACCGGAGCCGCGGGGCCTCCCACTGCTCTGTGTCCGGGGTCTGCGTCTGTGTCCCCCTCTCCGCTCCAGGCCTGAGGGCGAGGCCACCCCGCGCTGTGTCCGGGGTCTGCGTCTGTGTCCCCCTCTCCGCTCCAGGCCTGAGGGCGAGGCCGCCCGCGCAGGCTCAGGAGGCCGTGGAGCTCCGAAGAGGACAGATTCGGGGTCCTCCTGGACTCAAAGTTCTGCGGGAAAATGTTGGAAGCACAGCTTTCTCTCTGCAGTCGTCCTGCCCTCGCCCTCGAGGGAGCCGGGGTGTGGAGGGAGCTCTGCGGAGGCGCCGCTCAGGCCCGCTGTGCGCTTCCATTGTAATGCTGCGTCCTCGTTGGCGTGTCTTCCCTCCCTGCTCTGGGCCTGCGGACACCACGAACATCTCCCAGGCACCCTCACCTGTTTCAGGGCATCTAGTGTCTCCTGGTCCAGGAGGTCTCGGGGGGAATGGGGGCAGGAAGGTGGACACCTGGCGAGTGGACTTGGGTCCCCTGATCTCTCTGGGCCTCGGTCTCCTCATCTGCAGGGGGCAGTCATCAGAGCGCCTGCTCAGTGGGCACCGTGAGGTTGTGAGGTGCTGCAGCCCGTAGGGTTGTGAGGTGCTGCTGGGTGCGCAGTCACTGAGTGAGGGGCAAGGCGGCCCCTGGAGACATCCCCATCGTGTATCAGTGACGACTGCCCTGCGCTCCTGGCCAGATCCCCGTCAATGTGCCCAGGCCCTGGGGCTGTGCCCGATCCAGGGAGGGGATCTCCAGGCTCTGTGGAGAGGGGCTGGGCTCCCGAGGTCACGTCCTAGGCTGGTGCAGCAGAGTCCTGTCCCAGCGCCCTCCAGATGCCGGGCTCTCGGCATTTCTGATGCTCTGGAAAGAAAGGAAATAGTAACAGAGCTGGTTTTCTTGCTGAGTTCTTGGAGTCACACTTGGAAGCTAGGAGGAGTTTCACCTCTTCCAGCTGGACCCTGCATCTCAGATGAGGCTTCTCCGGAGTCAGAGCAGTCGCTGGGATCCACTGGAACCTTGTCTGTGGGTTGCGGGCCCGGCGGGAGGTGTGACTGACCGACAGCTGAGGGGCAGGTGGAATGGTGTCACGTGTGACTCGTTGATCCTCTAACCCCTGATGGAAGGCACCAGTTAGTATTTGAAATGGTCTGGAAGAAAGCCAGCCCCTGGCAAATGTCTATTTATTTATTTTTCATAATAAAATTAAAACCTGCTTAGGATTTTGCGTAGACTCTTCAGAGGTTGTGAGTTTTTCCACTAACTGGGGGCCTGTGAAAGCTGCCTTTTCCCTGAGCCGTTCTGCAAACCTGGAAAATTCTTTCCAAGAATGAAAGACAGGAGACCATCATGGATAGGAAACAAACAAAATTGCTGGGAGTAACAGTGTTGTTATGATGGGGCCCCGGGTTGACTCGGTAGCTGAAAAAAACACCATCTTAGTGACTGTTCTGGGAGAAGGCACCCGGGCGCCCGGGGCAGGTGAACAGGTGTTGAAGTAACAGCTCTGCTTCCCCCACAGTTGCTGGCTGTCGCTCGGGAGTGGCGCCATCTGGGCCTTCGTCGCCCCTGCGCTGTTCATCATTGTGGTATGTCCCCTGCTCACGTGGGCACAGAGCTGGGCCGGGAGGGGCAGGGGGAGAGGAAGCGCGTGAGGGCCCCGGGCTCTGTGGAGGTGGGCCTGGGCCGCTGGCTCACGTCCTGAGCTGGTGCAGCATCGTTCTTGCCACCGCCCTACTTGGGGCGTGTGACCAGCCTCATTTCCCGGAATGATGCTCAGAAAGCCGGGCGTGATTTCAGGTTGAATGCAGATCTGTGTAACGCCCTGGAGCACAAGTGCAGACTCGCACAAGAGGGGCAGCGCGGACACAGCTGGTTCTTTTCCGTGACTTTCTCTCGCACGCTCTCTCGGTGGCCGAGGAGCTCCATGATCAGGGAGTGTTACTGAAAGCCTCCTGGGAACCACACCTGGCAGTCAGACTTCTGTGGTTCCGGGGGCAGAGAACGTGACTGGAAGAGGCTGACCAGGAGTGGGATTTATAGCTGGTCTCCGGAGCCCTTGCCCCCCGCCGGGTCCAGGCTCAGCCGACAAGGCCACGTGCCTGGGTTCCGGGCTCTCCACCCCCAGTTCGGTTTCTTACAGTCGGCTCCATTCTCAGGGTGGCCCCATGCTGGAAAGAAACTAGGATAGCACAAAATGCTAACAGCTGTCCTGGGAAAAACACCCTCTTCATCGTTGCTACCGGTCCACCCACATTTCCCACAAAAGTCCTGGGATCAAGTTTCCTCATTTCTGTCGGGCCTGGCTTGGAACTCTGCCCATCATGGACCCCTCGCTGAGGCCAGAGGAGTGGAATGCTCTGATTGGCATGAGGAGTGGAATGCTCTGATTGGCCAGCCCTCACTGAGGCCAGAAGAGTGAATGCTCTGATTGGCCAGGCCTGGGTCACAGCTGTAACCCTGGGGCTAGAGTGAGGGGTCAACCTTCCAGCAAAACCCGTGGCCTCAGAGGGGAGGAAGCTCCCTGAGAAAATCAGGGTGCTGTTACCAGAGGAGAGGAAGTGTTTGGCAGGAGGAACGGGATGTCTCTCTGAGGTCAGTGATGGCAGCCCGTGTCCTTCCGTGGGATCAGTCCCGAGTCTGTCCCCAGCCGTTCCCTGCTGTCATCTGGGTCTGGGCTCAGGTTCCACTGGAAGCTCTTAGGAAACCGGGACAGTGCTGAGCCCGCGAGAAGCTTAGCATTACTGAGATCATACCTACCAGGGCGTTTTTGGCCAATTCCCTGTTGTTACTCAAAGGAAATTTCTAGAGTGTCCTTAGTTTCCCATGAAGTTATTTAACTTTATAACAAAGGCTCAGATTTATAGAGCATCTTTTTTTTTTTTTTTAAGATGTGGAGGGGTTTTTACATTAAATATGTATGTCTCTTGCCCATAGAATAGCTACTTGAAGAGATAGTGTTTTCTCTTTTATAGAGGGGCAGTCAAGGTACCGGGGTCAGAGAAAATGACGAAATCCTGGTCTGTGATGGCAGCTGTGTTATTTTAGTTGTGCCCCTCCTCCACCTGCCCCTCCCTGTCCCTCTCCCTCCTCTGTCCTCTCTCTTCCCCCTCCTCTGCAGGTGATAGCAAACCAGCTTGAACTCCTTTACATAAAAGGCTCAGTCCTAGGAAGCACAAGTGAATCAGGCACGGCTTGTTCCAGGTGCTCAGTGATGTCAGCAGATGTCTCCTGCTCACTCCGTGGCCCCATTGCCTCCATGCTGGCCCCATGTCAGGCATGCACTCTTGGGTTGGGACACGATGGAGCTGGCGCCCAGACACGTCCTGCAGGTCTGCGGTCCAGGGTGGAGAGGGAGGCGCTGTTCGCAGCAGTCCCAGCGGAAGCCCCCAGGCCAGTCTGATTGGCCTCTGTGGGTCACGTGTCTGTCCCGTCACCAAGGATGGGAGAGAGGCAGATGATTGGCCAGACCCACATCACATGACTGCCTGTGGTGGGGCTTATTAGGCCGGGGGCTGGGGGTAGGGTGGAGGGTCCTGGAGAATCCGTGGGAGGGCTGTGGGAGAAGGGGGTGCCAGCACCCTCCCACCCTGGTCAGTACCTGGGGCCTGGTCAGGGGCGGGGCATCTCTGTGCCACCTCACCTAGCCATCCCTCCCCGTAGGTGCGAGGTGACACCAGGGAGGGGTGGTCCACGGAAGGGCCTCCTCACGTCCCTCCTGCCCACCCTGTGTGAATCCACAGAACGTGCTCTCCACGGGCCTGGGTGGGACCCCAGAACATGCTCTCCACAGGGCCAGGACCCAGAGCACTCTCCACACCTCCAGGCAGGACCCCAGAACACGCTCGGCACGCGCCCCTGGGCAGGGCCCCAGGCATCCCTGTCTCTGAGCAGCTGCCTTTGAAGGGTGTTGGGTGCTGAGTCCTCCCTCGGGAGGGGTCCTTGTTCCCTAGTGTCCTCATTCATCACCTCCCCCATCGGGTGTCCCAGCGTGCCGTGACAGCACCATGAACTGTGCTCGCAGTCTGATGACAACACACTTTCCGTGTCAACAGTGATGGCAGTCAGCACAGGCTTATCGGGAGGGTCTGTGGACAGCACTGAAGTCCACCCCCTGCCCCTCCATCCACATGGATGTTTCATACATATTGTGAAGCCAGCCCTTCCTTCTCACCTCCCTGTTCCTTTCCCCATTGGCTAATTTTAAAGCTCATCTGACTTTGTTCCAAATTCCATGGCACTGACTGAGACCATGGGCCCTGGTGGCTAATTAAGATGAATCCCAGAGAAGATGCTGAAAGACTTGCTTGTTCCTTCTTAATTAAAATTCTGCTCCGACGCTCCTCATGCCACACGGAGCTGCAGCAGCATCTTCTTGGTAAAGGGTTTCCAGAGGACAGAGCGTGAGGGGACGTCATTCTGGTGTCATCGTCTGTTTGGGACTGGGGGGGCAGGGGAACTGGTGCCAGCTCCGTACACGATTCCCATCATTCCAGCTGCATCGACTCGGCTCCCCTTCATGCCCGTCTCCTGCCGGCTGACATGTGCTCTGGGCTGTCCACAGGGACAAGCATGTGATGCCCCTGTGAGCCTCCTGGGTCCTCCGTGGCTCGGGCACCTGTGCCTCTGTGCTGGAGGAGAGGCACGGGAGGCCGGGCTGTGCTCCAAGCTATGCGGGGCTTTGTGGGCCCACCAGGCTCTCTGTAGGGTCCCCAGTGGGTCCCTGGTGGGAGGGGTGGACGACAGGGAGATGGGCTGTGTGGATGCCGTCCCCCTCCTGCCTTTGCTGTGCCCGGGGGTGGGGACTGGTCTGGACTGATATGGACCAGGCTCCTCGCCCCCTGGCCTTGAGGAAGTTTGGTCCCTGGAGGCACCGGCAGGAGATCAGAGGGCGGGAGGAGGGTAAGGCCAGATGCTCACCCGGGGCCCCCTCGTGCAGGCTGCGGGCGCAGGGGCTGCTCCGTCCTCCACAGGCCCCGGTGCTCTCCGGTCCCTGACGCTGCCCCTCCCCTGCCCTCGGCTCCTTTGTATCACGGGAGCTAACGTCCCAGGCACCTTGCGAGCCCTGCCTGTCTCTGGCTCCCGTGTGGTGCCTGGAGGTTTTCTTCCTTTGTCCGCCAGATGGTCACAATCACGTGGCTGTCACTTCTATAAGTGGAGGGCCTCAGTGGTCTGCTCCTGGGGGCACTGACCCACACGTGCATGTCTGTCCCCTCCCCTCCCAGTAGCCCCTCAGTCCCTCTCTGTCCAGGAGGGGAGCAGGTGCTGCTGGGTCATTTGCCTCACAGGCCGGCAGGCTCTGGTCCTGCCAGGGGTGCCTGTCCTCCCAGACCCTGCCCTCCAGGCCCTGCCCGCCAGCCCAGAGGCCACTGGAGGCGCATCCTAGCCGCTGTCTTCCCAGAATCCCATGCCCAGGATGGCCGTTCCCAGGAGGGGCTGAGAGGGGGCTTAGGGGCACATCCTAGTAGGACGGGTGAGGGGTGGGGTGTAGGGGCAGGGGGGTCACGGGGGAAGATGTTGCTGAGCCCCCAGCATGAAGGGATGAGAACCCTGCCTCAGGCTGGGGTTTGGGAAGAGGAGAAGTGTGGGTCTGGGGGCCTTTTTGAGGAGTCTGGGATGAGAATGAGGTGAAGGATAACCCGGAGCTGAGAGCCGGGTGTGGAAGGGAGGTGGGTCTGAAGGAGAGAATGACAGCTCTTGTTGGTAAACGGAGCTGAGAGCCGGGTGTGGAAGGGAGGTGGGTCTGAAGGAGAGAATGACAGCTCTTGTTGGTAAACGGCTTGAAGCTGGGTTCTGAGGGGCGAGTCCAGCCCCTAGGAATGTCCTCTGTGGCTGAGCTGAGTCGGCCTGCCCGGTTCACTGTTGTTATTTCAGTTTGAATTAGGTGCTAGCATTAACCTCCCAGAGATCTCATGTGAATATCCAGATTTCTGGGATGATCTGATAGTACGGCCCGTTTCCCAGTAACCCAGTAATGTCGCCCCCACCGCTGCTCTGTGGTCGAGGGTGGGAGCTGCTGACGGGGGAGGTGGGTGAGGCTAGCCACCCCCACCCCACTGCCTGGTCAGTCCCCTGTCGTGGCTGGTCTTTGGCTCCCACAGCCTTGCCGCCGCCCTTGGAGGCTGAGCCACCATCTGGGCATGCACCGTGGACAGGGACAGCGTCCTCGGGGGAGAGGAGCTTCAGACGAGCTGGATGAGGCCGAGGACCAAGCAGGGCGGAGGGCACGCCTGTCCTGTGAGGGAAATCTCCTTCCAGGAGGGGCGCAAGGTCGGGAACGGGGCGGGATAGTGGTCTGGGAGCCTCCATCCTTTGTGTTAACAGAGAGCCCCGAGTGCAGGCCAGCGTTCTCCAGCTCATCCTTTCAGCTGCGGGAGATATGCCACGTGGTGACGTGTTACTGCGCTTTCAAATGCAGGCTGTCCCTCCCCAGAGCTGCCTGAGGCTCGTGTGCAATCACTTTACCACCTGGCCTTTTACGGGGTCACAGAGGCTTCAGCCAGAGACCCCGCGGGCTCCCTCCCTCCCGCTCTCTGGGGTCTGGGAGGGCAGTTCCCCTGATCAACCAAATGTAGACACAGGCCCAGCACAGACTCCAGGCCCATCAATAATTAAACTCTGCTGCTCAGACACGGACATTGGGAGGGGTTTGAGGGGAGAGCTGATGACAAGGGTGAGGCAGGGGAGTGACTGTAGGCACCATGTCCCTGTCCCCTCGCTGTACCGACTGAACCTCCGGATCTGAGGGCCTGGCAGGTTGGGCCCTTCCCAGACGTTTCCCGGGTGAGCTGAGTTTTCCGTCTGGCTTTGGTTGGTGACAGCTGGGGACCCGGAAGGTGCCCTGCCTGGATCCCTCTCCACCACCCACCACGGCGGGGGGTCCAGCCGCAGGACCCCAGCATCCCGTGTCCTCCAGGCTTCATTCCTCAAGAAGCGCGACCTCCAGTCCCATACCCAGCCCATTCCTTGAGGTCAGCCATCAACCCTCGAGGACAGCAGTTCTCAAGCTTGTCACATGATGGGGTTACCAGGGAGCTTGAAGACAGTTCCTGCGCGAGCCCCACCTCAGGAGGGTTTGGTTTTATTGGACCTGGGCCCCAGGGCCTTTCAAAGCTCCTGGGTGACGCCAGCGTGGAGCCGGCTTGAGGTCTGAGGTGCTCTTGGGGGGCATTGAGAGCACTGGGCGGTGGGGAGGAAGATGTGGGCTGAAGGGGATTCAGTGATTTCACAATCAAGTGCAGGGCCAGCTGCCTATGGCCCCGTGTGTCCCCTGCCTGCTTTTGTCAATCGAGTTTTGTTGGCCCCCGGCACAGCCATCTATTCACGAGCTGTCCGTGGCGGCTTTCATGCTGCAGCAGCCAGTTAGGTCGATGCAGTAGAGACTGTATGACCCACAAAGCCCAAAATATTTACGACCTGGCCCTTGACAGAAAAAGCGTGGGGACCCAGGGCTAGGGGCCACAGTGGTGGGGTCCTGCTGACCCCATGCCTCTCTGACCTAGTCAGGCCTCATACTGGCCTGGCGGGGCGGGGGATCTTAGGCCTTTTATCTCCTCAGGGGACCCATGGTTGCGCCATCGAGTCGTGCCCCTGTTCTCCCAGAGGACCTCTGCCTGATTTCCAAATGAAGAAAGCAGGTTTCAGAATAACGAGCATGGCCTGACCCCATTTGTGTAACGTGTCAAAAGCTCTGTATGGGGGCACATACGTGGAAAAGGAGTGTCTGGACGGTGCACATGGAGTGGTGGTTCCCTGGACAGGGCTTGGGTCTGGGCGTATATGCGTCAATGGGCCAGACATTTGAAAATGCCCACATGTCGCTTGCAAATTTTAAAGTAAAACACTCTAGAAAGGTGCATGTTTGTGTCGGGACGTGTGGTTTCTGTGTGTCCTGGTGAGGTGCGTCCTGCAGGGGCAGGAATTTGGGGACAGTGAAGGGGTACTGTGGGGCCTGCTGGGCCAAGTGCTGGGGAGAAAAGGACAGAACCGAGCCCCGTCCAGTCACAGCCCGCCCTGTCGCCTCACCGCCAAATATACCCCACTGACTGTCCCTTCACAGATGGTCCTCCCCAATTATGAAGGGAAGTGGGTGCCGTTCCTTGGGTGACTCCAGGAAGGCTAAATGCAAACACGCCACGGGACCAACGGGTTTTATAGAAGCCAGAGTCTGGACCCCCAAGAGCAGGGACCCTGTGGGTGGCAGTGTCACCTTAGCCTGAGCCCCCCAAAGCGGGCTTGTTCTGTGCCAGACCCACCGGGGAGAGGGCCTCCAGGTCGGGGGAGAGAAAGAGTCTCTTAGAGATTTAAAATTCTCCTCTCATCTGAGGAGAAGCCAAGGCGGCTGTGTCGATGTAGATGCAGGTATGTGGACACAGATACATAGATACAGACCAGCTGTGGATTCATAGACCCAGATACGGACGTAGATACAGTTACAGTTACAGACACAGCTACGTAGATACAGACACAGGGGACACAGACGTAGAGACAGGTGCATGTGCACGCTGCGGTGTCCCTGCACATGTATGTGTGCGTGTGTAACCCTGTCACTGTGAAATGGTGTACGTCCCAGCGAGTTTTCACAAATAAATGCCCGCATGGCTCTGACCAGGTCAACAAATGGCATGGTTCGAACTCTAGAAGCCCAGTGCAGTCACCGCCCCCACCAGAGGTCGCCATGACCTTGAGTGTGTATCTGCACCCCACACCCCATTTTTTGCTGAAATGCGGCCCATGAGTTACTCCTTTGACACGTGTCGTAAGTAGCTTCTCGGCTGTTGTAAGCAGAGGTGCCTAGGTGACAAAATACTCGATGTCCCCGTGACCGTGACATGTGGCCTCAGCCCGGGGCCTTGCCTGGTCTGCAGCCAGGCACAAATGAGGATGAGGGACTGGAGCAAGGGGCAGGCCTGCTTCTGATTTGTATTTTCATGAGACACCGGATGTGTTTCACTCGCAGCCTGTGTCTCCCCCCAATGACACGCTACTGTGGGATGGAGGTCAGCGGTGCCTCCTCTCATCATGCCACAGCAAATGCGATTGTGCCACTGGGGTGCAGGGAATGTGCCTGCTGGGTGTGGCCAGAGGGAGAGAGGGAGAAATAAGTAATCCCCAGCAAAATCTTTGGAGATATGGGAATGATGATGAATGGTAACAGCCAATAATGTGAGCAGCTTAACCATATTGAAACTCTTCCTTCTGGGTCTTAAATATAGGGGCCATGAAATAACAAAGGACCTGAAATCAAATCAATCACTTGTCATGTTCTTATGTTTGTGAAGCACTTTGCCATAGTTCCATCTTCCAGTCAGTGGCCACATCATGAAAGTCTGTGGACAGCAGCCTCTGTATCCCTCAGCTTCACGCCTGAGAGGTCTAGAGTGGAAAAAACACTTCAGCCTCTAGCAGCAAAGGGGAGATGGTTATGATGGGTCCTCCCGGCTCATGCGGGGTGTTGGTCGTGATGAGTCCTCCGGGCTCACGTGGGATGTTGGTTGATGAGTCCTCTTGACTCATGATGGGTGTTCAAGCTCCTCCCCTGAGGCTGCCTGGCACCCCTCTCCCAGATTTCAGGCACTGTGGTCCCTCCATCCCCTTCCCTGAATCACTGGAATGCTGCACAGTTACGTCTCCTTTCCTCCTGACCCCAAGGACACTGCTGAGACGTTCACAGGGAAAGGGAATTACCTTATTTCCCTTGTAGTTTATAATTGTTGTAAATTGAAATTTACTTAAGTGATTTAATTTTCTAATTTTAACACACATGGTTAAAAATTTGAAAGAAAAGCTTAAGAATATATATGAAAAGTCTCTGCCCACATCTCTCTCTCAACTCCCTGGTTTCCATCTGCCCCCCGAAACAGGCAACCCCTGAAGCTCATTTCTTGTGTGTCCCCGGGGTTTATGCAGATACAGATGACTGTGAGTGCATATGCACCCCGTTCCATGTCTTTTCCACACAGGACATATTGGATTTGTCAGCACTTGAGACCTGCCTTGGTCCATATTGCACCCACAGAGTGGGGGGCCACTGTAGCCCCCAAACCGCTGCCTGTTGGTGGATTTTCAGGTGGTTTCCAGTCTCTTGCTGTTACAAACAAGACTTCAGCTATTGCCAGGACATAAATTCCCAAAGTGAAAGAGGCAGGATGTGCAGCATGGCAGACAGAGGACCTGGGTAAATCTCCCCAGATGCGAGGAAACCACCAGAAGAATCCCACATATAAAACATTTCAGAACTCTAGAAATTACCCAAAGGCATTAAAAGTGAAAAGCATTTACTCAAGAACAACTAGTGAATCTCCGTGAGAGCAGCGGGGTCTGTGGCACTTTGCTGGGCTTCCCCCCCACCCCCACCCCCAGCTCCGGGACAGGATGCAGCGGAGACAGGACCGGCTCCAGGCGAGTGTGCGATGCCAGCCTTCCCTGACTTCCGTGGCCCCGACTGTCTGGGATTGACAGTCCTACCCCGCAGCAGTGACTGCACTGAGTTTCTCTCCTTTGTCACTGTCCGGGTTGAATGGAATGTCACTGCATTTTAAAACTAATAACCTGTCATCCGCGCCGGCCCAAGCTCTCTTGGTCTGGCTGAGTTCTTGTGGCTCTCACCCATTCACCAGTGAGCAGGGTGGCGGGGCACTGGTGGTACTGAGCATTCACGCTGTCACCTTCTCCCCTCTTCCCTGACCGCAGGGGGCTTCAGCTGTCGCCCTCACTTTACAGGGAGAGAATGAGGGCAGATAAGGTCTGCCTGTCAGGAGCTGAGCTGCCAGTGTTGAGGTGGTCGGTTAAGACAAGGAGCCAACCTGGAAGCAGCAATCAAGCCTTTATTCCATCACTGCAATAGCATAAGGCTGACAGGACGGGGTGCTGGCTCCCCCAGGCTCCATCCAGGCAGCAGCACAGACGGGCTGTCTCACTGCTGAGAGCCCTGGGCAGATGGCTCCTGCTGACTGACCCGGGGAGAGGATGAGGGAGAAGGGCAGGGCATGGAAGGTCCTGAGTACTGAGGCAGAGGCGGAGAGTGTCTGCAGGGCCCCAGAGAAGGGGTGTCAGCAGAGGGGCTTTGGAGAGGCCTCAGCCTGGGGCCCCCACGAGGAGGCCTTGGAAGGCAGGTGCCTAGGCTAGGAATGCAGACTGCGATGACATGGCCCGCCAGGTGGGATGGGTGTGAGGGGCCTGGGTCCCTGCCTGCAGTCCCTTCGGAGCTTGCAATGCTCTGCCGTGAGCCACGTCTGGTGTAGGGAGGCCGGAGGCCGCTGTCTTGCGAGGCCTCAGGTGAAGCCTTGTCATTGCCTGGGGTCCAGAGGCTGAAAGTTCACACATAGGGTTTTGGCCTGGAGCTGGACTCCTCACTGACCCTGTAAATGACCTCAGAGTCTTTCAAAAACAAGGGAGAGGTCGCTGGCCACAGCACAGCCCCTGAGTCCAGCCGTGGACTCTGTCCAGCCGTGGACTCTGTGGCACAAGGAAACGTGGGGGCTCTCCCTTCCTCTGCTGGCACCTGCCTTGTCAGGGTCCTGTTCAGGACCCTGGAGAGCTGCCCACAGGAGGGGACAGGCTGTACTGGAACTTCCGCTGGAGACCCTTCACTCCCTGCCCGCCCCACAGGCCCCAAGCTGAGCTTTCCAGTAGGTTCCTAGCAAGGAGGGAGCATTGGGCAGAGGATGAAGAACCCTCTGCTGTGGCCTCCACGGGCCTCACGGCCGTCAGCTTGGGGTGAGGGCAGGAAGTGAGAGCCTGCAGTGTGCTAGGGCTTCACAGATATGATTTCTTGTCCTTTCAACGATCAGTTTGCTCTGTGGATATTATTGCTCTTTCTCATCAAATGGGGAAACTGAGGTTCAGAGGCTGAAGTAAGTTGTGCAGGGTCACACCCAGTGAGCAGATGCTGAGATGCGGTTCGCACCCACGGGCTCTCTTTGATGTGCTCCTGGGACGAGAGCCAGTGTGTTCTGTGAGCGCCCGGCGGGCAGTCCTGCGGGTGGCGTGCAGGGAGCGGGCGGCAGCCAGGTGGACTCAGATTTCCTGCAGGTGCAGCTCCAGCCCCTCCCTCCCTCCATTGCTTCTTCTTGTGCAGGTCAACGTCGTCATCCTCGTCGCCGTGACCAGGGTCATTTCACAGATCAGCGCCGACAACTACAAGGTCCATGGAGATCCCAGTGCATTCAAGTAAGCCGGCCCGGGGGCTGCCAGCAGTGCCCCTGCCCGCAGAGGGCGCTCGGGGGAGCAGGAGGGGCTCCCCTGGTGTCCTCGCCATCTCCCTGGGGAATCCCTGGGCTCGTGTCCTCGCTCCACTCCGTAATCACTCTCTGTGACCTGACCTGTCCTTTCCCAGCCTTGGTGTCCTCGTTTATACAGGAGGGGGGGTCTACTAGATGTCATCTGGGGACTGCTGACCCCCAGGGTGAGAGGCAGCATGCAGCGAGGTGAAGAGGAAGATCCTAGAGCCCAACCACCCTACCCATGTCAGTCCTGCTCAGCCCCTGCCATCTGCTAGGACCTTGCGAATTATTTAACCCCTTGATTCCTTGCTCTCCTCATCTGTGAGGTGGGGATGGCAGTGGGACCAGCTCACGGGGCGTCGTTGCAGGAATATCCCGAGGAGGGTAGAGCTTCCGGGCGGCTCTGGGGCTGGTCCCTCTGGGGAAGGAGCAGGTGTCTCTGGGCAGGGGTTCCACCCTCACACATGCTGTCCTCTGGGGTTTCCTGACCCCGTATCAGTCAGGGCTCTGCTGAGTGCAAGTGACAGGAAACCCGACACACACTGGCTGAAGAAAAGGGGGATTTATCGACACGGTAACTGAAAAGTTTAGGCCCTATCTGACGACAAAATCACCAGCATCCAGTTCGTCTTTGCATCTCTCAGCCCTGAGTCCTGTGTCAGCTTCATGCTGAGGTGGACGCTGCCTCCTGGTGACGCGGGGAGGAACCTCTGTCCCACCTGCTCAGACAGAGGCCCTGAGTCTGGAGGCCGAGACTCAGGCTGGGCCATGTGTCCACCCTGAACCGGTCACAGTGGAATGGAAGTCACCAGTTAACCTGGACCTGAGTCACACGGTCCACCCTGGCCCTGGGGTACAGTCAGTACCCCCAAACCACAGGGCCAGGAAGTGGGAGAGCTGGCCCCTCACAGGGAATTTGAGGCTGTTATCCATGAGTTACGTTAGTTACACTGTATCTTTTCTGATCTGAAAGGGAACAGTGAATACGTCAGCAGCAGGTGGATAAGACAGTTATTCTGTAATGAATTCCAAACACTGTAAATTAAACTGACAAGAGGCTCCGTCGCTCTTGGGCTCTTTCAGCCTCTGGAAACCTTGGAGGGCTGCGCCCTGGGGGAGAAGAGATGCTCCCGGGTCAGGGATCACTTCCTTTCCTCTTACGCCAGTGGGAACAGGCAGCGCTGTCCTGTGGGGTGGCCTGTCCCCGTCCCGCGGTGGCCTGGCCAGGGAGGACCTGTCCCTCCCACAGTCCACCCTCAGCTCCCCAAGGCCCCCTGACCCTGGCTCAGGGCCGCCAGTCTGTCTCCAGCTCTCATCTCCCCTCTCAGCGAGGCACCGGGGATCACTGCTTTCTGGACCCCAAACAGCCAGGTGCTCACCCCACACCTGCGCCCCCTCCGTCCCCACCCCTGCTCCCTCTCCTCGCTCCCCACAGCCCAGGAAGCAGCTCCTCCACCACCTTGTCCCTCTCTCCGGGGGAACGTCTCCCCGAGGGGAGGGCTGACAGGCGAGGTAGGGACCGTGCGCTGGGAGCGCATTTCCGAGTCTGCAGAACCACAGCTGGTGGCACTGCCCTCGGTGCCCTCCCGTGTCCTGCACGTGACAGCAGGGACGTGGTCCTCCCAGGCGAGTGCAGGCCGCGTCTCTCTGGACAGACACCCTGACACGGTTACAGAGCCCAGCAACCCCTGCCCTGCAGCAATTCCTCTTTAAGTGGCCGAGCCTGACCCCTGGGCCACTCCTCACTCTCCTCTTAGTGTCGTTTGTGTAACCCTCGCCCCCTGGGCTGGTGACACCAAGCCGGGAGCTCTGGGAGGCCGACAGGAGGACAGCAGTTACAGCATCCTCAGGAAACTTCTGCGGCTCCTTTTCCTCCTTGTCTCTTGGTTTCAATCTAGTCATTTCTTCTGTGCTGAGCAGCTCGGGGTTCAGGGTGAGCCCACAAGGCTGATGCTGCGGCTGTCCCTGCCCTGGGCGTGTCTCCCACCCCATTGGGCTCCTCAGCTCCTCTCTCCTCTGTGGGCACCTGGGATCAGCGTGTCCATCCAGCATCAGCACCGGCTGGATGCGGGGGTCCGCCTGAGTGTGTGCAGAGGGCGTGCTGGCTCCTGGTGCCACATGCCAACTGCAGCAGAGCAGAAGCAGCACCATTGACAGGGCCCAGAGCCAGCCTGGCAGGGGCACCGTCTGATTCGTCCCATGTGGTCAGCTGCTCACCCGAGGTCACCTGCAGGGAGGAGCCCATCCCTCCCAGCGGGGGCTATGTCTCCTCCCATCAGAAGCCGTGCGTCCAGAGGCCGGTCCTCTGGACCACCCTTGCTTGCCCGCTACTCAGAGTCCCCATTTCTCTTTCAGGTTGACAGCAAAAGCTGTGGCCGTGCTGCTGCCCATCTTGGGGACCTCGTGGGTCTTTGGCGTGCTTGCTGTCAACAGGCGGGCCGTGGTCTTCCAGTACATGTTTGCCGTCCTCAACTCCTTACAGGTGAGCGCCGGGACTGTCGGGTGCGCGAGTTGGCTGTGAGCTTTGTGCGTGGATGTGAGAGGAGCAGGTTGACACACAAAGGCCAGAGGGAGACCCTCCTCTATGTTCCCTGCACATACCTTATGAGCCCATAGCGTGGGGGCGTCCCCAAGGCTGGAGGACAGAGGCATCAGTGGAGCCACGCCAGGGTCTCTGAGCAGACAGGGCCTGCAGGATCGTGACCCCTGCAGGGCTGCTTCGTCCTCCAGGCCAGTGTCTGCAGGAGCGACATCCGGGCCCGAGAGGGAAGACGGTCAGTGTGTGGGCAGTTCCTGACAGGGAGCCAGGCGTGGAGAGTGGTGTTGGGGGCACCTCGGGGTCTGAGCTAGTGTCTGTCCTCTGCATGGAGGGGCCGGGAAGGGTCATGAGCCTGGAAATCAGAGATGTGGGATGCCCAGAGTCTGAGTCCCCGGACCCACAAGCCCCCAAAGGGAGGGCAGAGCTGGGTGCCCATCACTGTACACACCCCGCATAGCCGAACCTAAGGCTGAATCCTGGCGAATGTCACCGCGGCCCGCCCAGCCCTGCTGTGCTGTCCTTGCTGCCTCTGTGTTTTTGTGACCGATGACCACGTCTTAGGATGGTGGTCAGGCTTCTAGTTTGTAATAAGCTTCCATGCTTAGTTTCCCTCTGGTGGTTTATCATGAAACGTGGTAGTTGTCCTGGCTCCAGGTCCTGGGGCTCCTCCTTTATCCTCTTTGTGTCCCAGTGGCCTCCTCCATAAAGTGGGAGCAGTCACAGGCCCCACTACACGAGGCGGCTTTTAGCACTAAATGGGATAGCTCACGTGAGGTTTGCCTAGTGCCTGACACGTGGTAGCTGTCTCTGGATGTTTGGTGACATCCTCGTTCTTGTGTCTGTTATTGTTATCATCATTCTCAGTCTGCAGATGAGGACACCCAGGTTAGGTGACAGTCTAATGTCATTACCTCTGTGTGTCCCCAGCATTCTGCTCCTTTCCCAGATTAGTCTGCTGGGAAGCCACCTGTCCTTGTGTCTTTGCCCGGGCAGCACAGCCCCTGTGAACCCTGGGCATAGAGGCTGCCTACGTGTAGTTAGATGACGGGGTTGGGTGCAGGAAGCCCCCATCCTCACCCTCAGCTCACTCCCACGCTCCCCAGCAATGAGCCACACCAGTCCACTCTCAGATCCCACGTGTGGCACTGGAAAGAACCATCAGAAAGTGTTTGTAACGAGACACAGGTGGCTCTAATTCTGTGTTTTTCTCCCCTTCCTTCCCAGGGATTTTTCATCTTCCTCTTTCATTGTCTCCTGAATTCCGAGGTACGTCTGCTCTCCTCCCTGGCAACACAAAGCTGGTTTTCCGTTTCTGAAGGGGCACAGAGACAGGAGCAGTGCTACCCTGTCAGGCTGGTGTTGGGAATGTCACCCTGAACAAGCCGTGGTGACAAGCTGTGCACAGCAGGGCTGCTCTCCCTTAGCCCTTCTCTCTCATCCAGGTTGCTAAGCAACCTCCCAGCATCCTCCCTCTCTGATGTCACACGGGCACTGCTGTCTGTGTGGGGGACAAGGAGAGGCAGAGATCAGGACCTTGCTGGTGTCTGGCATGTTAGGGAGAGTGAGATGTGGGTGTGCTCCCAACAGTCCCCCCGAAGACCTTTGGGAAGCTGTCCTGTGGTGTAAGGAGGAGGTTGGAGAGGGGTCTTTTGTAATTTGGCCTCCCAGGGCACTGGGGCAGCTGGGGCAGCCTGGGGCGTTATCTGCTGTGTGCTCAGCCACGGGGAGGGTGGAGGCTGCTCCAGATACAGCCCTGCCCCTCAGAACCCACAGTCCTGTGGGAGGAGGTTCACCTAAATTGCAGGCTTGGCATTCAAGCCCCACCAGGCTGTGGTCATGGGGAAGGGCCTCTGGAATGGGGAATGGGGACGGGCAGAAGCACCATCTGCTCTTTAGTAGAGCAGTCCCTTTGCACACGGAGAGGCAGGCAAGGAGGGAGGAGGTAGGGGTGGCCAGTGGAGGGGGGATCACATGCTGGCAAAGACCCCAGAGCAGCCCAGGCAGGGCCTCAGACTGTGACGCATGTGGCGGATAGGGGACCGCCCTCAGCACCGCGCATGGCCTGCCCACGTGTGCATTAGTTGATTTGCTCCTCCGTATTGTTTCTGCTGCACGGCACATGCTCTGCCCTCCACACCGTTCACTGCCGAGTGTGTCCCGTCTCCCCTGCAGAACTGTGAGGAGGCCATCAGACCATCCAGATCCACCTTTCTCCCCGGGCAGGGCCTGGGCTGGTGGTGGAGACACAATCTGTCTGCCAAATGAGTCAGTGACTGTTGGAATCTGGTGTTTCCAAATCTCGTCCTTGCCCTGCATCCGGTGTTGTGGGGCCTCTGTCAGCACAGATTCCTAGCAACCTTGTAGAGTGACCTCTGATTGTTGCCACGTCAGCCTCTGAAATTGCTTCTGATTATCCCTCTGTTCCTCTTCCGCAGGTGAGGGCTGCCTTCAAGCACAAGACCAAGGTCTGGTCCCTCTCAAGCAGCTCTGCCCGCAACGCCACCGTGAAGCCCTTCAGCTCTGAAGTCGTGAGTGCTGTGGCTGTCCTGTCTAGATCCCGTCCCTGCGTGGGCTGATCCTGTTCTCAGTGCCTTGCATCCTTGGCCCAAGGGCTGGTTCTCTATTGGTTGTTGCGGGAAAGCCAGGCCTTGTGAGCCCCGCCGTGGAGTTGCTTCCCAGCTTCGCTGAGCTGCGCAGGCTCTGCCTCACCAAGGACGCGGTGCTGAGGCCCAGTTTCAAATCCAGAGTCTCAGCCCCTCCTCTCCTGCCTCCGCGAGCTCCAGCCTCTGCAGGCTCAGGGCTGTGCAAGCAGCTGCCCAGCTCGGGGCGGAGGAGGCGAGGCTGCGTGCTGGCTGTTCCTGTCTGGCCCTTTCACGCCTGACAGAGGCTGCAGGCTGTGCAGGGGCAGCAGGGTCCTCTGTCCCGATAAAATCGCCACAACACTCTCTCCCGCCCCGTTTCCAGGGGCAGCACCTCTGTGTTGACTCAGGGACATGGAAGGACGTACAGATCAGTGGACACTGGACCTGCTGATGTGTCCCATCAAGGCACAAAGTCGTGGCCCAGCCCTGCCTTCTGGGAGCTTGTCCTCTGTGTTGGGTCTCCCACTGTGGACGCCTGAGAAATCGGGGCTCCATGCTCCACGCTCGATGCCTGGGGTCTAAACAGGCCTCTCCTCGTAGTGCCGGCTCGGTTCCCCTCCTCCTGCAGGGCGTGCTCCATCATCAGCCTGTCCTCGAGGCCCCAGGCAGGGCCCCCAGCAGCCTGGCGCAGACGGCACCTCTGCCCTCCCTGCGCCGCTGTCTCCTGCCTGTCAGTTAGGTCCTCACACAGCTGTTGTGTCCTTAGGAAGTCCTTCCTGGAGGGCCCCAAATAAAGGTGCTCCCGCCACTTCAGGGTCATACTCCTGCCACTCTCTGCAGTGGCCTCTGTCTGCCGCCCCCCGGGATGTAAACGCCATTTACATGGCGGGGACAAGAGGGGCATGGGGACACGGAGCTGTTGGCTTTCTTCACTGCCTGACCCACAGCCAACACGATACCCCATGCACTGCGTGCTCAGTGACAGACGTGGAGGGAACGTGTGAATGAACAGAGGGAGGTGAACGAGTGAATGAGTGGATGGATGAATAGAAGGATGCATGAATAGAAGGGTAGATGGATGAATGAGGGAGTGCACAGAAGCTAGAAGCGATGAGGGAGGGAGCCCAGCGCAGAGCAGGGGAGAGCAGCGCCCCTCTGAAGTCCGGGATCCTTGTTTCTTGGGGGAGGGTCCTCGGGCAGCTTTCTGGCCCCAGGCTTCCGCACCCACGTGGGGTTTGGATCTCTGATCTCGGAGCAGGGACCTCACGCCTCACCCCTCTGTGGTTGCAGATGAACGGGACCCGGCCCGGCACGGCCTCCTCCAAGCTCAGCCCGTGGGACAGGAGCAGCCACTCCGCCCACCGCGTGGACCTGTCCGCCGTGTGAGCAGAGAGCCATCGGCCTGCCCTCGGATCACCCCCACCCCGCACACAAAACACAAGAGCAGTCTACCTTCACCAGTGGGACCCTGTCCTCGTGGCTGTCCGGACGTGAGGGTCTCGGCCCCTGTGACGGTGTCCTCACCTGTGACCCTCTCTGTGTGACAGAGCCCACTGCTCAGCCCACAGCCTGACACACAGCCGTGGGTGACCCTCCTGGCTTGGGTCCTCCTGTGGGCTGAGGGCCTGCCCTCCGGGCACCCTGAACACACAGCAGCCCCTGTGAGCTTCCCCCTCATCCTGCAGGTGCACAGAGCCTCGGACCCGCCACACCCTGGGCACACGGGACTCAGAGCTGCAGCATCAGGAGGGGAAGCTTAGCCTCTGCACCGTGATGGGGACTCGGCACCAAAGAGGGGGGCCCTGTGGGGGAGTCAGGGTCCCCGCCCACCCCAGAGGTTCAAGTGGAGGCAGATGGGGGCCTGTGGGGAAGAGCTGGGGCATGTTTTCAGCCTGCTGAATTTACCCAACAACAAACCCCCGCAGCCAGGCACCAGCCCCGGTGCAGAACTCTGGGCAGGGTGACGCCACGCGGCTTACCCCGCGGTCTGCTGTGTGGTCTCTGCTGGGGCCTCCGCCAATGCCGAGGGCTTTGGGCTACAGACGCTGCTGCTCGGGCCCTGTTGTGCTGGATGCCTCGCCCAGGAGAAGAGCCAAGTGGGCACCACGCGCAGCAACCGGGCTTCGAGGCCACTGCTTGGGAAAGCCTCGCGGCCCGGTCCTCAGTGTTGACTCTTCAGGCTGAGTCGGCCTTCAGACATCCCCTTTCTGGCACCTGAGCCTCCGTCCGTGTTCCCGGTGGCCCCCAGAGCTGACTGCCTGCCGCCCTGCAGCAGGTTTCCCTGTCTAGACCTCTCTGTTTCCCAAGGCCTGACTTCGCCTAGAGTCTGTCCTCATCACTTCTCCGCGCTCCTCTGGGTTCCTAACAAGCGGATCACAGTGGTGGGCGCCAGCGGTTCATGTCGCCGCACAGGAGGCCCACGCCTCTGATCACGCGGAATAGAGGCTGCCTGCTTCCTGCGTGGCCGACAGCTTTGAGGGAGGTCTCATGGGCCTCACGTCCTGCCTGACGGGGAGGGGTGACAGTGGCCGAGTCTTCTGAGCTGTTGTTACTTGGTGGACTTGGACTGAGCCCTTGGGAAATGGAATCACTGCTTCAGCTCCACGTGAGGCAGGATCCTGTGGAACAGCAGGTTTGTGATCAGAGATGTGAGCCAACGCCGTGGAGATGCTGGGAGACAGGCCATGAGAGACCATACTGTGATGTGATGTTGTGAGATGTGTGGGTCAGTTCAAACCTGCTTTTGATACTGGAAAATCTCCCGTTAACACTGTGACCATGACAGCATTAAGCCCCTTCCCCGCCCCCACGCATCTGCTTTGTTTCAGTGAGGTTTTTGCATAGCTCTGTGGGCCTTTTCCTTCTTCATCTGGTACCTTCTTAATGTAACTCCCCACCCCCGTGGCGATGAGTAGAATGGTCGTCGCCAGCGACTCCCGCTGCGGGGAGGGGTCAGCCGAGCAGTATGCCCGGGGGCTTGTTCCTCCATCTAGGCCAGGTCCCAAGTGCACCAGCTGATTCAGCACGCGTGACGAGGCCGAGGCCGTTTGCCTGCTGTGCGGCCCCTGGATGTGCTGTGGGGTAAACTGGCTGATGCAGGCGGAGACCACTGCCCAGACCCCGCGTGGTGGACAGCGCGCTCGTGCCTGGCCTGCCCAGGCTTGTCCTTGTGATCCCAGAAACCAGACCACCCGTCACACAGCAGCAGACCCTTGTCCTGCCTGCGAGCACCTAGAATTGAGAACACTGTATTCCTAAGAGTTACACTTGGATGTTTTTCTTATTTAGTTTCTTGTGAAGCAAATCAGGGAGGGAACTGTCTTTATTTTAGATGGAATTCTTTGTTTTTAACTCCCAGCATATTCACTCTAATAGCTAATATATCAAAGGAGGTGAGGAACGGACTTTGTATTTCTCGTGAATGACAGTAGCGCACTTTATTTATAGGCTGTACATTTTGGCTTCTGCAGTACTTAATTATCTACACAGAATTGGCCAAAAATAAGAAATTGGAAAGAATCGTGTGTTTAAAGTAGTTTACAGCACAGGAGAGATGATGAATGCCACTAAGTAGTGAAAATATGTTGTGATTTTTATGAAATAAAATCTTAATGTTCTTAAAATAAAGTGTGGTCTTTACAGTCTTCTGCTTGTGGGAGATGAGCAGGACTGCGAGTCTCCTGACAAAAACCTAAAGAGACACACACGCAGGTAAAATCACAGGCTGGATTCCCTCGACGGACAGGTACTCACGCCTGCTCTGTTCCCAGCACGTTCCAGCCTGGGGACGCTGTGACGGATGAGCGCGGTCTTTGTAGGAGTCTCCTTCTGGGGCTGCGGGGGACACGAACCAGCCTGGGGAGGAAGGGAGGAAGGACAGGCAGAGGATTTGTGTGGCCCTGTGTCTACGCTGGAGCTTGTTCCCAGGAGGTGGAGGGACATTCGCTCACACACCGTCCCCCAGCTGTATTTGTCCATTTGCGCCTGCGTCCTGTGCACAGGCGGACATAATCCACGGGGTCCTACCTCACACCTGCCACACAGCCACCTGCTCTTAAACTTGATGTGTTCTCCTAAGCCATTTTCCATGTTACATACATTGCTCATAATTGTAATTATATATACATAAAACATTCAGTTACATATTATATTTTATAGAAACCTTGCACTATTTTACAATTAGATGATTTCTATGCTTCTGTGTTACATACAGCATATGTAACATATATTTTATTGATATACATATTATATTGCATTTTAATATATTGTATATCCATACTGTTGTTGATACAAATAATACCCAATCTGTAGATAAGAAAGATATTTAATAAGCCAGTGCTGAGGACTAGTCCGGAAGTGCTCTTTTCCCCAGGGAAGACAGCACTCAGGAGAAGTGTGGTTACAGCAGGTTTATATACGAGTTCAGAACAAAGAACATACGTCAAGCATGACAGAAATACAATTTTTTTCCCACAGTCACAAGGAGATGTTTTGCTGCAGTTTAGCACATACACAGCAGGCAACTTGACCTTGGTCCTCTGGGAAGAAAAGCTTATCTTCAAAGAGGCACTGGTATCAGCATCAGAAAAAGAGAGCCATTCATCCCCATCTTTAAAGAGTGCACTCTTTGCTTTGGGAAAACATTTGAAGCAGACGTACAATGCATGTTCTGTGGGCCATAAGTCAGGCTGCTCGGGGAAAAACAAGTTTCAGGCCAAATCAAATTTAAACCAGAATTGCTTCCCCATATACCTAAATATGTGAAAACTTTTTATTCTTATTATTATTTTCATCTCTATCATCTATCTACCATCTATGTCTCTCTCTCTCTCTCTCTCTGTCTCTACCAGGTTGATCAATCAATAGATATTGATGTCTTTGATATCTTTCTGCTTATGGCTTTTTTTCTTACATTGATTATTTTCAAGGTTAAAATTTCAAAACTGGGTTTCTGCATCAGAAAGGGTAAATAATTCCATGACTCTCGAAACATTTTGCCAAATTACTTGCCAAAATGGTTACTGGGTCAATTCCCACTGCCAATGATAACTTATTGATATTCTTGTTTTTCAAAAATTTTACCAGCAAAGAGTGTTATTAGTATTTTTATTACCAATTTAATATGGGTGAAACTGTCATAATTTGCATTTCTTTGATCATTACTGAGATTGAACGGTTTTTCATATGCATCTTTACTTTTTCTCTTCTTTCTCTTAGAAGGGGGGCTGAAAATTCTGAATGTACGGGGGAAGTATTTCATTCATTTATGGTGTTTTCTCGCTTCCTGCACTTTGAGTTCATCTCAGTCACGTTCCCCTTGGTTGATGTGAAGTGGACTTTGGTGAGAGTCAGGAGAGCATCCCCCTCGAGCCCCACGGTGACAACGATGGAGCGGGAACTCCTGCCCGCAGACCGTTATCACAGCCTGAGTCGTCATCACTGCTGCGGTCATTCTGTGAAAAAGCGTCAGCCGGGTCCCAGGCGTTTGGGTGCGTCTTGGAGACCTCAGTCAGCCCGCGGGCCGTGGATCCTGCTCACTCCCTCTGCGATGCTGGGGGAGGCGGGGTGCAGGCCAGGCTGAGTGCGGGGCTGTCCCTCTCTCTTCATCTGCGAGGCCTGAGTGCTGTGGGTGGGGCAGGGGCGAGGGGCCACTGGCAGGCTGCTCCATGGCAGACTCCCCCTGTTGCCCTCCTGGTCCCCGCCTCCTCCGGGCAGAGCCCCAGGTTGCAGCCCCACCTTTCAGGGCGTCTTCTTTGTCGTCTGTCCTGCAGAGGCTCCTCAGACCTTGGAGTCCACACATGGAGGTCACTGTTGTCCTGGGCTCAAATAGGCCTCTGAAATATTTCTTCACCGTGTTCAGGGAGTTTGGGTGTGAGTGCTGGGCTGAGGGGAGGCTGAGGTGGTGCTCAGCTCGTGTCAGTGGCCGATTCTCTACTTTCTTTTTTAAAAATTTTATTTATTTTTTTATTGAGGTATAATTGACTTACGACATTATAGCAGTTTTAGGTGTGCAACAGAATGGTCTGATATTTGTATATATTGCTAAATGATCGCCCAATGCATCTAGTTAACATCCATCACCACACAGAGTTACAGAATTGTTTTTCTTGTGATGAGAACATTCAAGATCTACTCTCCCAGCAACTTTCAAATATTATTAATTCCAGTCACCGTGCTGTACATGACATCCCCAGGACTTACTTATTTTATAACTGGAAGTTTGTACCTTTTGACCCCCTTCACCCATTTTGTCCACCCTCCACCCCCCGCCTCTGGCAACCAGCGCTCTGCTGTCTGTTCTGAGTTCGGCTTTTTTAGATTCCACATATAAGAGAGATCATACAGTGTTTGTCTTTCTCTGCCTGACATTTCACGTGGCATAATGCCCTCAAGGTCCATCCATGTTGTCTGAAATGGCAGGATTTCCTTCTTTCTCATGGCCGAATAATATTCCATTGTATAGTGTGTATATATATCCATTGTATTATTTACCACATTTTCTTCATCCCTTCATTCATTGATGCAGATTTCATATCCTGCAACTTTACTGAATTCCTTTATTAGTTCTAAAAGTTTTTTGGGGGAATCTTTAGGGTTTTCTCTATATAAGATCATGTCATCTGCAAACAGAGATAATTTCACTTCTTCCTTTATGATTTAAATGCCTTTTCTTGCCTGACTGCTCTTGCTGGGACTTTCAGTACCATGTTGAACAGGAGTGGTGAGAGTGGGCATTCTTGTCTTGTTCCTGAGCTTAGAGGAAATGCTTTCAGTTTTTCTCCACTGAGTATGATGTTAGCTGTGGGCTTGTCTTAAATGGCCTTTATTATGTTCAGAGATTTTTTTTTTATCATGAAAGGATATTGAATTTTGTGAAATGCTTTTTCTGCCTCTATTGAGATGATTGTATGATTTTTGTCTTTTGTTCTATTAGTGTGGTGTATCACATATATTGATTTGCACATGTTGAACCATCCTTGCATCCCAGGGATAAATCCTACTTCATCATGGTGTATGATCCTTTGAATGTATTGTTGAGTGAGATTTGCTAGTGTTTTGTTGAGAATTTTTGCATCTCTGTTCATCAGGAATATTGGCCTGTAGTTTTCTTTTCTTGTGTCCTTGTCTGGCTTTGGTGTCAGGGTGATGCTGGCCTCATAGAAAATGAGTTTGGGAGTGTTCCCTCCTTTTCAGTTTGTTGGAAGAGTGAACGCTTGATCTTGGTTTCTTTTTATATTTGATCAAATTCACCATTGAACCATGTGGTCCTGGGCTTTTCTTTTGGGGAGGTTTTTGATTACTGATTCAATCTCATCACTCTCTACTGGTCTGTTCAGATTTTCTGTTCATGATTCACTCTTGGCAGGTTGTATGTTTCTAGGCATGTATCCATTTCCTCCAGGTTTTCCAATTTGTTGTCATATAATTGCTCACAATACTCTCTTAAGATTCTAGTATTTCCGTGGTATCAGTTGTAATGTCTCCTCTTTCATTTCTGATTGTATTTATTTGACTCCTTTACCTTTTTCTGTGAATACCTTCTCTCAGCCCTGCTGAGGATTCCAAGGTTTCTCAGGCCTTTTCTGTGGGTGCATCTGCTCCACACTTCTTGTTCCCTCTTGCGGCAGAATTCTTCAGCTCACGTGCCTTCTCTGGATCCTGCAAAGCGCCAGGCTGAGCGCAGACAGCCCCCCTTCTGCTTTCCCTAGGCGGTGCTGATTGCTCAAATGTGTGCGGTTTCTCCCAGGCTGGCTGTGTGCTCATGCTCACCAGCCGTCTTTCACGGGCTTGTTCCCACTGCCCTGGGGAGCGCGCATGGAGAACCGGCTGCCGGGAGCCTGTGTGTGAGTCAGACACACAGAGCATTGGCGGCTCCTGTGGGCCAGTTTGGGGCATCGTGGTCCAGCCTCCTGATAGAGTCTGCACCCCAGTTAGTAGGATCTGTGTCCTTCTGATATCCTCGGACCCCCGGCTGCTGCTCTCCCAGCTGCTCCCGCCCGCATCACGCAGCCGCCCGCAGTATCCTGGATGGGAGGAGAAAGACTGGGTCTCTGGCAGCATCCACCCTGCTGGGGAAGCTGGTGCTCCCTCACGCGCCCTCACTTTACCCGTGGGAGGAACCTCAGGCTGAGAAGGTCGTTCCCGGCCCTGAGCTGTGCTGCTTTGGGGAAGAGCTGATGTGGGGAAGGTGAAACTGCTCCTCTCACCTTCTCAGTGCGCCCAACTCAGGCTGTTTTGCTCCCACGCGGTGCTGGACCTTCTCCGCTGGACCCCTAGTCCCGCACAGGCTCTTTCCCCACGGAGGGGTGGGGGGATTGTCTAAATCGGTGTTTTTGGAGGGAAGGTGGTAGAAAACTCCGTCCACCGTGGTGATGATGTCACTCCGGAGCACATGTCTTATTTGGATGATGTTCAGTGTATCCGTCCTTTTTTTTTTTTTTTTTGTCGATCATACTTTGGTATCATGTCTAAGAAATCTTCAACTAATCCTGGGTTGAAGAGATTTCTCTGTATATTTTCTTCTTCTTCTTTTTTTTTAATAATTTTATTTATTTATTTTTTTCCCCCAAAACCCCAGTAGATAGATGTATGTCATAGCTGCACATCCTTCTAGTTGCTGTATGTGGGACGCGGCCTCAGCATGGCCGGAGAAGGGGTGCGTCAGTGCGCGCCTGGGATCGAACCCAGGCCGCCAGCAGCGGAGCGCACGCGCTTAACTGCTAAGCCACGGGGCCGGCCCCCCGTATATTTTCTTCTAAACATGCTATAGTTTTAGCTTTAAATTTAAATATATGATCCTTTTAAAATTAAATTTTGTATAACATTTGAGATTTAAGTCAAGACTCCTTTTCGCGTGTGGCTGTTCTTGTGGACACCCCGTTGCATTAGCCGCGTTTGCTGAGGGTCTGGCCTTTCACTGTGAACTGTCTTTGCTCCTTTGTCAGAGCTCAGCTGACTGTATTTGCAGCTTCTAGTTCTGGGATCTCTGGCCTGCTTTTTCTGATCTCTGATCTCTGTGTCTGCTTTTTCCTTCTAACACCACACTGTCTTGCTTCCTGTAGCTTTATAGTAAATCTTGAAATCAGGATGTGGGAGTCCCCGAACTGCTCTTCTCCTTCAGTATTGTGTTGACCATTCTAGATATTTTGCCTTTCCATATAAATTTTGGAGTCAGTTGTCAGTGTCTACAAATAGCTTGCTGGGAGATTGATTGGGATTTTCGAGGAATCTGTAGATCGATCTTGAATAATTGATTTTGTAACGTTATTGAATCTTTCAATCCATAACTATGGAGTGTCTCTCCATTTATTTAGATCTTTAGAATTAGTTTAATTTCTTATTTAAATATTTGGTAGAATTCAGACTGATCAACTTTCAGATTCAGATATATATTTTTAACTGTTTTTTTTAAGTGATTGCCCTAGAGTTTGCAATATAGAGTTTAACTAATTGCAATCCATCTTCACAGAAGGTACAGCAGAGGTTCTGCAGATGCCTGAGACGTTGAATCCTAGTCCCTCCCTTCCATCCTTATGACTTTGTTGTCCTTCACGTCACTTGTCCATATGGTGCAGTCATCTCATACGTTGTTACTGTAATTAGTTTAAACAGTCACTTTTTTAGATCGATTAAGAACAAAAAAAGGAAAGATTGTATTTCACCTTCGTTATTTCTTCTCTGATACTCTTCCATTCTTCATGTACATTTAGGTTTATGTCCTGTGTCACTTTCTTTCTCTCTGAAGAATTCCCTTTAACAGTTCTTGCGGGCAGTTCTGTTGGTGATGAATTCCCCCAGTTTTTGTTTGTCTGAGGCAGGCTTTATTCTCCTTCACCTTTAAAGGATAATTTTGCCAGGGCTGGCCCCGTGGCTTAGCGGTTAAGTGCGCGCGCTCCACTGCTGGCGGCCCGGGTTTGGATCCCGGGGGCGCACCGATGCATCGCCTCTCCAGCGATGCTGAGGCCACGGCCCACATACAGCAACTAGAAGGATGTGCAGCTATGACATACAACTATCTACCCGGGCTGTGGGTGAAAAATAAATAAAATAAAATTATAAAAAAAAAAAGTTTAATTTTGCCGGATATTATAAATTTTAGGTTGGTGGATTTTTTCTTTCAATAATTTGAATATTTTACTCCACTGTGTGGTTTGTGATGAGAAATACGCTGTAATTCTTATTCTTTCTTGTCCTTAGGTGAGGTGATTTTTTCTCTAGCTTATTTCAACGTTTTCTTTTGGTCTCTGGGTTGTGTAATTTTAATATGATATTTCTGGATTGTCTTTCTTATTTTGTTTTTATCCTGGCTGGTGTTCTCTGAGCTTCCTGAATCTGTGGTTTGGTGTTTGTCATTAATTTTGGAAAGTTCTCAGTCATTATTATTTCAATATTTCCTCTGCTCCATTCTCTCTGTTCTTTTTCTGATATTCTGATTACGCATATGTTATGCTTTTTGTCCCACAGGTCTGGCATGTTCTTTTCTTTTCTCTCCCATTCTTTTCTCTCTTTGCATTAAGTTTGGGCAGTTTCTATCGACCCGTCATCCAGCACACCGACCGACTCTCTCCTCAGCTGTGTTAGCCTGCTGATGAGCCCAGCAAAGGCACCCTTCATCTTTCTCAAGGGGTTTTGATTTCTAGCATTTCATTCTGATTCTTTCTTGGCTTTTCCATCTCTCTACTTACATTACCCATCTGTTCTTGTGTGTTGTCTACTTTTTCCATTGTAGCTCTTAATCTATTCATCACAGTTATTTAAACTTCCTGTCTGATCATTTCAGCATCTGTGTAATATGTGAGTCTGGTTCTGATGCTTGGTTTTGTTTGTTTTTCTTGCCTTTTGGTATGCCTTGGCATTTTTGTCGCCGTGGTTAAAACCTGAACATGTTTGTACTGGGCATGAGGGACTTAGCGTGAGGATGTGTGTCAGTCTGGAGAGGAGCGGGGCTGTGTGTAAGGTTCGCTGTGGCTGTAGGTGCTGAGGCTTCACGTTCCTCCTGTGTGCTTGTTTCTGCCTCCTCTCTTGACTTCAGAATTTCCCCACATGCCCCCTAGAGAGGCTGAATCCTGCAGCTCTGTCAGCTGTAAGCTGCTGTTACTATACCTGATCTCTTTTGCTGTGGTGGTCCTATGTGTGTGTGGGGGGCAGGTGCTCTATAATATTATGACAATATTATGACAAATCTCCATGTTTTTGTCTCTGTCTAGGGTGGTGGCCCTCAGAAGTGTTTCTCCAGTGATAAAAGCATTTCCCCCTCTTTAGGGAGACAGGAAGACCAGAGGGGGCTGGGAAGGAAGGAATGCCCTTCCCCTAGACAGGATAAAGCTTGGGCAAAGCACCTTCTCCTGGAAAGTAGTGTGCTTGTTGATAACAGGGCAGGGGGTAAGCCATGGCTCCTGTTCTCCGGCTGCCAGCTCCCTCCTTTCACCTCACCAAGGTGCTCTTTAGTCACGATGACAATGACTTCTCTTCTCCATCCTCTGGTCTCTTTATGGCCCTCTGGAGACTCAGGACTGAGGAGGAGGCAACCGACAGGCAGCTCTCAGCTGCAGTTCCCGGAGATCTGACCCACCCTCCTCGATACTTTGGTGCCACACTGACTCCCGGGAACTTGGACTCAGCTCTGGAAATGGGGTGTGGAATCCCCAAATCATCCAAGGTTACATTGTCACCTGGCAGAATGGCATCTGACACAGAAGTTGTCTGTTTCTTCATGTCAGTGTGTGGACTGAATTGGGGGTCCCTTCCTCTTCTCTAGGAAGTTTTATTCCGTAAAAAGAGGGGCAGCTGTAGCAACTCCACTGACTTCATTCTCCACACATGGCAAGGAGCGTGTGCAGTGGACACTGGTGTCTCTGTCCATCAACACCTCATCTCTTCCTTGCTGAGAGAACCTTGCATTTTCTGGACATCCCTCCCCCATATGACTCAGGAAGGGGAACCCCAGCCCCAGCTCAGGGGCAAATCCTGATTGGTCTGGTCTCCTTCTCCTTTCCAGGGAGTGGTCTGGATGAAGGCATGGGAGGCACCTCAGGCAGTGATGTGTGAGGGGACACTGGTGTCTGCCCAGGAAGCCTGGAACTATGGTGTGACACAGGGAGCTGGCCAGGCCACAGCTACCCCCAGGGGTGACTATGGGGAGGATGGAGAGAGCTGGGGTCCCTGATTGCAGGAGGAGCTGCTTTATGGAGCCACCTTGCAGCCGCTGCTGGGAGAGAAGTTTCCTCATTCCCTTGAGCTTCCAGCAGAGTTTCCTGATGTTCTCAGCTGGGGCCCCTGGATGTTCCGGAATGGCAGAAAGGGCCCTGTGCCTGCTGCCTCTGGCTTCAGGCTGCGGGAAGGGGGGGCTGTGAGGACCAGTCCTGGGGGTGCCACCTGCTGCCCTGGCATCTCCACCAGCCCGCGTGTGACTCCTGCACCCGACAGACATCCTTAGAGGAGATTTAATCAAGAAAACTAATGGACCTGATGAAGCCTGTCCAGAGAAATGAGAGAGTGGCCTGGCCCTGCGTGCTGTGTAGCCTGCTCATGTAATTGGATATTCTGGAGCCTCCTCTGCTTCTATCAGGTTAACAAGCTGTGTTTGGCAGCTAGATTGCAAACAGATCTGCCCCTCTGTTCTAGTCCTGGTTTTACAGATCTCCTGGGTCTTAAGAGACTTTTCCCAAGTGTATCGACTTTCTCTCTTTTCTCCCTGGTGGGTCCTATAGATGGATGCTGGGCAGGCTCTTTCCACGTGGGGTGGAGAGCATGGCACACAGAGAATGCTCATGCCTGGCCCTGCTGGGAGAATTACTCTGACTTTTTCAGTGCTCATCCCGGGATACAGGCCGCGGCTGCCATGGCTTTGTGTGAAGCTGGTCCCCAAGCTTGGAGGTGACTAGAGAAGGTCGGGACAGTAGAGTCAGGTAAGGATGGTGGCCCGTCTGTCCCAGGCAGCTGAAATGTAGATGTGAGGGCTGGAGCTCAAGCTGCCATCTTGGAACATAAGGAGGGATCAGATATTGAGGACATCCTAGAAACAAGATAGAGGAGCCTCCTTCCCTTATGACTGAACCATTAAGCCAGCCCTGGATTACACTTCTCTGCAGTCTGTTTCTGTGAGAGAGAAGTAAACTTCTGTCTCGTCTAAGCTCCTGTGGATTGTGGTTTCCAGTCGCTCACAGCTGACTCTCACCTCATCCGATGCAGCCACAACAGGTGCCTTTCTCCCTGCTCTGTGCTGGAGACTGGAGAGAGCAGCTGCCCTCCAGCTGTGGCTCAGCCCCGAGCTCCTCAGAGTACCCCGTGCTCACGAGTCCCCTGGGGCTGGTTACACTGCAGATGCTGATTCCTAGGCCTGGCTGGGGCCTGGAATTCTGCATTTCCAACAGGATGCCAGGGGATGCCAGGCTGCAGGTCCCCCGACCACACCTGAGGTAGCAGGGGTGTAGAACTCACCTGCTTGCTGGGGTCTCACCTGGGGAAGCTCCTGCTCGGCTCCTGCCCACAACAGCAGCCCCCAGAGAAAAGCAGTCAGCAGAGAGGATGGAATGTGAATGGGCCGGGCGGGGAGTGAGGGCTCCATGATGATCGAGGGTCCTGGCGGCTGCTCCATTACTCTTCAGCCTCAAGAGACAGTTAACATATGGCCTCCCCTCACCTGGCTGCCCTGCGAGCTTCATTCCACAGCAGGAAATTTGGGCTTCGCTGTGATATCAGAGGCCTGGGAAGGATCCAGAGGATGAGGAGATAGCTTCCATTCAGGCTTTTGTTAACCTGTGAAGTAGGTTTTATCAGCTGTCTGCTGGGTTTTCAGGTTGTCTCCCTTCTCTTGTCTAAAGACTGGTTAGAAACTGGAGGCTGCAGCCGGGACCCTGACTGACCTCACTCACACCAAGGATGTGGGCACCTTCACAAGAGGGGGTCTGCCTGACTCGGGGGTCCCTCTCCCTCTGCCCCCTGCCATCCTCCCTCTGTGTCCCACACAGCCTCTCACTGTGACACTGACAGGGGAGGTGCAGGTCCTGGCCTGGAGGGCTGGGCTGGAGGAACTGTCACCACAGCCTCTCTCTGGGCGTCTGCGGTCCTCGGTGCCGTCTCCTCGTCACCCCACTGCCCTGCATGGAGCTGGCCTGGGTGGTCATATGATGAATCCTCAGACCCTCCACCTTACCTGTGCAGTCTTCCCGGCTGGCTTACACATTGCTGCTGCTTCGTGAGTGAAACATCTCCACAGAGCATTATTTTTTTAATGGTGAATCAAGTTTTAGGGAGCTCATCTAAGTGTACATTTATTAATTTTCAAATAGTAATTTCTTTAGCAACTTTACAGGGAAAAAATTAGCCAGTGAATATTAGACTCCAGGTATAGAAATTTATTTAAATTAATATGCAACTCTCATCCATTTCCACTGCTGTATCAGTGTTAAAATTGCTCTTGGGGTTCTGAAGTTTTCTACTTTGTGATATTTATTGTTATTATTTATCATCATCTTGTATATCCATCCCCAAGCATTCAAGTGCCAACAACTGTGTTTGGAAGATTAGAAGCATTTTTTAAAATGTTATTCTTTTTTCTTATAAAAATACATAATTATTGTAGAAAATTTGTTAATTATTGATGAGCAAGAGAAAGGAAGAGAGTCGCCTATACTTGTGCCACGAGAGAGCCATGGTGAATATTTCGTGGCTTCTCAGATTATGTGTATGTGAGAGTTGTGTGTGTCCACACCCACACCTGTGCTGGTTCTATCTTCATGAAAATGGGCTCATACTACACACCTTTATTGTACCTGTTTGTTTCCTTAACAATACAATGTATCAATCGAGTGTAACTGTATTTTTAATGACATCAGTCCTTCTTCGTTCTCCTCTAGCACAAGTTGTCCTCTGGCTGAAGGAGTCCCCTGAGGAGCCTTTGAAAGGACCACAGTCCCTAGGCTCGCCCAAGAGGCTGCCTGAGTCAGGCTGATGGGGGTTGCACAGGGTCTTGTCTTATGGACACCCCAGTTCCTAATCAATTCCAAGTTGTTGGAAATTTGGGATATTTTTGCCATTATAAGTATATATGGGGTATAATTGTCATTATAAATATATGAGATCTTTGTAGATATATATTTGCATACATCACCTACTGTGGATAAATTCTGGAAATGTTACCAAAAACAAACACAGGTTTGTTTACACACACGGGAGGGCCAAAAACCAGAAACGCCAGGCTTATGGCAAGGAACAAGGTTTATTATCGAAAGGCAGCCAGATGAGGAGATGGGAGTTAGAACTCAGATCCACCTCTTAAAGGGAAAAAGGTAGGGGTTTTTATCTGGGGTTTTAGGTAGGGGAGGGGAAGCATGTGGCCTTACTGGTTGGCACCTTCCCACCAGCCTGTGTTTGGCCTTCAAGACTGAATATCTTCTCCCTTGACTGTCTGGACATTTCCGGTTAGTTTTCATCTTCAGCCTGCATTTGGCCTTGTGAGGCTGAATCTTGACGTCTAGACCTTGACTTCCTGGGAAAGACAGCTCACTCATATACTGAGGGGAGACAGAAAGACCTGGTTAGTTTTGAACAACAGTTGATTCTGCTGAGTATGCACAGCTGCAGTTAGCAAAACTCATCTCAAAGTTTTTGCTCTAGGGTAAATTTTTTTTATTATTATTTTATTGAGGTCACAATAGTTTATAACATTGTTAAATTTCAGTTGTACATTGTTATTTGTCAGTCACCATATGCCCACCTCCCAACCCCTTCCCCTCTGGTAACCACTACTCTGTTCTCTTTCTCCACGTGTTTGTTTATGTTCCACATATGAGTGAGATCATATGGTGTTTGTCTTTCTCTTTCTGGCTTATCTCACTTAACGTAATACCCTCAAGGCCCATCCACGTTGTCACAAGTGGGACGATTTTGTCTTTTTTTATGGCTGAGTAGTATTCCATTGTATGTGTGTACCACATCTTCTTTATCCAATCATCAATTGAGGGACATTTGGGTTGCTTCCACTTCTTGGCTGTAGTGAATAATGCTGCAATGAACATAGGGGTGCATAAGCCTCTTTGGATTGTTGATTTCAGGTTCTTTGGATAAATACCCACTAGTGGGATAGCTGAATCATATGATAGTTCTATTTTTAATTTTTTGAGGAATCTCCATACTGTTTTCCATAGAGGCTGCACCAGTTTGCATTCCCACCAGCAGTGAATGAGGGTTCCCTTTTCTCCACATCCTCTCCAACATTTGTTGTTTTTTGTCTTAGTGATTATAGCCATTCTCATGGGTATAAGGTGATATCTTAGTGTAGTTTTGATTTGTATTTCCCTGATCATTAGTGAGGTTGAACATCTTTTCATGTGCCTGTTGGCCATCTGTATATCTTCTTTGGAAAAATGTCTGTTCAGATCCTCTGCCCATTTTTTATCAGATGGTTTGCTTTTTTGGTTGTTGACTTGTATGAGTTCTTTGTATATTTTGGAGATTAACCTCTAGGGAAGATTTTTTAACCTCTTCATTCTTGGTTTCAGAAACTGGATCACTGGGTCACAGGTATCCGCTTTTTATCATGTACTGGTCTGTACTGTCACTCACACTCCAGACAGAAAGGACCACCTGTCAGAGAGAGGCTGTGCCCATCTGCCTGCAGTTTAGCTGGTGCTGGGAGAGATGGGAGACTCTGGTGGGACGTGTCCGAGAAGGAAGGCCTGAGATGGGGTCACAACTGCCCCACAGTCCTGGGTCCACGTAAGGCAAGGGCACTCCCGTGGTGACAGGTCTGTCCTTAAGTGGAGAAAGGGCCCAGACCCCGCGACCCTGTGGGCTACCCTAGTGCTGCTGGGGAGAATCCACCTCAGCAATTGAGGAGCAGGAACCCGACAAGGCACAGGCTGAGCCCTACACAGCACTCACTCCTCCCGCCCCTGCTCCAGAAATGTCCGAGGCTCAGCCTTCCCTGAGCTCCTCTTCCCCTGCAAGGCTGCCCTCACCTGAGACCCCGGGGAAGCCCTCCCAGACCCCCATCTGCCCCTGATGCTCCCGCCTCTGTGCCCCACAGTGCAGGGCGGAGCCCAGGAGAGAACTTTCATTCCCAGGTCTTGGAGTTGGTCTCACCACCCGGGATAATGGAGTTGCTGACTAGAGGTGTCATGAGTCACTTCTGACCAGAGCATCTGACTTCCTGTCGAGCTCCCCCTGCACCCCCTCCTCCCTGTGGCATGGTGACTGGCAGCAGCAGCCTGGGTCCTGGAGGGACACAGGTAAGGTAAGGAGGCACAGGTAAGAAAGCCACTGAGATGTGGGGATGGGATGTGACGGCTGCAGACCTGTGTGCATTAGTCACAGCAGCTCTCGTCACAGAACAGGAGTCTTGGACGGCAGGCGAAGGTGCCTTCACAACCGCACTGAGGTCAGATATCTACCGCCCAGGGTCAGCTGTCGCCCTGTTATCCTGCATTCCAGGGCTCAGAGCCGCAACCGCATTTCCTCCAACATCCTCTTCTGCAAGGGTTAGGGCTTCTTTCTTATTCGTATCTGGTACATCTCTTTTATTAGTGCTAATGTGTTTACTCTTCACATCATTTCCAGTCAGTCTTTTAAATCCTATTTATGTATTTATTTGTGCTTCAGTGTCCTCTCCATTTCAGAGATGTGGAATTTCAGTCTAGTTTCGTTGTCCATTTATTTCTCCCCTGGGCTCTCAGGGGGATTTCTTCTATGGTTTTTAAAAACTAATGAACAAATGTTCTAGGGCATTTCTCCTGAGTGCTTTCATGTCTGAGTGGAGAGTTCACTGTTTATAAACGCGATCTGAGGCTCAGAGAGGGTGCTGGTCCACACAGTAGACCTGTAGTCAGGTCAGCAAGGCTGGGTGTGGGGTACACAGCTATGTGATCCAGTTAAATGCTCAGAAACATGTGCATCTTTAGCAGTTGTTGGTACTGTATGAATTTAAGAGAGGACACATGTTTAAAGACATACACTGTAGAGATGACTTTAGAAAAGATGAAATAAAGCAAACATTCAGAATCACATTCAGACTTTACATGGAACCACTCCATGCCTATCGCTGAAATGAGTAGCCAGAGCAGATCTGACCTTAGAAACGTGGCTCTGGAGTTCTGTGAGGGAGGCGCTGGGCTGGTTTGTTAAACAAGGAATTTCCCAGGAGAGATTGCAAACTGGAGGACCACCTGCTGGGAATGGCCCACAGGAGTTTGCTTAACCTGGTCAGGGCTTAAAAGCATTTGGATTAATGGGCAATGTTTAAAAATTGAAAAGTTTTGCCTGAAATTCTGATTTCTGGACCTTCTTGTGCAGTCAGGAATCTGGCAGCCCTGGGCCTCATCCTGCACGGCAGCCATCACTGTGTGGAGCAGTGGACAACCCCTCATGGGGACACGCTCTCACCAGCAGCCCCCTTCCCTGGTCTGCCGTGTCCTGTGACCACCTGCCCAAGGGTGTCCTGAGGATTCAACCTTGAATCAAATCATATTCACTGAATGGACCTTTGGAAATTTGAGACCGTTCTTGACCTTGAGAAGGTTCGACCCTCGGTCAGATGAGGTGGACAGACAAGCAGTTCAACAAATCACAGCACAACATCCCGTCAGGCAAACGGAGTGGGAGAACTGGATTCCAGTCCATGAGGGTGTGGCCAGCAGAGTAAGGTCCTCAAAGATCTCCAGACCCTAATCCTCAGGACCTGTGACTGTGTTACCTCACATGGGAAGAGGGGCTTTGCAGATGGGATTAGGGTGCAGCCCTTGAGATGGGGAGGGTGTTCTGGATTACCCAGGTGAGCCCAGTCTAATCTGTGTGTCCTTAAAATAGAATAACCTTTCCCAGCTGGGTCAGAGAAATGAGACAGAAGGAGGAGGAGAGATCCAAAGCAGGAGAGGAATTTGCCTCTATTGAAGATGGAAGAGGGAGCCAAGACATTCGAGTGACCCCTACAAGGTGGCAAGGCCCTCAGCTTCCAGCCAGAAGGGAACAGGGATCTCTGTCCTACAACCACAAGGAGCTGAATTCTGCCAACAACCCACATGAGCGAGGAAGCAGATCCTCCCCTGGAGCCTCCAGAGAGAAACGCAGCCTGCGGATACCCTGATTTTAGCCCAGTGAGACCCACGTCAGCCTTCTGACCTACAGAACTATGAGATAATGAATTCGTGTGGTCTAAGCCACTAAGTTTGTGGTCATTTGTTAGGTCAGCGGTAGGATTCTAATACAGAAGGTTATGTTTCTGGAAGTAAGAAAAAGCTGACCTCCAGCTGGCACAGACTGGAAGGCTGCTCCACCTGAGGCTGGGTGTGTGCAAGGTGTTGGGGGCGGGGCTGACTTGGGATGGTGAATAGAAATAAGATGTGTGAGTAGGGGGAGTGCAGCTGCCCGGGGAAGAGCGCGGACAGTGCGCACTGGTGTCTTTGTTACCGCCCAAAAAGGGGGTTCATCTGCCCGCCTCAAGACATGCCAATAGTCAAGAGGCAAGGTGGTAGGAGAGAGAGAGAGCTTTAGTACAGCTTGCTAGCAAGAGGGAAGATGGCCAACTCATGTCTGAAAGAACCATCTTCTGGGGGCACAAAATCTTATAGCAGTTATATAGGCTGGTGTGTTATAGGGGAGGGGTTGGGAACGTTGACCTTCTGGTGTTACAGACTGGGAGTGCCATACCAGATCTTTCAGTTTTCATTGATGATGGCTATCAGCATAGACTCTCTGTTCGGGAGTCATCACATTCCTAAGGAACTCAAAAGGACAAAGTTATTGCGTTCTCGCAGCTGGGATGTACATGTACAGGAAGGGGTAGTAAAATTTGCAGAGCAGGTAGATCTCCTGGAGGGAGCAGATCCAGCTGGGTTGGTTAGTCAGAGGTCATTCAAAGTTACAATAGGGCTTCTTTTCTGCAATATGGCTTCCCTTATGTCAACCTTGTCTTGCGCTGGTATCAATCCCCCCTTTGCTGTTTAACCCCTCAATCTTGAGGGATGTCCTGTTGCTCCATCTTATTGAACCAGTGTTTTAGTAAGACAGTGGTGCAGGTGGGCTCCTAAAATTATGCCTGTATCATGGAAGCAAGTAACCAGGTAACTAATAAGACAAAAAGAAAAATAAAGTTAATGGTGGGAACAAATTATAAACCAGTTTCTGAGTCCAGGGGGCAGCCAGTCAAAAAGATTTCTAGATGTCGGAGTCAAAGCATCTTTTGCAGTTTGAAATGTCTCTGATGATGTCATCGAGTATTCAGGTACCTTTGTGAGCGGCTTACACAGCAACAGACATGAATCTCTCTTAAGTTTATATCAAGTCCACCAGCTTCAGTTTGCAAGGCTTTAGGGAAAAAGGCAGATTCAGTTCTCAATGATTCCAAATGAAAATGATGGAAAAAAATCGAAAACATTAGTTTGGAGATTTGTAGCCAGATGTTTCAGGAGACTAGAAGAATTCAGGATCCAGTCCAGTAAACAGATATAAAACAGAAACCTCAAAGACAGTTATCAGAACTGGAACCTAATATCCATGAATGTGTACTATAGTTTCTATTGAAACATATATTTTCCCTCTAAAATCAGCCTCATTTTATAAAAGATAGCCAAATTAAAACTAACTGGTTTGCAAAATAAGTTTAGTTTCAATAAACTTGGCCCAATTATCTACATAAATACAGCAAGAATGGCCATTGATCACATAGGTTCTTTTAAATCTGCTTTGCTGGAACTCTATATAAGAAATCTCAGATTGAACTTTAAAAGCCTCTTGAGTCCAGGAAAGCCAAGCCAAGAACTTTGTCATCAAACTTTGCCTGCAATACCTACAGATTTGGGTGAATTCCTCTCTTCTAGAGGTCCCCAAAAATATTTTGAGGTTCCTTGCACCTGCTAGATAAGTGAAATTCCTTACTTATCCAGTAAGTGCTGCTTGGAACACTGAACAAAAGGTACCAGGCCAATATTTCCATGTGGCTTTCTTCCATAAAGTTCAATCTTTATCTCTCAAAAGCTGTCTTGTCATATCTGAGTCTGTATGTTTTCCTCAAATATAATATTCCAGTCAAAGCTTTGATAATATGACCAAAGTTTCCTGTTATAAGGAGAACAGATTCTTATTGAACTTATGCAAATACCTATATTGCCTTGAAAATAACAACACTCACTTACTAAGAGTTTCCAAGTCCTGGAGGGATCAGGTAGGGAGAAAAAGATAAATGTTTCAATTTTGCTTACAAAGGTATAATTTACCAAATTACCGTAAGTCATAGCTAGCTCAGGAAAAAAGAGAAAAAGTTTTCCTTAAATCTGAAAAAACAAAACATTTAAAAAATCAGCAATATTCCAAACTCATAAAAATTATAATCATCCCCATCAGTTCATTCAGTCCTGTGTAATCAATTCTTAATCTTAATCTTCTGTTAGCAGTTTCAGTCATCAGTTTCTCAGTTAGAATTCTGTAATTTCTTACCCAGTTCAGTTTTATGATCTGAAAGTTTATCAGAAGCCTGTATTCCAAAGTAAATGTCAGAGTCCTTCCCATGAATTTCTCTGAAGATGGAATATATTTTTCAAAAGCATCAGAGCAAAGCAATAACTGTCTGGAAACAACAAGACCCCAAAATGTCAATTGACAGAGAAATTTGGTTAATTTTGTGACATACAACACTTTAAAATAATAACCAGAGCCAGGCTGATAACCAGGATGGATCAGAATCTCAGTAATGCTGTACAATTTCAAAACACCTATATCAATATCATTCACCCACATAATACCACCTAAGAAGGTTTATCATCATTTATTTGACGATGCTTCCCATGTAATTTAACATCCTGAATAAGCCTAATAAGTTTAGTGTCTTCCTTCTTATAAGAAGAGAGCAAATTTCTTTAAGAAGTCCCAGGCCCTTTGAAAATTCTCAAAGAAAAAAGTCAAAAGAAAGACTTTATTTAAGATATGAATTTTAGGGAGCTTGTCAAAAATATCAAAAGGTTTTAAAACACTTGGTCAGATGAGATCAAGGGGTTGCTGTGAAACAAGGCTTAGTTATCCATGCAAAGTGACAACAGAAACAGTCAAGGGCAAACAGCGCATTCAAACAGCCCAAAAAAGCCTTAATAGAGAGACCTCAGTTTTTCGAACATAGGAAATTACCTTAACAAAACATGGATCTCTCTCTTTTAGGTAACCTTAAGAAAATTATCCTTTTAAGAGAAAGAGAAAACCAAATTTTAATTTTGTACCAGCTTACTTCTGATATTAAAACCTATTCACTTAACTAAATTCATTCCAATCTTAGCCAACTTGACCATGCATAAAACTCTTTCCTTCAGGGTTCCTCTTCTACAAACCTTCTATAACTCTCCTTGTATACAGAGCTGTTTTCCTTATTAATTTTTAGTAGCTTTAATTACATATATTAATTAGAATTTTTTTAACCCTTACAGACCTTAGTAAAAAGTAAAAAGTAAGCAATTATGAACTTTTATATCAGCATTCTAAACACTTTTCCTAATTTCTAGAAGCATGCTACTTCATAGTAATAAAACAAGGCATGTCCACTAATTAGACCCAAACACTTTTAGTTTCTCTGCAATAAGAAGCCAAAGGTAGATAAACTTAGATATGTTTAGCAATAATGTTTCAGTATTTTATCTTATTTGAAAATGACCCAGATACTCAATGAATTTTTATCATTTATCCTAATTCAGCAAAAACTCTAAAGTTTTAAGTTACCAAAAGGAATTTGGAAGCTATTCTTTCAAGTATACAGACCATAAAAGATAATTTTTGTACCCAAAAACTCTTACTTATCTTCATCTACCTAAATCATTTGTTTCCAACAATTGTCAATCAAACCAACAAACTTAAACCAGCTTTCATTCATCAAAGATTAATTTATATCATGTTAACTTGAAAGACATTTGGGTTAATTTCTATTACATTTAGAATTTATTTAAGCACTTACTTGAAGTCAATTAAACAGAGCTCTTAGTTTTGACCATACCATTCGGAGGTAAAATATCACACATATGTAACATACACATAGACACACAGACACAGAGTCTCCACAGCTGTTGTTTTAAAAATTACTGTCATGAGTCAGGTACAGTAACACAAAGCTCCCTACTTACAAATCCAAATTTTGTTTTAAGCCTTTTTTACTAATATTTGCAGAGAAGACGCTCGAGATGCTAGATTTTTGGCGAAGGTACTCTTATGGCCATTTTTTTTGGCCTTTCCCCCCTTTTTTTCCCTTCAGTCTTAGGAATTGGTGATGAGCTAGATAACACTTCCCAGAGAGGCGAGGCAATAACCCTTTTTGAGATAAAGGAACTGGGTGGGATTGAACTGCCTCTACAGCTGCATTTCCAGTCTTACAAGAATTTTTTAAGGACAATTGCTCTTAATTTCTCAGAAATTGGGTTGTAACTCAAATGACATTATAGGTTGATCTACCTGTCCAACTATATCACAAAGGCATAGAGAAACCACTCAAGTTTTCTCCAAGATGGAGTTTCTGGGGCATAACCCATCCAATTGAAAGTCTTTCCACTTAGTTAAAATGCACCCGAGGGGTGAGTCTCCAGTGATCCTTGGGGCATTCCCCATGGCGGTAAAGCCAGTGTCCCATTGACCAGCCCGGAGAAGGGTGCAGAGCCTGACTGTGGGCATCAATATAGTTATAAGATTTAGTCAAGTCCCACTTAGCCTGGGCACTTAGTCCCTGAGCCAGCACAAGGCAAGCCAGGGAGGCAAGAGGCAAAAGCCTAGAGTGGGCTGGGGGCCGGGGCTCTCAACACTGGGGTTGAGAGTTACATCCCTGACAGAAAACTTTTCAAATTCTCGATTTTTACAGAAAGTCCAGTTTCTGCTCAGGTCCAGCCCAAACTTAACCTCGACTTGGTGACAACAGAGGAGGTGAAAACAAAACAGACAAAGAAGGGAAAGGGGTGATAAGGCCTTGCCCTCATGGCCTCTTCCCAAGGGTTATCAAGATAAGGGTCACACAAACAACAGTTCCTGTGCTGGGGCACACAACCCTGGTGGGACAGTTTACAGAATAAATTACAGGTCTCCTGTCCCCATAACTAACACAGTAGGTGCCTACAATACTCAACAGGTTCTTGACAGGAGACAAAACAGGGTTCCAGATTTCAGTCAAAAGACCCAGGGCCAACCTAAAATCACTCCAGGTGACCCAAAACCAGAGGAGAGCTCCCAGGGGTGGAGCTCGGACTTTCCGAAACCAGAAGCTGTGGCCTTGTCAAAGGACTGACCCACGGGCGACACGGAATCACTCCAGGTGCCCAAACAGATTAACAGAAATCAGAAACCAGACCCGTCAAGAGAGGGCATCTCACTTGGGGTCTCCAGGGTGATCAGGCAGGGAAACCAGAGGAGAGCACCCAGGGGTGGAGCCTTTGACTCTTTAAAGATTTTCTTTCTCGATTCAAAAGCGTAAAAGGAGCCCAAAGTGGCCTCTGTAACTTTAAATTATCCCGGGTTACCTCGCCAGCTGTTTACAGTTATCTCCATTCAAGGGGGCTTTTCCCAAGGGCCACAACAAACAGGGTAATTTCTAAAGCAAGTTTTTTATGATCACTGAGAAACTCAGTCCCGGAACAGCCCATTTTAAGCTATTTACCAACACAGACACGGACACAGACGTAGGAAAATCAGACCAGCGAACTAGTTCCCAGATTTAGGGTATAAAGTCCTACAACTGTTCCCACTCCGAGTGTGTGCCCAGACAGTCCTATTGGACCCCAGATGGCCCTGCCGTAAACGGAAGGACCCCAGATGGAGGGGAAGAGAGTTCATGAGCATCCTCAAGGTGACTTACCCTTTTCCAGGTTGAGCCTGTCGACTCACCAGATGTAGCCAGACATTTCTCTTCCTACCACAATCAGTGTTAGGAGGCAGCCAGCGTCGGTATGGGAGAGCAGGAAGGGCAGTTCCCCGAGAAAAAGAGAGCCTCGGCAGCCACTAGGGACTTACCCAACAGGCTGCCTGTCTGAGGTTGGCTGGCCACGAACAGGACTTAACGTCCCACCTGGGTTGCCAAATTGTTACCATCCAAAAAGGGGGTTCATCTGCCCACCGCAAGACATGCCAATCGTCAAGAGGCAAGGTGGTAGGAGAAAAAGGACTTTATTATTACAGCTTGCTAGCAAGAGGGAAGATGGCTGACTCATGTCTGAAAGAACCATCTTCTGAGGGCACAAAATCTTACAGCAGTTGTATAGGCTGGTGGGTTATAGGGGAGGGGGTTAGGAAGGTTGACTTTCTGGTGTTACAGACTGGGAGTGCCACACCAGATCTTTCAGTTTTCATTGATGATGGCTATCAGTATAGACTCTCTGTTCGGGGGTCATCACATTCCTAAAGAACTCAAAAGAACAAAGTTATCATCTTATCACAGCTGGGAGGTATGTGTACAAGCAGGGGTCATGAAACCTACAGAGCAGTTAGATCACCTGGAGGGTGCAGATCCAGCTGGGTTAGCTTGTCAGAGGTCATTCAAAGTTACAGTAGGGTTTCTTTTCTACAATACAGCTTCCCTTATGTCAACTTTGTCTTGAGCCGGTATCATCCTGAGAAATGGGACGGGGGTGTCATCCCCTAACGACCTCCACCGTAAACCAGAATCTGGAGAGTTAATTAGCCACTTGCAGAGTGCCAATGCTGCTCTTTGCTTAGCAAACTTGGCAAAGAGTCAACAGATCAACCTGCTAGAAATGGTCTTGGAATAGAAAATTATAAAACTATAAAACTCGCTCTCGCCCCAAATCCCCCACAAGGCTGCTCCGCTGCTGTGAGGCTCTGCTCTCCCCATCCACGGAGTGTCTGCCCTTGAATGAAGGACATCAGACTTGTTACTATATTGTTTTAGTTTTGTGATTTGACCAAAGGGATGTCCTGGTTGTCACCCAATCTCAATTTCCTTAGAATTTTGAAAGATGGTATCACACGTGCACACGGTTTACACACGCCTGTGTGCTGAGCAGCTGGTGGCACCAGCCTATTGTGGCGGAAACTGAGAGGCGGCAGGACAGCAAAATCAGTGATGGTCCTCATGCTGTCCCATTAGCCCAGAGCATTAAAGAGCCTGTCACAGTCACAGCTTCCATTGGAAGGACAGTCCCTGCCTGCAGAGGCTTCAGAGTCACAGCAGAACAGTGTTCCTCGGTGAAGGAGCCCGGGCATCCCCTCTGTTACAAACGACCAGGACTGACAGAGTGCCCAAGCTCAGAATTAGTGACCCAGAATGCTGGCAAGGAGACTGTCACCCGTACTTCAGAGGAATTCCTGTAAACTCAGGAGGAAGAGAAGGTCAGCCCAGAACCTGGCACAGAGCCCAGCGTCCAGATGCTGGAGGAGGGAGAGGGGAAGGCGAGCACCCATCCCGGGAGGCCAGAGCTGGAAAGCTGGCTCCCTGCTGACTGTACCCCACAGTCCCCGCCCTCAGATGCCTGAGCAAGAATCCTGCAAGACCCCGATACCCCTGGAGCTGCGGGAAGGTTCTAGAGCCCATGCCCAGCGCTCCCACACGACCCAGGTCCTGCCTCACAGCCTGACGGCAGGCATGACCTACTCCCCATGACCATCTCCTCACTCACCACGTGAAAATGCAAGATACAACCATATCGGGTCACTGAACATTTGACCTGTGTTTCCTTCCAAGCCTCAGATCTTGGAGACAGACTCGTGGGCAGGTCTCCTGGGTCTGCCAGGACCCTTCTCCTCCCGGGGACCCCATTTCAGACAAAATCTCTCACATCAGTGAGGACGGCAGCACAGACACCCCAAATACACTGCTTCGGCACGTTCATTCTCTGGAGCTGAACACACTTGACACGCAGCAAACGCAGGGAGGGGCTGTCTCTGAGCTCCCCCATCTGCCTGAAGACAGACCCTCCCGAAGGAGCTCATTGTCATCCCTGTCACCAACCCTGGAAGTGTCACCAACCAGGAAGGTTCGCTCCTGTCCCAGGGGAGGAGACTAGACGTGGGCCCCACACCAGTCAAAGCTTGTCACAAACCATCCCCCCCTACCTGCTCTTCCCAGGGCCCAGCTGTCTTCCCTAAAGATTATTCCTCTCCCCTGAGAGGCCCACGTCCCCCCTTTCCTATAAGATGGCATTTTCCTGGGTCTCCGTGTGTACCTGAGGGGAACATGTTACTAAACCTCTGTGTGCCTTTCTCTTGTTAATCTGTCTCTCATTACGGGGGTCTCACCAAGAACTCAGAGGGGAGAGCGGAGAGGATTTTCCTCCCCACATCAGCAGCATAACCAGCCACCCTGCTCCGGCATCGAGCCCTCCGGACAACATTGACTCTTCTGCTCTCAACTCAGCCTGTTGATGGAGCGTGAGGCTGCCTGGGCCGGGAGCACTGACCGCGGAGGTGCTGAGCTGTGGGAGGGGACAGAGCTCTTCTTCTAGAACCTGAAGAACATCCCCTTCCCCCATGAAGGAACCTCAGTGCCCATGGCTGGGTGAACCCTGGACGCCAAGCCCAAACTGAAGAGGAATGAGTTGGGGTTAATGGTCACAGTGAAAGGCCTACCCACGTCTTAGACACCCTCCCTGCATCTCAGGCCGCAGCCGGGAGGTGTTCAGGACCTCCCACAGTCACGGCCTCTGAGGACCACAGGTGAGGCCCCCCTAGGTGAGACCTCCCCGTGAGCTGTCCTTGGGGGTCTGAACCCAAGGACATGGTGGGTGGGGCAGGCCTGGGCCGGGGGGCCAGCAGGCAGGGAGGCTGCAGTGTCACCTGCTCAGCCCTCAGACTGTCTCTGCCTATGCATGGGGCTGCCAGGGCTCCAGAGAGTGGAGTCTGGACCTGCTCCTGCACCAACTGTCAGAAGGACACCTGGGTCCCCACGGCGCACTGTCCTGTGTCCCCTGGTGAACTCGGGGCTGACTGTGGGGCAGGAAGCACATTCCATCCGTGTCCACACCTGCTCAAGCCACCAGGTGAGTGGTTCTGCAGTAACTGCGCCCTGAGTGTGTCTGAGTCTCCAGGGGCCGTCCACACCTGCTGTGTCACCTGCAGCTCAGCCCAGGAGGAGGGACAGGTGTCTTTGCTCTGCTCTGGGGCTGTGACTGCAGGTCTGAGCTGCAGAAGGAGGAGTGTGAGCCTCAGGAAGGAACAACTGAACCCCTGTGGGGGAGGCTCAGAGGTTTCCAGAATGCAAAGCAGGCCCCCGCCTCAGAGCAGAGCCCTAGGTTGGAACCACAGGGCGATGGGCTTCCTGACCCCAAGCCCTGAGGATGCTTCAGTGAAGGAGCAGCAGGGCCCAGACTCAGGGGGGATTCAGTCCTTAATTGCAGGATGAATGCTGATGCAGAGCTGGAGGCTGTGAGCCTGGAACAGCTAATACAGCATCTGAAAGAACCTTCCTGCACCTCTAACGGCTCCCATCTGAGCTGTCAAAATGGGGCCCTGACCCCTGATCCGAGTGGGCTGTGGGGCGTCTGCTCCGCACTGAGGATGCAGTAGGGGAGAGGGGGGAGGTCTGGGGGGAGAGGCCGCAGCTGGAGCAGGAGGCCTGGACACCCACCTGCTCTGGGCCAGAAGGGCTGCGGGAGCTGGGCAGCTGGGCAAGGGGCAGGGGCTCAGCTGGAGGAGAGGAGACCCAGGCCGAGGAAGGGCAGGAGGCCGGGGTGGGGGCGGGCCAGGCTGTCTGCAGAGCTGGGCTGAGGGCAAGAGCTGAGGGGCTGAGCTGGGCCAGCAGGGAAGGGGCTTCTCACAGTCCCAGGAAGGGGCTGCTTCACGGGGGTGAGCTCCCCGCCACTGGGGGGGCTCAAGCAGAGGTGGGGTGACTGAGGTGCACTCAGGGTTCCCGCCTCGGGAGAGGTTGGATGTGACCAGGGTTCCCCTCAGGTCCTCTGATGGTCGGTGTTTACAGGGGCATCTGGGAAGACGGAACACGCAGGCTCTGGCTGTCCCTGCAGAGTCTGACTCAGGGTCTGGGTGGGGCCTGAGGACCCTCCTGCCTCTGCAGCTGCTCCCAGGCCGGAGGGTCGTGGTTCGTGGGGTCTGAGGGACCTGGGCCTGGACTGGCCATGCATCTGCTCCATGCAGGCATGGCTCCAGGAGGTCTGGGGTCTCCCCCTGGATTCTCCACTGGACCCCAGTGCCTGGCACAGCTCCCAGCTCCAGGGGATCCTCATGGGGTGTGTGTTGACACAGTGAACGAACGGGGAGGTCAGCGCCCCTTCCCCTCTCCCAGTCCTGGGCTGGGGGGTCTTGACAGTCCAGCCTGTGGAGATGATCCCTGGACGGCCACAACCCAGGGCAGGAAGCCCCTGGGAGGAGGCAGCATTCAGAGAATCTTGCCCCCAGCCCATGCTGTCGTCCCACAGGAGGGGTCTTCCCCGTGTGACAACTAAGGACACACAGTGAATCCCCTCTTTCCCTGGGCGGTTGGCAGATGGTCGGTGTTTTGAAACAAACTCACATTAGGAGCAGCTGTCAGCATGGTGCTGTGTTTGATGACTGACTGTCGGGCACAAGGTTTGTTTCTGATTCAAGACTCTCATTGACTTTGAGCCCCCAGTCCCCATGTGCACACATCGGAGGCAGGGCAGAAGAGGAAGCCAGGATCCCTGTCCACAGAGCAGCACCCCCTGGCATCAGTCCTCCGTCAGGATGGGGTCTGGGGGTGGTATTCGGGGGGGCAGGCGCTCAGGTTGGAGCAGGGCCCGCACTCAGGAAGCTGACACTGCTCCTCGTGCTGGGTCAGCAGGAAAGATGCAGAGATGGTGGACATGGTCCAGGCCTCTGGAGGGGCCCCAGCACAGCCCTGCCGCCCCCGCCCGGAGCAGGACCAGCTCCCTCTGGACAGTCCCTCCACTCAGGGGGACAGTGTGCTGGATCCCCGGATTCCCACAGGAAGTGATCCCAGACCCGCTCTCTGCTGGTCCTGGTGACGTCAGCACAGGCTCAGAGGAGGGACGAACCCTGGGCTCAGTCGACCAGGCCAGGGTTTCTCCTCTTGTAGTTCTCCCATCAGGGTGGGAGCAGGGAGCCTGGGGGAAGGGGTCTTTCTGAGTGAGATTCCCAGAACCCCTCGGGGCCTGACTGAGCCCCAGGCAGGCGGTGACCCTGACCCCCCAGGTGCCCTTGAGCTTTGTGCCCCAGGGGCTGACTCTCGCAGGTGGTGACAGCCACTCCACCTGCCTGCTGCCCAGGGGCCCTGAGAGCCCCTGCCTGGGGTGAGGTGGGCGGGGGTGGGCAGGTGGGTGGGCTGCACTTGTAGCTTAAACAAATTTTAAATAAAGAGACAGGGGCCTGAGTCTCAGAGCCCTTGGTGGGCTGCTGTATTTAGTTAGCTTTTAATAACAGGCCTACTTGGGGGGCGTTTCCATGGATTTATCTACATAAATAATTATTTTAAAGTACTTTATTTTTTTAGAGCAGTTTTAGATCCACAGCAACATTGAGGGTAAGGTACAGAGATGTCCCATATACCCTCTGCCTCCACACATGCACAGCCTCCCCCGTCATCAACATCCCCACCAGATGGTGTGTTTGTCACGACTGATGAACCTACAGGGACACATCATCACCACCCCGAGTCCCCAGTTGACTCACGGCTCACTCTCGCCTTGGATATTCTAAGGGTTTGGACAAATGTATAATGACATGTACCCATCATTATGTGTCATAGAGAGTATTTTCACCACCCTAAAAACTCTCTGTGCTCCTCCTATTCATCCCTCCCTCCCTCCTGCCCTCCCTCCCCCACCTCTGGCAACCACTGATCTTATCGTCTCCATAGTTTTGCCTTTTCCCCAATGTCATATAGTTGGAATCACACAGCAGGTAGCCTTTTCAGATTGGCTTCCTTCACTTAATAATATGCATTTAATGTTCCACCATGTATCTTCACGGCTTAACAGTTCATTGCTTTTTCCCCCCAGCTTTATTGAGATAAACTTGCACAAATTTATATGTCGATTATAAGGTGCACAACATGTTGATTTGAAACACTTATGTATTGGCAAAAACTAACACCTCCGTCACATCACATCATTACCATTTCTTTTTTGGGGTGAGAACATTTAAGATCTACTCCTTTAGTAACACTCAAGTATACAATATAGTATTTTTAACTATTTTTTACTAACCTGCTGTACATTAGATCCCAGAACTCATTCATCTTATAGCTGAAAGTTTGTACCCTTTGACCAACATCTCCCCATTTCCCCCAGCTCCTGGTAACCACCATTCTACTCAGTTTCTATGAGCTCTTTTTTTCTTTTAGATTTCACAGATAAGTGAGATCATACAGTACTTGTCTTTCTGTGTCTGCCTTATCTTCCATAGCCTAATGCCCTCGAGGTCCATCCATGTTGTCACAAATGGCAGGACTTCCTTCTTTCTCATGGCTGAATAATATTCCCTTGTATATACATTTCACATCTTCTCTATCCATTCATCTGTTGATGGACACTTAGGTTGTTTCCATTCCATATCTTGGCTATTGTGAATAATGCTGCAAGGAGCATGGGAGTGCAGATATCTCTTTGAGACCCTGTTTTCATTTCCTTTGGCTATACACCCAGAAGTGGGATTGCTGGATCACATGGTAGTTCTATTTTTAATTTTTTGAGGAACCTCTGTACTGTTTTCCATAGTGGCTGCTCCAATTTACATTCGCACCAACAGTGCACAAGGGTTCCCTTTTCTCCACATCCTCACCAACACTTCTCTCTGTCTTTTTGATAGTAGCCATCTAACAAGTGTGAAGTGATATCTCATTGTGGTTTTGATTTGTATTTCCCTGATGATTAGTGATGTTGAGCAATTTTTCGTGTACCTGTTGACCACCTGTGTCTTCTTTCTCTGCACATTTTTTAATTGGATTGTTTGTTTTTATTGAGTTGTATGTTCTTTGTATAGTCTGTATATTAACCCCTTCTCAGATGTATGATTTTTAATATTTTCTCCTATTCCATAGGCTGCCTTTTCATTTTGTTGATTGTTTCTTTTGCTGTGCAGAAACTTTTTAGTTTGATGTAGTCCCACTTTACTGCTTTTTGCTTTTGTTGCTGGTACTTTTGGTGTCATATCCAAAGCATCATTGCCAAGACCAACGTCAAGGAGCTTCTCGTCTATGTTTTCTTCTAGGAGTTTTACGATTTCAGGTATTATGTTTAAGTCTTTAATCGATTTCAAGTTAATTTTTGTGTGTGCTGTAAGATGGGGTCCAATTTCACTCTTCTCCATGTGGTTATCCAGTTTTCCCAACACCATTTGTTGAAGAGACTATCTTTCCCCATAGAGTATTCTTGGTTTCCTCATCAAATATTAGTTGACTATATGCAAGAGTTTATTTCTAGGCTCTCTATTGCGTACCACTGGTCAATGTGTTTATTGTTATGCCAGTACCATATTGTTTTGATTACTATAGCTTTGTATTATAGTTTGAAATCAGGAAGTGTGATGCCTCTAGCTTTATTCTTCTTTCTCAGGATTGCTCTGTCTATTCAATACCTTTTGTGATTCCATGCAAATTTGAGGATTTTTTTCTCTATTCCTATGAAAAATGCCGCTGAAATTTTGATAGAGATTGCACTGAATCTATAGATGGCTTTGGGTAGTATAGACATTTTAACAATATTAATTTTTATGATCCGTGAAAACAGGGTATCTTTCCATTTGTTTGTGTCGTCTTCAATTTCTTTCACCAAAATCTTGTAGTTTTTATTGTGCAGTACTTTCACCTCCTTAGTTAAATTGATTACTAAGTATTTTATTGTTTTTGATGCTATTGTGAATGGGATAGTTTGTTTCTTTTTCAGATATTTCATTATTACTGTATAGAAAAATAACTGATTTATGTGTTGATTTTGTACTCTGCAACTTTACAGAATTTGTTAGTTAGTTTTAACAGTTTTTTGGTGGAGTCTTTTGAATTTTCTACACATAATATCATATCTGCAAACAGAAAATTTTACTTCTTTTCCAATTTGCATGTCTTTTATTTCTTTTTCTTGACTGATTGCTCTGGCTAGGACTTCCATGACTGTATTGAATAGGAGTGGTGAGAGTAGGCACCCTGTCTTGTTCCTGATCTTAGAAGAAAAGCTCTCAGGCTTTTACCACTAAGCATGATGTTAGCTGTCAGCTTATCACTTATTGCCTTTATTATGTTGGGGTATGTTCTGTACCCAATTTGTTGAGGGTGTTAATCATGAAAGGATGTTGTATCTTGCCAAATACATTTTCTGCATCTATTGAGATGATCATATCATTTTTACCTTTCATCCTGTTAATGTGGTGTATCACATTTATTGATTTGCGATGTTGAACCATCCTTGCATCCTAGAGATGGTCTGGCTTTGGTATCAGGGTAATGTTGACCTTGTAAAATGAGTTTGAGAGTGTTGCCTCCTCTTCAGTTTTTTGGAAGAATTTGAGAAAGAGTGGCATTAATTCTTCTTTAGATGTGTAATTCATCAGTGAAGCCATCAGGTCCAGGGCTTTTCTGTGTTGGGAGGTTTTTGATTATGGGTTCAATCTCTTTACTCATTATTAGTCTTTCAGGTTTTCTATTTATTCCTGATTCAGTCTTGGTAGTTTTTGTGTTTCTAGGAATTTATTCATTTCTTCTAGGTTATCCAATTTTTTGGCTTATAATTATTCATAGTAGTCTCTTATGATCCTTTGTATTTCTGTGGTATCATTTGTAATGTCTCCTCTTTCATTTCTGATTTTATTTATTTGAATCTTCTTTTTTTTTCTTTTTCTTTTTTTTTTTTTTGTGAGGAAGATCAGCCCTGAGCTAACATCCGTGCTAATCCTCCTCTTTTTGCTGAGGAAGACCGGCCCTGAGCTAACATCTATTGCCAAGCCTCCTCCTTTTTTTCCCCCAAAGCCCCAGTAGATAGTTGTATGTCATAGCTGCACATCCTTCTAGTTGCTGTATGTGGGACGCGGCCTCAACATGGCCGGAGAAGCGGTGCGTTGGTGCACGCCCGGGATCCGAACCCGGGCTGCCAGTAGCAGAGCGCACGCACTCAACCGCTAAGCCATGGGGCCAGCCCAGAACTGACATCTTGACAATGTTGAATCTCCCTGTTCACGAATGTGGAACATTTCTCCGTTTATTTTGTTCTTCTTTGGTTTCATTCATCAGAGTTTTATAGTTTTCCTCATATAGATGTTGTACATATTTTGTTAGATTTATATCCAAGTATTCTATTTTTTGGTTGCTAATGTAAATGGTGTTGTGTTTCAAATTCCACTTGTTAAAAGTGAGTCATTTTTATGAAAAGTAAGAGTGTTAGCAAAGGCAGTCATGAGGTATGGTGTGCAGTGTGTGAGGGCTGGTCTGACTTGGAGGAGAATGCAGACACATGATCTTCTCATCTCAGCCCCCAGGCACCTGTCAAGGGCACTGGACATATCCACGTGGTCAACACATCACTGACTAGTCCCTCACCTCACTCACCTGCCCTCCTCCCAACTCGCTCACTCCCAGGCTTTCCCTCCCAGCAGGATCCCCATCTCCTCACTGTGTGGCTCTGGCTCCCTTCCTCCTCCTCCCCCTCCTCCTCCCCACTCCTTTACTCCCTCCTCCCTCCTCCCTCCTCCCCACTCCTTTACTCCCTCCTCCCTCCTCCCCACTCCTTTACTCCCTCCTCCCCCCTCCTCCCTCCTCCCTCCCACTGGTCCAGGCCCTCTTTAACGTGCCCCTGGCTGTTGTCTCTCCCCTTTGCCTCTTCCCTATGGGATGCCATCCAGTGGCACTGGTCAAAGACACCACCAACCAAAGGACCAGCAAGAGGAGGAGGGCGAGAGACAGGGAGGGAGGAGAGGGAGAGAACTGGAGGGAGAGAGAGGCCCTAAAGCTTCTGGTCAGGAGTGACACAGAACCCCCTCCCACACTTGTTTGGCCAGAGCGAGTTCACGTGCCCTGGAGCGCTCCTGGGTTGGGCGGGGTGGGGATGCGCGATCCTCTCCCAGGGACAAGAAGCTACTGAAACAGTGGGACCCATCACAGTCCCTTTCTTAAAAGAGAGTGTCCTTGAGGATCTCAGGGGATGACCTGTTTTTTTCCTGTTATTGAAGTTTAATTTAGAAATCGCAGGTGCACAGCCCAGAAGATTTTCATGAGGTGAACACGCCTGGGTAACGTGTATTCAACCAGGAAATGGCCTGGCCAGCGGAGCAGAAGAGCCTCCTGCCCCTCTCTCCTTTTCCCTGAAATCCAGCCCATGGCAGGCTAACCAGAGAAACTATCATCAGTCTGACACATACAGCTACAAGCAACAGATTAGACCTGCTGAGGGCCCTTCATTTGCAGAACTGTGGTTCTGGAGTCGGAGCGTGTCCTGGATCTGCGCCTGAGACGTTGGTTCTAATTACAAACCCACGGAGCTCTGCCTCCATTGGCCCTTTCATTCTTCATGATTTGGGCTTTGTTTACATTGCTTCCTGTCCCCCCTTTATTCACAAGGAATCAGCCCACCAGAAAAACCAATTAAAACCAAAAGAGATTAAAGGCATTGACTGTTACCATGTGAACATGTCAATAGCTTTGGGAATAAACAGCTTAACCTCTACTCACGTTAAAATTAAACAAACACTTTACATTCCGCATCCATTTCCTCAGTGAGATTTTGTGTTGTTTCCATGGAAACATGTAGCACTTTTGCTAAATGCAGCGCCCCGCTCGGTTTCTGTCCTTTTGTTCCAGCGTTGGACACTTCCACTCACGTCCAAATCCTCCGTCAGTAGAGTTTGTCCCTGGTGTGGGGCACGCATGGTCTCAGGCAGCACTGTCTAAGGCACGTTTCATGGGAGGTGAACGGAAGTGTGGCCTCAGGACTCCTGCACTAAATCTTTGTGGGGACAGAGCAGTGTGTCCTGAGATTCCTGCTGTGGCTTTGTGTCTTTGCGGAGAATAGGGACAGACGTTTCAGTCGCCTGCTTCCAGGGCATTCAGTGTCTGTCCCAGTTCTCACTCCATCCGCAAGAAAAGCCCTGAATTCCAGTGGACCGAGGTGAGCTCGGACAGTTGTGACCAGAAAGACTGGAAAGGAAAATGCAGACCATGAAGTTCCCTTTCGAGCAGAGTGAGAATGTCTGATGAATACCTCTGGAACACGAATTGCTCTGTTGCCTCAAAAAGTAGAATTGGTATCAGGAACGTGGCAGTGCTCAGCAGACTGTGTGAGGGCGGGGGAGCTCATGTGGGTCCTGCGGGAGGGCAGTCCTGGGCTCCCCCAGCTCAGTGTGGGCAGCACAGGTCACTCCAGGGGAAAGAACTGGTTACACTGGTGCCCGTGATCATGAGAGATCCATACAAAGGGTCCATCACAGGGAAGCTTTGGGCGACTTGGTGGCAAAGTGTGTGAGACGCAGAAATGAGCCTGCTCATGCTTGCTCAGTCTCCGCTCCTGCAGGTCGCTCACATGTGGGTCCTGTGCTCTGCTGAGTGTGTTTGTAGCGTATAGAGATCCGTGTCTTTCATACAACATGGCCCTTAAGTGCAGCTGTCTCCCTCGTCTGATGATCAGCTCGAGAAACACAAATCCAGTCCATCGCTGCAGGAAAAACCATCCATGGTGGGTGCACTGAGAGACACTAAGTCCTTACACTGTAATTCAGGGGCTAGGAAAGGTATATTGTCAAGGGTAATTCTCACTATTCATAATTTCACCCTGTGTACTGACTTTAGAACTTTACTTCTGAAAAAACATGTGACTCACCAATTCCATTAAAAAAGGTGTGAAGATTTTAAAAAGTGACTGCTGCCTGAGGGAACCCTCTATAGTTCTGGGGTCAGGAGTGGAAACTCAGGCCAAGGGATTAGGAATAGGAACAACTTCTTGGCAGAAATGATTGACACATTTATGAAGAAGACGTCTATGAACTCTGTGTTTGAAGGATGGAAATGTATAATAACTGACACAGAGCACACACTGTGTGCCAGCACCGTTCACATTAAATCCACAGAAAAGCCCGTTCTGCAGACAAGGAAGTGGAGACATAGAGATTAAACGACTTCCCCACTGCCCACAGCTGCGGACAGCAGAGCCGGGGTGTAGAATCTAGCATCCACCTCCAGAATCCGTGGCCTTGACCACTACACATCCCGCCTGTAGGAGCAGAACCCCCAATTATTAATTTATAGTGTGAAACACAGCTGCTGACCAAACCAGATGTCACCTTGGCCTGACCTGAGTAGAATCTCCTCCCCCCAAGGATTAAGAGAGGATGGTTACTGGATCTAAGAGTCTCAGAAGAGGTCACGTCGCTGAGGAAGCAGTCTCCTTAGTGAGGCTCCATCTTCCCACGTCTACCTCTGGGACCCTGGGTTGGCTGAGGGCCCACTCGGGTGCCACTAGAGTGGCAGAGACCTCCCCACTCACAGCACTGTTTCTCTTGGATGAGCCGCCCACTTCAGAGCCACATTGGACCCTGGTGCCCACACCTGCCTCCATCTGCACATCCCCAGGTGTCTCGTTTCTTACAGCGAAGGAGGCATCTGAGCCCAGGATGGTTCCCAACACTGCTCTTTCCTGTCTCCCCCCGGAATCACTGCCCTCTCTCTCATCTGCCATGTCCCACCCTCTCACACAGATTGGGAGGATTGCACCCTAGTTTATCCTTGTTAAATCAGTTTCCATGCCCAGTAACAATCTAGCACTGGTGTGGCGGGTACTGGTGTAGTGGGCACCGGTATGGGTAGCACCGGTGTGGTGGGCACTGGTGTAATGGGCACTGGTGTAGGGGGGTGTGGTGGGCACTGGTGCGGTGGGCACTAGTGTAGTGGACACTGGTGTAGGGGGGTGTGGTGGGCACCGATGAGGGGGGCACCAGTGTAGGGGGCACTGGTGTGGTGGGCACTGGTGTAGGGGGTGTGGTGGGGCACCAGTGTGATGGGCACAGGTGTGGTGGGCACTGGTGTAGGGGTGTGTGGTGGGCACCGGTGTAGTGGGCACTGGTGTGGTGGGCACTGGTGTTTGCTGTCTTGTTGGTTTGTTGCCCAGCATCCACTGGACAAACTGATGGTCAAAGGGAGGCAGAGACTGGAAAAGGGGCAATCTGCCTTCCTCCAAACTGATTACTTACCCCTGAAGACATCAGGACATTAAACAAACAGTTGAGCAAGTGACAGGAAATCAGGGTTATCCATGGGAACATTCTAGGGTCCTGGTGAGTTGTTTAGGTATCTGTGCAAAATTTCTCTAAAATTTCCTTTATATTCACATTTGGAGCCTGTGATTGAAGGTGGGACATGGTGGGACATGGGACAGATCATCCAATCCACCCTCAAACCTGAGTTATCAGCTTTGAGTTCTGGTAAAGGGGTGGGGAGGGGAGAACGGTTGTGCTGAAATCAGGCCCAGAGAAGCTGCCTGGGCACATTGTAGGAATAGAAATTATTCAGATGCTGTGCACGCTCGTTCCTTCTGTGCATAAAATGACTTCTGTGGGGCCCCTTTATCATTTTCACTACATCTGACCTTGAGGTTAATGCCACTTGGAAAGGAGAGCACAGCTCAGCCAGTGAGAGCATTAGCGCCAGACCTAGGGCCTGGATTCTAAGAACCTCAGAGAAGGAAATGGAGACCTGAAGAAATCACTTCACATGTGTGATAGCTCCTGTAAAGGGACAGAGACAGGAGGCTCAGGGTTAGACAGTGTGGATTCCAGTCCCTTCCCCACTGCATTAAAAACAACTGTCATTTCTTTGGAAATTACAAAACTTGAACATGGTGTCTGAAATTTTATCCTCAGAGGGGTGTGTAAGAGGATGCTCACCAGGACCCTTCCCACCATCCAGAGGGAGCCAATGGCACACCCAAGGGGGTTAACCAAGAGGTGCAGGTCAACACTGGGGACAGGACCCCTCTCTAGCCTTAATCAGAGGCTGCTGTGGGGGGTTCCCCAAAGGGGAGGAGACAGTAACGAGAATGCAAGGATGGTTCAATGTGCAAAAATCAGTGTAATACATTACACTAATATAATGAAGGAAAAAGAAAAGCATGATAATCTCAATTGGTGCAGAAAAAGCATTTGACAAAATGCAACAAGGTTTCATGATAAAAGCACTTAAGAAACTTGGAATGGAAGGAAATTTCCTCAACATAGTAAAGGCCATATATGAAAATCCCACAACTAACATCACACTCAATGGTGAAAGAGTGACAGCTTTCCTCTAAGATCAGGAACAAGACAAGATGCTGCTGTAGCTGCTTCTATTCTACATAATATTGCAAGTTCTAGCCAGAGTCAGTAGAGAAGAAAAAGAAATAATAGACATAGAAATTGGAAAGGAAGAAGTAATGTTATCTCTGTTCACGGACAACATCATCTTCTATGTAGAAAATCTAAAGACTTCAAAAACAAAAACAACTATTGGAGCTAATAAATTCAGGAAAGTGTCAGGATATAAAATCAATGGACAAAAATCCTTGTTCCCATATGCTAACAATAAGCAATCCAACAAGGAAATCAAGAAAACAATTCCATTTACAGTGTCATCAAAAAGAATAAAATATTTAGGAACAAACTTAACCAAGGAGGCAAAAGACTTGTACACTGAAAACTACAGAATGTTGCTGACAGGAAATAAAGAAGGTGTCAATATATGGAAAGACATCCTATGTTCATGGATTGGTTGACCTCACATTGCTATGATGTCAGTACTAGTCAAAGTGATCTGCAGATTCAATGCAATCACTCTCAAAATCCCAAAGACTTTTTTTTGCAGAAATAGAGAAACACAACCTAAGTTTCATACAGAATTTCAAGGGACCTAGAATATCCAAAGCAATCTTTAAAAATAAGAACAAAGTTGGAAGACTTACACTTTTTGATTTCAAAATTTACTGGAAAGATACAGTATCAAAATAGTGTTGTACTGGCATAAAGACAAAGGTATAGACCATTTGAAAGAGAGGGCCCAGAAATAACCCTCACGTATGTGGTCAAAGGATCTTCGACAAGGGAGCCAAGACCATTCAATGGGGAAAAGACAGTCTTTTCAACAAATGGTGCTGGGAACACTGGATGTCCACAAGCAAAAGAAGGAAGTTGGACCCTACCTCACACCATATACAAAAATCAACTAAAATTGGATCAAATACCTAAATGTAAGGGCCAAGACTATGAAACTCTTAGAAGAAAACATAGGAGAAAAGATTCATGACTGCATTTGTCGATGATTTATTGGATATAACACCAAAAGCAGAGGCAACTGAAGAAAAACTGGATAAATTGGACTTCAACAAAATTAAAAACTTTTAGGCATCAAAGGATTCTATCTCGGGAGTTAAAAGACAACCCACAGAGTGGGAGAAAATATCTTCAAATCATGTATGTGATAAGGGGTGAATATCCAGAACATATAAAGGACTCTTAGAACTCAACAACAACAAAACAATCCAACTAAAAAATGAGAAAGGACTAGAATAGACATTTCTTCAAAGAAGATACACAAATGGCCTATAGGCACACAAAAATGAAGATATTCAACATCACCAATCATTAGATAAATGCAAATTAAAACCACAATGAGATACCACTTCACACCCATTAGGACCGCTGTTATCAAAAAACAGAAAATAAAAGTGTTGGCAAGGATGTGGAGAAATTGGAATTTGTGTGCGTTGCTGGTGGGAAAGTAACATGGGGCATCCACTGTGAAAACAGTATGGAAGTTACTGAAAGAATTAAGCATAGAATTACCGTATGGTTCAGCGATTCCTCTCCTAGGTTTTCACCCACAGGAACTGAAAGCAGGGGGTTTAAAAGATATCTGTACTCAGTGTTCACAGCAGCACTATTCACAATAGCCGAAAAGTAGAGACAACCCCAGTGCTGTCTCCACAGGCATCGCCCCAGCCCCGGGGGACACCCCAGGGCCAATGCTCCTGCACCTGGATGGGGTGAGCCTGCCCCCAGGGTCAACTGTGCAGTAGGGTCCCTTCCCCTCACTGTCTCTCGCTGCTGGACCAGCCTCCTGCCCCCACGGCAGCCAAGCCCCGAGTCTTGAGACACGGCACTTTGCAAAATTAAATTCCTCTGCCAGAGGCTTTTCACTCAGACAGCAATCTCTCACAATTGCTTATTTTGGGGTCTGAACAGACATGTCCTTCACAGGAGCCTGTGGATATGATGTTAAAGGAAAAAAATTATTGCTTGCCAAAGGCACCAAACCCCATTTCTTATTAGTCTTCTGCTGGCAGATTTATTTTTGCTTTTCCTCTTTATTGCTGGTCTCAGCGGAACCTGAGCAGTTGAGGGGAGAGATAATCTGCTTTTCCACCTCTGTGCCACGTGCTCATCGATATCGTGCTAATAACACAGAGGCTGGATCTCAAGTCCAGACTCAGATGGCAGAGGGCTGTCAGGGGATGTAGATGAGGGCACCCAGGCGGGGGCTGTGGGAACTGGAGTGCGTCACCCCCTCTAATGGGGTCGCCGATCACTGCCAGGTGGGACAGAGGGTCCAGTGTGGACAGAGCATCCAGGTATCTGCATCCTCAGGTGCGAGCGCCTGATGTCTACGGGTGGCTCCTGTGCAGGACGCCCTCTGTCACACTCCAGATCCACGCCCCACCCTCTTGCACCCTGTCCATCCCCACTAGATGACCTGGGGGACCGTCTCGCCCGGCTCCCTCGCCTCCTGCCTTCAGTTCAGGCTCCCCCACCGGGAGGCTCCCAGGAGGTCGGAGGGTGCTGGAGAGAGAGGTTGGGGTATTTACTCCTCACGTCCTTCTGGGGGCTGCGGGGCTGGCAGAAGCTGTGATCCTCAGCCCACAGCCCCTGTCACTGACACCCAGGGTCATCGTCCCTCCCTGCCCTACAGGCCAGGGGTGGAAACTCCTCCCCACCATTGATCCTCTCTGAGTTTCCTGACTCCCGTGTTTGTCTCTCTGTAAAGAGCCCCTTCCTTTAAGTTTCTTCATTTGAACCTCTGAGTGGAATTCTATTTCCTTCCGGGACCTGGAGTGAGAAAGCCTTGAATTAAAGAAAATAAAAGCATTATGATCCCTTCCCTCACCTGACAAAGAATCAACCTCCCATTTAATTAAAACAAACAATCTCCACGTCTGTGTCTGACTCCGCCCTTGAACTAACGTTTGGGCCGGGAGCACAAGGTCAGACAGTGCCCACCTTCCAGTCCACCGTGGCACAGTATGGCCCAGCAGACGTGCCTGGCCTCTCCTGCAGGCTGGCGGCGGTCAGCTGGAGGCAGGGGCAGATGGTGAGGACGGGGACTGTGGTCCAGGGACTCCTGGGAGAGGCGGGGCCTGGGAACAGTGCGGGAGGGACACACAAGCCATCCGAGACTCCACAAGGAGACAGGAGGTTCCTTCTCCAGAGGACAGAAGCCCCCTGGAATGGCTCCTGTTCCGTGAACTTGGAGCTCCTGGCTTGGCTGTGAACCTCGGAGCTGGGAAGAAGCAGCCCTTTGTGGGGCTCCAGCCTGGACACACCACCAGGCCAGCTGCTGCTGTGGCCTCGCTGATGCCAGATGTGGCCCAGCCAGCAAACCCTGGACAGCTCCTGGCTCTGCAGGGCCCTGTGAGTCCCCGCTGGTGGAGGAGGGGCTGGAGGGCACCCCCCGGGCACGTTCTTGTCCCAAGGTGGCTCCAGGAGCCTTGTTCCCAGCTAAGAGAAGGGCCTGCTGTCCAGAAGGAGGGGGAGTTTTCTTTTCCCCAACTCGGAACCAACGCTTTGCTTTGCTGTTTGTCCAAGTGGTAGGTGCCACTTGTTAAAGAAAAAATAAACAATGTAAAAGTGTTTTGGATCAAATAGGAAGCATATGAAGGAGGAGGTCAGAGTGCCCCTCCACACCCCAACCAGTAGCAATCTGTTGATATTCTTTCAGGTTTCAAATTTTTCACATATTAATGTCATACATACATTTTGAAACAAAATTGGGTCATAATGTACAAAAAATTCTTTATTGAATGAATGAATACAGTCTACACCATCTCTTAGAAAGATGCCCAGTGCTTCCTGGTGTGGACGCCCCTCTACCTGTGAGACCGTCTTCTCTCACTGGAGCCTCGATTAGTTGTCAACAGGCTTCTGGCATAAAAAGCTGTTGGTGACTGTCCCCGTGCACGTGTCCTGAGAGCTTGTCCTTGTAGGAGCTCGTTCATGGAGCCAACACTTGCCAGGTTTGGACACGAGTCACACACCAGCCCTGGGAGTTTGTGCACTTGACCCCTTCCCAGCCCTGAGAGGCCTTGGGAGCGACCAGTCCCTGAACCCTCATCAGCATCAGTTATTATCGCTGGTTTTCCTCTTTGATAAACCCAATGAACCAAAATCTTCTCACCTGCACCTCTTTGATATTTGGAGATGCTGGGTTCTTGGGCGGCTGTGTTGTGTGTAAGTGGGTCTTCTTTGTGACGTCCTTCCCATGCGCTCCCCCTGTATAGGAAGCTCCTTCTTATCGACTTGTTGGTTGTCATGTTTTCTTCAAATTTTTTCCTCCAGTTCATTTGCTATATATATTTCCTATGTGCATCTACCCTGATGGGGGATTTTTCTCTAATTTCCCTGGTGTATCTACTCAGAACGGAGATGTCTACCTACTGTCTCAGGTGTGCGTTCTGAACTGGGATGCACCATTCAACCAGGTGCGTCTACCCTGACCTTGGACGTCCATCTTGTTCCCCAGTTGTGTCTACTTAGAGTGTAGATGTCTCTCTAATATCGCCTATGTCTGCTACAACCAGGGATGACCCTACTTCCCCAGGTATATTCTCTGACCTGGGATGTCACCCTATTCCCAGGTGAGTCTTCACAGACTTGGGATGTCTTCCTAATTCTATGAACAGGTATATCTACCCTGACATGCAGTGTCTTCCTTATAACACAGGTGTGTCTAAACTGTCCTGGGATAACTTCTGATTCCCAAGGGTGTCCATTCTGAATGAAGATGTCTCCCTAATTCCCTAGGTTTGTCTACCCTGACCTGAGATTTCTGTCTAACTCCTAATGTTTGTCTACCCTGAACCACTCTGTCTGTCTAATTCTAAATGTATGTCTTCATTGACCTAGAACCTCTTCCTAATTCTCAACATGTGCATTTTGACATGGGAATTCGCCCTAGCTCAGCAGATGTGTCTACAGTGATCTGGGATGTCTCGCTGATTCCCAGTGTATCTACCCTGACTTGGGTTGTCTTCCCTCTTCCCCAGGTGTGTAATATAGGTGGGAAGTGTCTCTCCTAACTTAGGTGTGTTTGTACTGACATGAGATATCTCCCTAATTCCCACTGTGTATTTTATACAAGTTGGGATGTCTCCCTAATTCCCCAGTTGTGTCTACCATGACCTGAGATGTCACCCTAATTACCCAGGTGTTGATACCCTGATCTGGGATATCTCCCCAATTCTGAGATGTCAAAACTCTTACTGAGGATGTCTCCCTTTATCTGCAGTTGTGTATACACTGACCTGGGATGCTTCCTTAATAGCTTAGGTGGCGACCATAATCTAGTATGTCTGCCTAAAACCCCACTTGTGTCTACACTACCTGGAGGGTATTTTTAATATACTAGGCATGTCAAACTGCTCTAGGATATCTCACTAATTCCCCAGGTGTTTACTCTGACTGGGATGTTTCCTTAGTTCCCTATGCATATACCCTGACCAATAATGTCTCCCTAATTCACCAAATGCATCTACACTGATGTGGGTTGGCTTCCCAATTTTAAAAGTTGTGTCCTCTCAGTCCAGGGAGGACAGGTGTGTCTACACTGACCTGAGTTGTTTCTCTATCTCTTGGTGTGCCTACACTGACCTGGGATATCTCGATAATTTCTCACGTGTGTCTACCCTGACCTGGAATGTCTCCCTAATTCTCCAGGTATTTCTCCCCTGATCTTAGAATTCTCCCTGATTTCCCTGGTGGGTCTACACACCTGGGATATCTCACTAATTCCCCATTTTTTTCTTCCTTGACTAGTGATATCACCATCATTCCCCAGGTGTGTCTACATTAAACAGTGATGTCTCCCTGTTCCCTAGGTGTGTTTGCTCTGAACTGGGCTGTATCTCTAATTCCCCAGTGTGTTCACACTGGTTGGGATGGCCATCTAATTCCCAGGGGTGCTCACTCTGATCTGGGATGTCTTTTTAGTTTCCTGAGAGCCTCAACGTGACAACTCACATCTCCATAATTCCCCAGTCATGTCCACTCTGACATCTTCCTAATTACCAGGTGTATACCCTAACACTGGATGTTTCCCTTGTTACGCAGAGGTGTCTACTCTGACTGGGGAGGACTCCCTAGATCCGTAGATGTGTCTATATTGACCTGGGATGTCACCCAATACCCAGTGTGCCTTCTCTGACATGAGGATTCCCTGATTTCCCAGAGGTAGCTACAGTGACCTCTGATGTTTCTCTAATTCCTCTAGTGGGCTATGTTAATCTGGGTTGTCTCCCTGTCTTCCCAGTTGTGTCTGCTCTCACCTGGGATGTCTCTCTAATCCACCAGATGTGTTTACCCCAATCTTGGTAGTCTCCTGAATACCCAAGGCAGTTCTACTTTACATAGATAATTTACCTAATTCCCTACTTTGTCTGCACTGAACAGGGATGCCCCCCTAATTCCCAGGGTGTGTCCACTATGACCTACACAGTGCTGGATAGCTCCCTGATTCCCAAATAAGTTTTCCCTGACCTTGCATTCATCCATAATTCCCCAGATGCGTCTGCCCTGACCTGGGATGTATTCCTATTTCTGTGGTGTGTTTTCACTGACCTGAGATCATTCCCTAGTTCCCAAGAAGTGTCTATCAGGATTTTGGATGGCTAATTGCCCAGATGTATCTACAACAATGTGGGATATCTCCCTAATAACCTGTTGTGTCCACAATGACCTGGGGACTACCCTTCGCCAGGTGTCTTCTATTCTCTGGGCTGTCACTCTAATACCCCAAGATGTCTGCTCTGACCTGGTTTGTCTCCCTAATATTGTAGGTGGATCTACACTGTTCTGGGATGACTACATAATACCCCGGTTGTTTATACACTGATCTGTGTTCCCCTAATTCCTGAGGTGTGTCTACTCTGATCTTGTTTGTCTTCCTAATCCCCCACATGTAACTACTATGACCTGGGATGTTTACATAATACACTAGTTGTGTCTGCACTGATCTCTGCTCCCCCTAATTCCTGAGGTGTGTCTCCACTGACCTGTCTCCCTAATTCCCATGGTATTTCTATAAAGTCCTGGGATGTCGTGATAGTTCTCCAGGTGCGTCTGCTCTGAAATGAGATGAGATGTCTCCTTAATTCCCAAGGCTTGTTACACCGATCTTAGATATGTCCCTAATTTCTCAGGTGTGTCTCTCCAGACCATGGATGTCTCAATAATAACCCATTTGTGTCTACATTAGCAGGGATAGCTCCTAGCTCCCCAGGTGTGTCCACTGACCAAGGATGTCAGCCTAATCCTCCGGGTTTCTCTACTCTGACCTGAGCTGAGCTGTAGCTCTAATTCCCCAGGTGAGTCTACCTTGATGTCGTCCTGATATCCCAGGTATGCTACTATGAACTGTGTCATCTCTCTAATTCCCCAGGTATATCTACTCTGACCTGGGTTGTCTCCTTAATTCAACAAGTATGTCTACACTGACCTGAGAAGTCTCCCTATTTCCCCAGTTGTGTCTACCCTGACCTTGGATGACTCTGGCATGGATTGTCTCCCTAATTCCCTAGTTATGTCTACTCTGACATGGAATGACTCCTTAATGACCTATTTCGCTGTGTGTGTTCACTCTGGCTTGGAATGTCTTAACAATTCCCATGTGTGTCAACACTGACATGGGATGTTTCAATATTTCTACAGGTGTGTCTGCTATGACCTGATGATCCCAAAATTCTCCAATTGAGGGACTCTACATTCCATGGATGTCTCGCTATTACCCTAGGAGTGTCTACACTGACCTAGGATGTCTCCCTACTTTCCAATGTGTGTTCACTCTGACCCGGGATGTCCCAATAATTCTATGATATGTGGACACTGACCTAAGTTTTCTCAGCAGTTCCCCAGATGTGTCTATTCTGACTTGGGATGTCTCTGTAATTCTCCAGATTTGTCTACCCTGAGCAGGGACATCTCCTTAATTCCCCAGATGTGTCTACATTGACCTGGGATGTTTCCCTAATTCCTCAGGTATGTTAACCCTGAAGTTGAAAGTTTTCCCAATTCCACAAGTTGTTCTACACTGAACGGAGAGTCTCTTATTCCCCAGGTGTTATACTCTGACCTGCTATGTCTCTCTAGTTCTCCAGGTGTGTCTACTCTGACCTGGGATATATCCCTCATTCCCCAGGTCAGTCTATTCTGATTTGGGGTTCTCCCTTATTCCCCAGCTAGTCCACGTTGACCAGGAATATCTCTTTAGTTCCCCAGATATTTATACATACAAATGGATCATATCCCTAATTCCCAAGTGTGTCTACTCTGGCCCAGCTTGTCTCCCTAATTACCCACCTGTGTCTACCCAGAACCTGGATGTCTCTAATTTCCAAGGTGTGCAAACACTGACCTGAGATGTCTCTCTAAATCCCCAGGGGTGTCTGCTTTGACCATGGCTGACTTTCTCATTCCTCAGGTGCATCTACACTGACTTGGAATGTCTCCCTAATCATCTAGGTGTGTCTACACTGTTGGGGGGGGGTTGTCTTCACAGTTCCCTAGGTTCATTTGCCCTGACCTGGTATGTCTCCCTAAAACCCCAAGTTTGTTTACCCTGACTAGGGGTGCCTCTGCAATAGCCCAGGTGTGTCTACACCGACCTGAAGTTTTTCCGTTGTTACTCTGATGTGTGTGTCCTGAGTTTGATAGCCTACTTAATTCCCCAGTGTGTCTGCATTGAACAAGGGGTGTCTCTGATTCCCCAGTGTGTCTGCTCCGCCCTAGGATATCTCCCTAGTCCCCATTTTTTACTCCTCCGACCTGGTGTGTATCCAGTTCCCCAGGTTAGTCTACCTGACCTGGGCTATCTCAGTATTTCTGCAGGCATAGTCATCTGGACCTGGAGTTTCTCCTACTTCCCCAGTTGAATCTGTCTTGATGTGGGATGTCTTCCTAGCTAACCACTTGTGTCTACCATTATCTGGGATGTCTCCCTAATTCCCCATGTATGTCTATACTGACCTGGGGTATTTCCCCTACTGTCCAGGTGTGTCTTCTATGAACTGTCATGTGACCCTAATTCTACAGGGTGTCTGTGACCTGGTTTGTCTCCCTAGTTCCCCAGGTATTCTGCCCTGAACTAGGATGTCTACCTATTAACCCAGGAGCACCTACACTGACCTGGTGTGTCACCCTATTTATCCAAGTGTGTCTACACTGACCTGAGATGTTTCCCATCTTCCCCAGGTATCTCTATACTGACCTGGGATGTCATCCTTTTCCTTGGTGTGTCTACTCTGACCTGGAAAGTCTCACTAATTCCTCGTGTATGTCTACTCTGATATGGGATGTCTTTCTAATACACCAGTTGTTTGTACCCTGACCTGGGATGTCCCCTAATAACTCAGCTTTGTCTACACTGACCTGGCTGGTCTTAACTGTGTAGGTATGTCTATACTGGACTGTGCTGATACCCTAGTATCCCAGATGTGTCTACTCTGACCTGGGCTGTCACTGTACTTCCCAAGGTGTGTCTAGCAGGACTTGGGTGTCCCCCTAATTCCCCAGGTGTGTCTATTCTGACTTGAGACGTCTCCCAATCCCTAGGTGTGTCTACCTTGACCTTGAATGTCTAATTCCACAGGCTTGTCACCTCTCACCTGGGATGTCTCTCTAGGTCCCCAGGATGTCCACCTCACCGTAGGATGTGTCCCCTTAGTTCCCCACGTGTGTCTGCCCTGATCTGCGGTGTCTCCTGCTTCACCTGGTGTGTCTGTACTCACCTGGGACATCTCT